>NC_142583.1:4255192-4559134 GCF_965207765.1 Zootoca vivipara | reverse complement strand
TTACAGGTATCCAAGAAAACACAAAAAGTAGCTCCCTTACCACCATAACTGGTTTCCCAAAAATCTTTAAGTGTAAAAAGGACACTTCTCTGCAGGCATATCAACCCGGAAGGACCCTGCCCCCTTATCTTGATGCACCTGACCTCTTTCCTCCCTCTTTCTGCTCCTCCCTAGAAAACGCGATTGCTCGGGGGTTATTCTCCAACATGTTTTTTAAGGCGACAAACTGGCAGCTAAAAATGTCTTCTTGCTGCTGCTTCTCTCTCTCTCTCTCTCTCTTTTTAAAAGGCATTCTGAATATTTCAATAAACATTTGTTCATGTATGCTAATCTTGCAATCTGTGATCGTGGCTTCTCCTTTTTAAAGGTTTCTCAGTAGGAGTTCAAACGAGCTCACTTAGGCGCAGTGCTAAGTGCGGAAAAGCTCCCATTCCGTTCAGTCGGGCTTACTCACAAATTCGTGAGCACGGGATCGAACACTTGATTTGGGAACGAGTTTGTTCCCTGGGTAAATATCCTTGGTTGGGAACTGTGGGGCCCTAGAGGCTGCTGTTCTCTGCACCGCTTCTCAGGACGAGAGCCATTCGCCGGAGAGGCGCTTCGGCTTCTGCGTGCGCCTGGTCCTGAAAGTTTGATTTTGCATTTTTGCCTGGCGAATGCTGGAGGCAGGGGAAGACTCATAACACAGCATCGTGAATTTCACTGCCATTTCGATTTCCAAGAAGAATCAGTTTATATGCGTTAAGCTGCTTCCTCGAAAGTGAGGAAAGAGGTGAAAATAACATGCCTCCCCCGTTTGTTTTTGTTTTTTTAATTAAAACCTAGTGCAGGAGTCACACAATTAAATTGCAAAATTCCGTGCACTGTCCGTATTTGGAAAAATAAAGATACCCGAAGGCTTTATAAACTAAACAGTATAAGATACAGCAAAGTAATACATGATTATTTTTAGTATAACTTACGGAGAAAAAAACAAAAGCATGTCAAAGAAAACTTTAAGTTGCATATGTACAACTTTATGCTTGGATATAGGTGTCGCGTATGTAAGAGGGAAGACTCTTAATCCTAATCACTCTTAATCCTAAAGGCAGACACAAATCTATATGTGTTTAATCGGAAGAAAGTCAGATTTGAATCCAATGACCTTTCCTCTCAAATATGTGTACCGTACATAGAATCGCATCTGGGGAAGTGACAAATCGTTTAGGTAAAGTGCTTTGAATACTAAACAAGAGAAGAAGAGTTGCATAGATATAAAATTATTAACTACTATTGCTATTGCGTAAATACGACGGATTTCAATGGAAAGTATTAAGCAAAGACAAAACCCTCGACAGTTGTAAGTCTCTGTGATCTTGTCAGGACTTGCTTCTAAGAAGGCCTGTACAGGATTGCATAGCCAAGTAAAGCCACCTCTTAGAGAGACTATGCGCGTTGGGGCGTCCTTAAAGGGAATCGCTGCTGCAACAATTCGCACCGAGGCCCAGGAGCTCCCGGAGATCCTCCGACTTGCGTGAAAACATCTGCTTTGGTTTCGGGTCCAAACTAGCAGGGAACCCATAGACACAAATGCGGAGCCATTAAATAAGTGCGCCTCAGCAGGATCCCTATCCCCTTATCCCACTGATCCGCTTGTCTTGCCACCCCTGGCAAGGGATGAGGCCACCTCGCCCGCCTGAGCCCTTGGTTCGCTCTGCCTCAATAGGTCTCTGCAGAGCTCAGTTGCTGGGGGCAGGGAGGAACTAGTGGCTGGAGACTGGACTGTCCCTCTTCTACGAATATGGACCAGGAGGCACCGGCGACGGTCCCTATTGGAAGGTAAATTCTTGGGCAAAGAAAGAGGTGCATTAATCCTGACAGTGGAAGGGACAGACCGTCGGCTGCACTTGAAAGAGGGGCGATGAAGAAACATTGCTATTTACAGGACGACACTTGGAGATCAGCGGCGTTGCTTCCAGAGCCGGACTCACCTGAACCCAACAAATTGTCACGAAGGCAAGTTAAGATTACAGTGGTACCTCGGGTTAAGAACTTAATTCGTTCTGGAGGTCAGTTCTTAACCTGAAACTGTTCTTAACCCGAGGTACTATTTCTGGGTTAGTGGAGTCTGTAACACGAAGCGTCTGTAACCTGAAGGGTCTGTAACCCGAGGTGCCACTGTAATTAGGATAAAGATGAGGGGTGGCGTTACGTATCCCTAACCCTCACCTCCTACAAAGCTCGGCGTTACAGAAAGAAGCAAGCAGTTCAAGCCTTTGCCTGCGTCCTAGGAGGCAGAGCCCACTGAACGGATTTGCAGGTGTTTAAATTGTCGCCTAATTTAGCCATAAACACTGGAACAACTAACCTCCCAACCTTAGGAGGACATTTTGGGTGTGGAAAAAATAATCAAGAGTGTTCCTTCCCCTCTTGATTACTCCTCTGAGTAATGTTTCCACTCCTGCGTAAAGGATACTTCCGCCCTTGAGCATGTGACATGTCTAGTTCTCACTAAAGGGACACTGAGGTCCAGCTCCAAGGGCCTTCTGGCTGTTCCCTCACTGAGAGAAGTGAAGTTACAGGGAACCAGGCAGAGGGCCTTCTCGGTAGTGGCGCTCTCCTTGTGGAATGCCCTTCCATCAGAAGTTTTTAATGCTTTATTTTGTATTGTGTTTTTGTATGTGTAGGAAGCCGCCTAGAGTGGCTGGGTGGGTATAAATAATATTATATTTTTTTATTAAACAGCTGCTCCGCTCCAAAACAAAGTGCCTTCCAAGTGTCAAGAGGGAGCGGGGCAGGCAAAACGGAGGGAAGGGGCAGGGGAAAGGAGCCCCATGCCGCTCAGGCTGCTCGGAAGGAACTGGTGCTCAATGGGGTGAAGTAAGCTCTCCTCAAAGAAGGGCCCGTCTATTGCAGGTACAGTGGTACCTCAGTTTACAAACACAATTGGTTCCGGAAGTCTGTACTTAACCTGAAGGGTACTTAACCTGAAGCGAACTTTCCCATTGAAAGTAACCGAGGCGTACTTAAACCGAGGTATGACTGTAAATCTGTGCCGAGACCAGCTGCAGCTTGCGCACAATCCAGTGACTAGTTGGCTCGGCTCGGATCCTGCTTCCAGGCGCATGGGGCCTCTGCCTAACGAGACCCTCTTAACTAGACTTGCGCGGGAAGAAGTGCTATTGATTTCCACGTGGCGCGTCGGTCATTTGAAGCACATTCCGTTGAAATAAAATGCCATACGATATTTTTTCTGTTTATTGCGTTCATATCCCAGCTTTTTCTCTAGGGAGCTCAAGGTGGTGCACATGCTTCTTCCCCTCATAGTTTAAATCAGCGAGCGCAACAACCCTGTGAGGTTGGCTGAGTGGGAATTTGAAGCCTGGTCTCCCAGGTCCGACATTCTAACGGTAACCACTACGCCACACTGCAAACTCTGCTACGTCTACCCGAGTCCCCCACGGAGAAGCACTGCATGTTTGTCTCTCCCATTTGTAGCCCCCTTCCCAGTAAAGACCACCATCCCCAAGTGGCTCACGTGATGGTACCTAATGGCACTTTCTTTCTTTCTTTCTTTCTTTCTTTCTTTCTTTCTTTCTTTCTTTCTTTCTTTCTTTCTTTCTTTCTTTCTTTCTTTCCTTCCTTCCTTTCTTTCTTTCTTTCTTTCTTTCTTTCTTTCCTTCCTTCCTTCCTTCCTTCCTTTCTTTCTTTCTTTCTTTCTTTCTTTCTTTCTTTCTTTCTTTCTTTCTTTCTTTCTTTCCCTAAGGTTAAAAACCAACCATCCAGCTGGCAAACCGGCTTATACTGCTACAGCCAAGTGCCGAGAGAGGGGCAATTGTTCAAGCCTGCCTTTCCCTTTCCGCCCTTTGCCTCCAAAACAGAGCATGCGCTGGTGCAATATTTATTATTTATTATTATTATTATTTATTATTAAATATTTATGCCGCCCTGTACCCGGAGGTCTCAGGGCGGTTACAACATAAAATCACACCATAAAAAAACACAAAATGCATAATAAAAACAACAACAGCCAAATGCCCCACCCCAATAGAAATGCTTCTTTTTCATCATCAATTTGGTGTCAAATGGCTTACAACCTGAACTTATAGAATGAGCAGTTATCCTCTGCACGCTTACTTTAGAAGCAGGCATGTCCAAAGCCCGTTTCGGGGGCCTAATCCGGCCCGCCGGTCGGTTTAATCCGCCCCATGGCAGTCAATTTCCTGGGGTAAAATCCTAAAAAAAAACCTCAAGAACTTCAATCCTAAAAAAAGCTCAACAAGTTTGGGGTAAAATCATAAAAAGGTCAACTTCAATCCTAAAAAAAGTCAACAACTTTGGTCGGCCCTCATGGCCCTTCACTTCATCAAATCTGGCCCTCTTCGAAAAAAGTTTGCACACCACTGGAGAGGAAGAGCAACTGAGCAAACTTGTTTCCGATTGAAGGTATTGAGATGAGGTCCGGTGGTGACCGAACAGCACAGCAACTGTCCGTGTCATCTTCAGGAGTCGCTTTTGAAATCCAAATAGGACGTGAGCTGAGTCATACTGGAAAAGTTATTGGTGCCAAGGCCAGTAGCCAGATCCAAAAAGCAGTTCGGAGAGGGTGGACTTGTTGTCCCGTCCCGAGACTGGTGTTCTGGAGCACGTGCTCGACACAACAATAGCGCAGAGTAGTGGATTTATTCTGCTTGGTGGGGGGCGGCGTACTGAGATTCCTGCATTGCAAGGGGTTGGACTAGATGACCCTCGAGGTCCCTTTCCAACTCAACAATTCGATTATTCTTTTCGTTGTTCTGCCATACTTCCTCCAGCACTACTACCTTAGGCCGAGGGGCTACAGCATACACACACTCACAACATTGTGGCACGAAAAGTCAGGGGATTTCAGCGGGAAGTTACCGTCTTATCAGAAATGAAGCCGAGCGACTACCTCGAAGGCTTTGCAAACAGTTGAAGGTGGCATTGGTATGCCTGCGCCCACAGCGTCAGGATCACAAATATCACTGAATGCGCAAGTAAAAGAGGTCTGGAGTCACGCAGAGGAGGCTGGATTCCTTCCTCGTATGGAAGCTGATTTGGGGCTCTGTAGTCAATCGCCCTCTCCTCCCCCCCCCTAAGGCCATGCTACCCTGAACACGCAGATCTTGTCTGATCACCCTCTACTTTTGAAGGTTGTTGTTTAGTCGTTTAGTCGTGTCCGACTCTTCGTGACTCCATGGACAGGCACTCCTGTCTTCCACTGCCTCCTGCAGTTTGGTCAGACTCATGTTGGTAGCTTCGAGAACACTGTCCAACCATCTCGTCCTCTGTCGTCCCCTTCTCCTTGTGCCCTCAATCTTTCCCAACATCAGGGTCTTTTCCAAGGATTCTTCTCTTCTCATGAGGTGGCCAAAGTATTGGAGCCCCAGCTTCATGATCTGTCCTTCCAGTGAGCACTCAGGGCTGATTTCCTTAAGAATGGATAGGTTTGATCTTCTTGCAGTCCATGGGACTCTCAAGAGTCTCCTCCAGCACCATAATTCAAAAGCATCAATTCTTTGGCGATCAGCCTTCTTTATGGTGCAGCTCTCACTTCCATACATCACTACTGGGAAAACCCTAGCTTTAACTATACGGACCTTTGTCGGCAAGGTGATGTCTCTGCTTTTTAAGTCGGTAGAGACTATTTATTTGCGTTTGCTATTTTTGACTTTCTGTGCTGCTGCTCGGACCAGGGCTGCAAACAGATGGAGGCGTTGGGAGTAGAATGGGGGCAGCTTTGCACCCCCGATCCGAAACTCAGCAGTAACACACACACACACACACACACACACACACACACACACACACACTCCTCCACCCTCAAAGGCTGCACTCCTGAACTCGGGCCACATCATTGCCGTCCAGTAAGATTTGAGCCTCCTTTCTCCGCGCAGGATTTCAGCCAATTTACGCCGGCTTCCCTACTTGCAGGGAACTAACTGGGTTTCCTTCTTGCCTTTTTTAAGTGAACGTGTTTGAGCAATGGGACGGAGAGGCATTTGGGTAGAAGCGACGCTACTCTCGACCTGTTAAGCCAGGAAGGTGCCATGTACGTATATTTGGTCAAGATGCTGCGTGTGGCCTTCCTCATGCTTCAAGCAATTCCCCTCCAAGCATGTTTTCACCAACAGCCCAAGCATTCCGGGTCCGCTGAAAATGCACAGTTCTCCCTTCCCATTGGGCTGTTTTGATCCCCCTCCCTTTCGGTGTGCGCCTCCAAAAGCAGGGACAGGAGTTGTTAGACTCCAGTTCCCATCAGCCTCAGCCAGCATGGCCAACGACAATGGATGATGGGAGTCGTAGTCCGACAAGATATGCAGGTGAGTTGACTACCCCTGCCTTTTGTTACCTCCGCCGGTGCCGCCTTTTCTCCATCAGCATCCACACTCGGAGAAAGAATTGCGATTTGTTTAGGGCTCCGATAGGTAAGCGTTGCCATCCGCTTTGACCTCAAGGCTCTCTTTACGCCACTAAAGGAGGCTGGTACAGTACCAACCGAATTACACTGAAAAATTACACTGTAACTGAAGAAGTGTGCATGCACACGAAAGCTCATATCCATGACAAAATTAGTTGGTCTCTAAGGTGCTATTGGAAGGATTTTTTTTATTTTGTTTTGACTGCATCAGACCAACACGGCTACCTACCCGTATCGAATTACACTCAGTTACTGCGGGTCTAGTCTTTAGCGGTGCGGTGGTAGCGCTGCAAAAATTACCTGGCCATTTCTTTTTGGATAATGTTTGCTTTCTTTAAAAACAAGATATGTTGGGAGAGGGAGATCTTCTAGCTCCCTCCGCCCAAGCTGGATTCATATCCAAAGCCAAACAGTTTCAGGTGCAGGATTTACAAACCTCACTCATAAATGCATAATATGTCCGGGACCCCGAACACGAATCGGGTTCGTTATGTATTTTGTTATTGCAGGTATATCCCAACTTTATCTCCAAAGAGCCCTTTCCTCATTTAATCCCCACAACAACCCTGTGAGGTAGGTTAGGCTGAGAGGCAGCGACGGAGAGGGGCTCGCTCTGAACCATGATCTTAAAGGTCCTAGTCCGACACTTTAACCACTACACCACGTGGGCTTAGGTTTCAGTTTATACAAGAACCAAACCCAAACCCAAATCTGTTTTCAAAACACTTTGTCCGTAATACTGTACACATAGGCGTTGCTGCAATCCCACTGGAGACAATGAGAAGAATCGGGTCGACATCGAGCAATGAAGGCGGCTGACTCTCCGCATCTCCTTGCTAAGTAGACTGTGCGGAGCAAGGCGAGTTACACACGCCTTAATCTCGATGCCTTGCTAGGGTTGGTCCTTTTTGCCCGTTGGAAAATGGGCGGTGGGTGCGCGCGCGCCTCTGGATCGGTTTGTGAAGTCGCTGTGTGACTATATTCTAAAGCTTCCTTTTTCAAAGAACAGCGTCAGCCTCCACCACAATTGTTGCCCCAGGTTGGAAGACGCACATCCATCCCATCCAGACTCAATTATCTTTCACAGGATGTCAGCAACTCTAATATAAACCGAGAAGAGTCTTGCGGCACCTGAAAGACTAAGGAATTTATTACGGCGCGAACATCTTGTTGCTTTTGCTGCACGGAAATAGCTTGGCTGGGAACTGTTCTCCTCTAAGCCCTCCTCGCTGCTGGCCAGAGTCTGAGCTGCCTTCAGCCTCTTCCCCTGTTTCGCCGAGGATCTTCTCTGAAACTCTGGCAGGGCTTATCTGCAGCCGGAGCCCTAGCTATTCAGTGGCTGATTCCAAGGAGCCTCCTCGTGGTCGCCAGCGCAGGGGTGCCGCTGCTCTTGGCGCCCTCCAGGCTCTATAGCACAGGCGCGCTCCCTGCCACTCCCTGGTAAAAAACGCGGCTCCTCTACAGCGCAGGCGCCTCTGCCCGAGCCCCACATCCCAGGCGGGCCCTTCCCAGGGATCAGGGACTAGCCGATTATTGCTTTGGGGTTGGAAGGCGCGATCTCGCAGCAAGGAAGCATCAGCAAGGGAAAAAGGAAACCTGCTCCCGCCTTGGGGCTGTCCGGGATGCGAAGACCGGCCCTTCTGTCCCGGGAGATTCGCAGTCCCACGGAATCCGGCGGGGGGCGCCCGTCTGGCTTGCGCAACTATGTCGCATGTCCAGAAAGCTAGCATAGAACAGCCCTCTGCTGTTCTGTCTTTGCTCGCTGGCTGGGTGTCTGTCTTTGCTCGCTGGCTGGATCCTGCATCCAAAACTTGGAGCGGGTGCTGTTCCAGAGGTCAGGGGTGTCTTTTCCAAGGATCGCTCAACTGTGACATGAACGTTCCTTCTTCCACCACGAGCCCCCCTCCCCTCCTCTTCCTAACCTGAGGACCGGGGGCCAAATACGACCCTGTCTCAGGCGGACATCCCCTACGGCTCGCCTTCCCCTGCCTCAGGCCTCCGCTCGCCACGTCCGCGCCTCCTCCTCTGGCGGGGAGACAGGAGGGACGGCAGCCGGGGCCTCGCCTTTCCTTCAAGCTGCTGTCGAGGCCTCCAGGATGTCTTGCTGTGAACAGAATTTTTCTTTTTTTAAACAAGTCATCTGAAGCGCGGGGTGTCGAGCAACGTGATAGAGCGCAAACGAGGCCAGCCAGACGGGCCGCTGGCGCAAGGCAGCGCAGCAGGCGCCGTTTCCTTTCCTTCGGGTCCCCGGTCAGATCCGAGCACAAGGGTTCCGGAGCTGCAACTCCCTGCCACCCCCGTGCGATCCCCGCCCCTTCCTCTCGCCCTCTTGGCCGCCAACCCAATCGCCAGCGCCTGGCAGCTGTCCCCCCCCCCCGGTCGCCGTCCGAGATTCCGCTCCGCTGCTGGGAAAGCCTCGCCGCCGACGGATGGTGCAGCCCGGAGGGGGCTTTGGAGCCCAAGGCTTCGGGGACCCGGGGGAAGCGCAGAGCTCCGGCCAGGGAACCGTCAGCTGAGCTGCATCCCCGGCCGCGGCTGCCCTTCGCCACCCACCAACAATATCCCGAAGCGGAACCTCGAGCGGGAGCGCTTCCCCCAGCAGGCTGAAGAGGACTGGAGGGAGCGTGCCGGCCCTGTAGGGACAAAGGCAGCCTGGAAGGGGAGCTCCGGTACCGCAGGGGACCGAGGAGGAGCCGAGCGGGGGCCGGAGGGCTCTTCCGCCATAGCTGCCAAGTTATCCATTTTTTAAGGGATTTTCCATTTTGCTGAATAGGCTTCCTCGTGAGAAAAGGGAAAACTTGGCAGCTATGGCCATAGCCGAGAAAGAGATTCCGTCAGGTGGGACTCCCCAATTGCTTCCTTTGCGCACTAGCGCTTACATTGCGCGGGGATTGGAAAGTGCAACGTGCGTTCCAAACCGTACTGGGGCGACTGAGTCCGAGGGAGGGAGGGGTTGCTGGGGTAGGCAGGCCTTACAAGGGAAGGTAAGCGCTGCCCGCAGAACCGCCAGCCTTCGCTTCCAATGCCTGCGCTCCATGCTGGAGGGGAGGCGCTTTCCACGCTGCCAGGGAGGGCTGGAAAGGCTCTCCTGCCTGAAGCCCTGGAGGACGGATGCTAGTCCGGGTAGGCAAGACCCTATCCTGCGCCTGTGGTCCTGAAGCGGCAGACTTTCCCCTTCGCCGCGCTCTCTCTGCTGTGTTTTGGAAAGGTGTGCCCGCGTCCCGTCCACTTCGCCTTCCGGCGCGCGCTCATGCCTTCTTCTGCGTCCCCACTCGAGGCCGAGGGCCTCTGCAGCCGGGCCCTGGAGCCCTCCTACCTAGCGAGAACTGAACTGGAGCTGCGGTCGCGCGCCGACGGAGGCCTCCAGGAAGAGGATCCACCAGCCAGATCCTCCAGGTGGAGGTCGCCTCGGACGCCCAGAGAGAGAGAGAGAGAGAGAGAGAGAGAGAGAGAGAGAGAGAGAGAGAGAGAGAGAGAGAGAGAGAGAGAGAGAGAGAGAGAGAGAGAGAGAGACAGAGAGAGAGAACCCCCCCACTATGCCCCCCTTTCTTCCTCCACCCATACTTCTCTATTTAATCTAGCCAAGGAGATCTACACACCAAAGCACCCTCCCACCTACAGGTCATATGCTGGACCAATCAGGAGCCTAACCAAGGTGGCATCCTGACCAATTCAAGCCTCAGCTGATCCTGGGCTTCATTCTTGTAGGTGTTGGGCCCTATATGTTTTTTGGCTAATTTGGCTTCCCAAACTTGTATTGGTGTAAGGATGTGGCCTGAGTGTCAATGCCCTTTCCTTGATTGCTTCCTTGGATCTTGATCTGGGCCTGACTTGTGACTGCACACCTACCTCTGGTCTATCTGGTCCTTGGCCAGCAGCTCTGGAATGCAATGCCTGCATCTGGGGCCCAAACAACTGCTTCTGGCTCACCTGAATGGACGGGTGGCTCCTCTAGGTCAGTGTTTTTCAACCACTGTTCCGCGGCACACCAGTGTGCCGTGAGATGTTGCCTGGTGTGCCGTGGGAGAATTACTTTATATATAGTCAATATAGGCACAGAGTTAATTTTTTTAACATTTTCTAATGGTGGTGTGCCTCGTGATTTTTTTTTCATGAAACAAGTGTGCCTTTGCCCATAAAAGGTTGAAAAACACTGCTCTAGGTCACAAAACTGACTTCCTGGAGCATGGCCCATGCCTGCACTGTTCTTATTGCTGAAAAGGAGGAGTAGAGCAGGACTGGGCCAGGCTGGCTATCAGTGGCAGAATAGAGAGCAGTTCCTCCTCACACTCATTTGTGGCACTTTTGAACACAAAGAACATGTGGGCATTCAAGGAAGGATTGTGCTGCCATGTCATGTTATAATTTAGTGGCCCAGACTAAAGGGGAGTCTGAGAGCTGGGCTGGTGGCCCTCCCCACCACTTTTTGTGGGGGAGGGGAGAGAAAAAAATTGTGTTTGTGTTTGTTTGTTTGTTTAAATAGAGCTAGTGGAGGAAAGCAGAGGGGGAAATTACTATGGCAGAATTTGGGGGAAATGAATTTTTGGAAAGGAAATAATTGTTTGTAATGGGATACATTCCTTGGAGCAGTGTTTCCCAACCTTGGGTCTCCAACTGTTTTTGGACCACAACTCCCATAATCCCTAGTTAGCAAGACCAGTGGTCAGGGATGATGGGAATTTTAGTCCAAAAACAGCTGGAGACCCAAGGTTGGGAAACACTGCCTTGGAGAGTTTGAGCGCCTAAAGGCAAGACTGAAGGGAGGCCAGGGAGGAGGAAGAGGACATTGCCCCTGTGCAGACACTTCTTTTGGGTAGGGCAGAACCATGCACAGACCCCCGTGGGACCCCACTTTTAGACCTCGTTTCACTTTGGTGAAATGAATTTTGCCGCAGCAAATGTGAAAGACACAAGAGCCACTTGGCTTTGCAGCTTAGCCCCTCGACTCTTTCTGGTACACAGTTTGCTGCCTTGGTGAACTAGCCACTGGCCCCCATCTAGTCCAGCGTTCTGTTTCCAGTTGTGCACAGTGCTTTGGGCAGCTCACTAGCAGGGTTTGTTGCCTACAAGGTTAGTCTTTTGAAGCAAAAGCAACAGAGTCTTGCAGTAACCTGCAAGATTTACACTAGTCATCCCCAAACTGCGGCCCTCCAGATGTTTTGGCCTATAACTCCCATGACCCCTAGCTAACAAGACCAGTGGTCGGGGGAGATGGGAATTGTAGTCCAAAACATCTGGAGGGCCGAAGTTTGGGGGTGCCTGATTTACACCTTTATTATGGCCGATGCTTTCCTGGACAACATTCAGTGTGGCATAGTGGTTAGCGTGTAAGACTAATACCTGGGAGACCAGAGTTCAAATCCTCACTTGGCCACAAAATTCGCTGGGTAACCTTGGGCCAGTTCATGCCTCCCAGCCTAACCAAAATCATGCAGTTGTTGTGAGGATTAAATGAGGGGTGGGTGTGAACAATGTAAGGCACCCTGAGATCCTTGAAGAAAAAAAAGTGGGATATACCGGTAAATGCAATGAATAAAGAATAAAACAATAAATAATCAGATGCATGAAGTCAAATGTTCCAGTTGTCTCCAGCACCAGGTATACTGGGATACATTGAACACGGAAGTCCCATGTACCTATTATGGCTGAGAAGAGGGGCTTCCATGACCATGAGCAGAACTGGCGTGAGCAGAGGGAACTACTTGTCCTTCCTTGAGAGGACACAGGCACTGTTGGTGTGTTTCTGCAGCAGGTGGGAGGAGCCTGGATGGGCGGAGTTTAGGGAACATGCAGTGGGAGTGGCTTGGCAAGGTGAATGGGGGCGGATGGTAAGTCTCACTCTCCAGATACCTCAACCACTTCTGGGTATCAATTTCTTTCTCTTTAAATCTTGTAACATTCTTATTTATTCAAGCACAACATACAGTAGCTATCAATTATATATGCATGTATACCTTTCCCAAGGAAAATAAAATAAACCTTTCTGAAAATTTGCATCACCGGAGTCATTGTGTGGTATGGCTACTGAACTGAGAGAGGTACTGCTCCGTTACTATTTAAGAGAGCAACCAATCAGAAGGAGCCCTGATTCAGCCAAACTGCCAGACTCCCACAGGACTTTTGCATTAGCCCTCCGATCTATTGCCTGGGCTTGCTAAATATTTCCCTAGCAAACTTCATTGTCCATCCTTCCGGCCACCATGTAGCAGAATGCCTTATTTACCATGGAAGCTAATGAGACCAGAGTGGGCTACCCTCTTATGTTGTTGAGGCTAAAGTGGTCAGCGGGTGAAGGCCCTTGTTGCAAAGGTTTCCCTGGGTTGCTTTCCTGTTCACATTATCCTCCGGAGGCCAACTCAGGTGAGCAAGAACAACAAAAAACACAACAACCACTGTTATAAAGTGTTGGTCCTAACTGGGGGAGGAAGAGAGGAAAAGGCCTGTCATTCACAAATAGAAAAATAAAAAAATTCCTTCAGTAGCACATTAAAGACCAACTAAGTTTATATTTTGGTATGAGCTTTCGTGTGCATGCACACTTCTTCAGATACACTAGAAACAGAAGTGTCAGACCCTATATATATACAGAGGGTGGTGGGGGTGGGTGGGAATGGGTGATGGGCTGATGGGAGTGGTAAACCTGTAGATGGCTGTTAATGGCTGCTGATGGCTGCAATTAGTCCTGGGCTGAGGTGCTAAAGAAAGCTTGATCATGCATAATGAGATAAGAATCCGATGTCTCTATTCATCCCAGGTGCTTCCATGGTTTTAAGCTTGGTAATGATTTCCAATTCAGCAACTTCTCTTTCCAGTCTGTTCCTGAAATTTCTCTGTAATAAAACAGCTGCTTTGAGATCTTGTATAGAATGTCCTGGGAGATTGAAGTGTTCTCCTACTGGTTTTTCAGTCTTATGGTTCCTGATGTCAGATTTATGTCCATTTATCCTTTGGCGTAGGGGTTGGCCTGTTTGTCCAATATAGAGAGCTGAACTAGAACTACAAATAGAAAAGTTATCTTCATGGACTAAAGTTCACAGGCTCCCCTTTCTGCACACTTGCATCTGCTGTGTAGAAGACACTACAAATTAAACCGGTTGCGTTAGTGTCTGGTTGTGTATTTTGCATTCTGAAACCTTGCGGATTTATTCTGCAGTCATGATGACCTGTCCACTGGCTTCCTTGATCTCAGAAACACAGGATTCAACAACCACAGTCTAATATCTGAATCAACATGGACTTTAGGAAATGATGCAAAATGACTCCTAGTCATTGTGTTCCCTCTTCTCCGGAAAACTACTCAATGAGGACAGATTACTGGCCAAAGAATTATCAATTGATGTTTTCACATAAAACCATTGGATTTGTCATTTACTGGCCCACCAAAGGGGCAAAGGGCAAGTAATATAAATTGTCTGTTCGTGTAACAATTGATGGATGAACTTGTTTGTTTTGCAGTATTACCGTACTTTAAGCAGGTAAAAAAGTTTATTGCAATGAAAATCTCTTTCAGCTGTATAAAACTGAGCACCCACTTCCTACATTTGCAGTAAAAGCCTTTTTTTAAAAAATTGAAGCCTCGAACAGAAGTTATCCAACAAAGATGGGAGATAAATATATCAATATAATGTGGATGCAAGCAAGTAGATTTTATGCCAGCAAAATCTTTGAGAGTGAGAAGGTATCTTCTGGTAATTCAGTTCAATTGTATTCCTTATTAAGTTATTTGTACCTCTAGTTTAAAGAACTGCAACAATTTTTGACAAGATCCAAAGTTTTGTCAGTTGTTAGGAATTAATTGGAAAAATTACTGGAGCAGAGCAGTCATTTCAAAGGGACTGACCCAGAACCAATTAGAATTTTGTAACAATTGACCATTCACCACAAAACAGTTGTCATGAGCTTTGGCCTCTAAAGTGTGTGTTGGGGGAGGGGGAAAAAGAGAATAAGTAACTAAGTTTTGTTTCCTAACTAAAATAGTATTAGCTAAATTATCAAATAGCTATGAGTTTTAAATGCTATGTTAAACATGCAGGAGGTTTGAGAAAGAGCATAATATATTGCCCTATCATTGGTTCCTGTGGCACACAATATAGGTTACCACTGAAAAAACAGGTCAGACAGAGGGACGTTCTTTATCAAATTGCTGTTGACAGCCCAAACAAGAGATTGAAGAATACAACAAAAAGGTTCTTTCATGTAAATACAGCAAAGCTTATAATTGGTTGTTATTTCTTCCTCCCTTTCCTCCTTCTCAGCAGAAAAATGTCCTAGAGCACTTTCTTGAACACCAGCAGCCCAAAACAATAATGTATGTTCAGAAACTGAGTCTCATTTTGAGCCTTTACATTTAGTGTTTGATCGTTGTGGAGAGAAAATGTGATTTGATTTTTTTGCATGTGTTTATTAGAGAGTGGTACAATGCCTCTTCTTAAGTTTAATAATCTTGCAATAGTTCATTTGTCCCAGATGTTACAGATATTATTTTGTCTTGGTATTGTATTGGTATTAATATTTTAAAACAAATACTTTCTTGTCATGTTCAAATTCCAATAGTGCCTATACATATGTGGATATGCACACATATCCATATACCCCCATAATTTTTATTGATTTTTTTTCATCATACAATGCAATAAAAAACAAACTAATCTAAATAAAACAAAAACAGAGAAAGAAAAAGGAGAAGAAACACAGTCCTCTCTCAAAGGGAGATCTCAATACTTGTCTCACACTGAAGGGGGTGGACCCTGCCAGCTTTCACCTGGGAACTTCTCTCTCTTCTCCCATTCTCCCACTCTGGGAGATCTTCCCCTCCCTGTCTCTCTCACAGGGTTCTTCACCTGCTATCCATCACCTTAATGTGTGTACAATCCCCTCAGTACCCCAGTGTTGTTGTTGTTTAGTCATTTAGTCAAGTCCGACTCTTCGTGACCCCATGGACCAGAGCACGCCAGGCACTCCTGTCTTCCACTGCCTCCTGCAGTTTGGTCAGACTCATGTTGGTGGCTTCAAGAACACTGTCCAACCATCTCGTCCTCTGTCGTCCCCTTCTCCTAGTGCCCTCAATCTTTCCCAACATCAGGGTCTTTTCCAGGGAGGCTTCTCTTCTCACGAGGTGGTCAAAGTATTGGAGCCTCAGCTTCACAATCTGTCCTTCCAGCGAGGACTCAGGGCTGATTTCCTAGAGGACACTAAAAAGAACAAAACAAAAGCAAAGCAAGGAAAAAAGAAGGGTTCGACAAAATTTGGATTGGGACAGATTAGGAGTGGGTTGAGGGAAAACTCTATTAATCTGTATTGACTGATAAAAAATGGTCTGAATTCGGAATGTATTAAGGAACTGGCTGATGCCTCTGGAGATACCGACTCCAAGGAAAGGGGGACAGATTTAGTTTTGAGGGTGGGAACAATAGGGGGTAAAATATTTTGATAGATAAATTGGAATAATTTTGGGTAAAGGGTAGAGATTAGTAGATAAATAACAGCAATGTGAAGTGTGAAGGGTTATTAGCAATAAAGAAGTTACAACCTGGAAAAAAGAATGTGATTTTAGAATTGGGAACTGCAGGTATTAGTGTATTATTTAGAACTCAAGAAGGGGGAATGAGGAAGTCCGAAATGTTTAGATTTGAAGTTATAGAGTTGAATCTTTTTATTTTTTATTTTTACCTTTTCCTTTTTTTCTTTTTCTACTGTACTATTGTTGATAGTGAAGAATTTTGGGGAATAAGATTTATTGAAATTGCCTTATATTTTTCCTTTTTTGTATTTTTCCATGGTTCTTTTTTCCCCTGTATGTAAAATCTAATAAAAATCATTTAAAAAGAAAGAAAGAAAAAAGAAGAAAAAGAAGCAGGAAGATAAAAGCAACAAAAGAATGAAAACAGAAAAGAAATAAAAAGAGCTTGCAATTCTTCGTCTGTCAGTCATATATATAAAGATTATTCAGGGTGGTATCCAGGTGTTCCTCCTTCTAGGTGATATTTTCCCCGTCTTCAGATCCAAACATCTCAGGTTCATTCATTTTCCCTCCTACACAAAATGTCTAAAAGGGGTTCTCCAATTATTATAATAAATAAATGTCAAAAATAGTCTTCCTCCATTCCAGCACAACAACTTTAATTCCTATGTTGAAAAACAATAAAGCTTTCATCTTTATTCACACAGGAGTTTCTCCACTGAGGTCATATATAAAAACTGTAATCCAGAGGTTTTTTTACTTATTGTATATTAATCAGTTCACACCCAGTTCCATATCTTCCAATCCCATTTCCTGTTGGCCATGATTTTTCATTCTAGTTTAGGGGGGAAATTTCCTTCCATTTCCGTTCTTCCATTCTTTTTCCAGGAGAATCACCAGAGGTTGGTAGTTCCCCCCTCTGCATTCACTGCATTCCCCCTCTGCATTCCAAATTGTACACAGCAGTGGTGTAACATGGGGGTGGGGCAGGGAGGCCATGGCCCTGGGTGCAAAATGCTAAGGGGGTGCAACAAGGCGTCAGCTTCAGTGGGGAACCCCGTCCCAGTGAATACAGCAGAGTTGTCCATGGGGGGCTGTTGCCCAGGCGCATCGTGGTGGGCCCTGTCCTTTTCTGCCTACTGCTGGGGTCTCTGGGCCCTGGAGCCCATCACTGCTGCATCCCCAGCAGAGGCCGGTAAATGCACATGCTGTGCACAGGTCTGCCAGAGGGCTCTGTCCATCTTCCTTGTGTTCCTGAGGGTGCATTTTTGAGGCCGGGCTGCCCTTCAGTCTCCAGGCTGGGTCACATCAAGGCTGGCCCCCTCACTAAATGGCCCCCTGGCAAGTGCTCGCTTCTCACTGGGCACACCATGCTTTCCGGATGGTGGTGGGAACAGCCAAGGCCCATGGTGAGCAGTTGGGGATGGAGGGAGGCAGGGAAGGGGCAACCCCAGCACAGCTTTTTGTTTTGCTTTCAGCGTTTTATGGCTCTTCTTCAGCAAGTAGTCAGCTGGTAGATTGGCAGACAGATCAGCTCAGTCATAATTTATAACAGCCTGAAAAGGAATGAAAGAAAGGGAGGTTTTGCTGACCTTATGGCCTGACCCTCAGCACTATTATGTGGTGTCTGGGCATGAATGAAGTGCCTTGCTTTAGGTCACTCACCCTCATCCGGGTCCCCTGAAATGTCTCCTGGCATGGAAAGCAGGCTTCTCAGACCATCAGAGGTTGGTCCCCTCTTCTTTCCATTTTCTCAGAGAGAATGTGATAACCAAGATTTATGGCTTGGCTATCATTAATCACCACATAATTATCTCTGCTGACAGATTGTCAACAAGAGGCATCTAGTCTGCCACCTCGCTCCCTTGGAAGTCCTACACATATCCATATACTATACACAACAGGACACATACATATTATTGTCATTTTAACAGAAACCCTAAGAATGGTTTAGAAATCCTCACACGGGAAGATGTGTGAACACCCTGCAAGCAAATCTGGATGAACGCAGGATAAATGCTTATTGTTATATAACTGCTCTATAACAAAATCAGAATGAATGTTCACTGAAGACCAGATATAATCTACTCACGGTGTAAGCTTTGTGCAAGCAAATCAGGATTAATGTTAAATAAACTGGTTATCTTTTGGGGGGGAATATTTGAGGGGAGGGCTTGAGTCTCTCTCTCTCTCTCTCTCTCTCTCTCTCTCTCTCTCTCTCTCTCTCTCACACACACACACACACACACACACACACACACACACACACACTTTTGGAGCAATGGCATCATTGGGAGCAGTCGTTCTGTATTTTTAAAACATAAACACTTGTCATTATTATTTTAAACGATAAATGTATGGTACTTCTTGGGGTCAGATGGTGTCATGGACAGACCATGGGTTAGCAAATCTCTGGTTCACAGCCTTCATAAGAGGCAGTTAGGTTCAGGAATATAGCTAAAGCTTGTTAAACAGTTTAAAGAAACTGAATGCACTGTGTTTTGCCTCCAGCTCTTTCCCTAAGATAGGACCCTCCAGGAATTAGCCCCAGCACCTGTTTTCAGTGAAGAGTTCAGACCAGCGCTGGATTTAGGGTGGTGGTTCCGCCGCTTAGGGCACCAAGCCAAGGGAAGAAGATCCATTTGCGGGTGCTGAATTTTGGCCTCACATAGGGCACCACATTATGAAGGGTAACCAAAGTCCACCCCTGCTCAGACCCAGAGCATGTGAAAAACTGAATCTGAGCATAGTTATTATTCCTTCATCCATAGCTAGTACCACCATTCTTCTAGGAGCAGAAAGCAGAGAATCATAGAGTTGGAAGAGACCACAAGGGCCATCCAGTCCAACCCCCTGCCAAGCAGGCAGACTTCAGGTTCTGGCACCACATTCTGAGCACCAGCCCAGAGAGAAAGTTTGAAGAGAAGAAGGAATAGGAACCTGCTCCCTTGTCCCACTGCTCTAAGTTAAAGAGGATGTAGCTGGACTACACTGAGTCAGGAATGAGAAGCTGTAGCCACCCACGTCTGTTGCACGGATGTGCTGGCAATTTCTTAGTGCAAGCAGACATGACTCTGCTCAGTACTTAACTTGTATTACTTTCCCTCGGAAAACTTTGGGCCAAAGTGCCTGTTGAATTCAATGTACAGTTTGCTTCTGTGTGCCCAGTGCTTCCACTTTAAATACCGGTAGTACCTAAGGTGTGAGATACCAGGATCAGAACACAATGAGTTTTTAAAGAACCCTTTACCCTGGCGCCATGATCTTAACAAAATTGTGCCCACCCCTGCTATACTACCTGTACTGGAGGGAAGCTGATATTTGTGAAAAGCTGCCCTTGCTATTTAAAGCTGAAAAATTTAATATATAGGGCCAAATGCTTTGCCCTGTGTTGCCAAGCTTAATGAATGGGTGCAAAACTCCCAGTGTTAGTGACTAATGGCATCTTAAGTCTATCAAGAGAACTTCCAGAGACAACATATAAGATTTCTCAGTATTTTCTTTTGCAAATATTTAGTGCATTAATAATTAAACTTTTCTGATTCTAACTCATTATCAGCTCTCAACACTGCAGCTTCTGAACCAGCAGTGTAAAGTGAAACATTAATGAATAATTCTGAGATGGTTGCCTGTACGAATAGACTTAAGATTCTTCTTAAATGAGATCTCCAAGGTTTATTTCCATTACTCAGGCTCCAGAAGTTTTGACAGTTGAATCAAACTAAATGAACACAGAAGTGACAGACATGCCAGTTCATTAATATTAGGTTACTATTTCCCCCCCTTAAACTCCCATTAACGCTTCTTCCTTTGGCTGCTAATGCTAGGATAACAGATAGTGGCCAGACTTTCTGGCTCTGCCCATGAACAAAGTTCTAAACATGGGACCATTTTTTGTCTCCAGCTGCACTTTGCTATAAAACCACAAGGTTAACACGACCTTCTGGCCCTGTCCATTTTCTGCCTTGTTTTGAGTCAAGCTTTGTTAGGGACAAAAATCTATGTAATATTCCATCTGATCAAAGTACTCTTGATGAAGACACACCAGCTGCAATCATTTAGAGATAGCTAAGACTATGGACCATTATAATGGTATTTTGTACATACTATTGATTGGCTTAATTTATAGCAATTATAGACACCGGATACTGTTCACGCTGAAATTCAAGCATCCTATTTCCCATTTGCAATCTCTAAGCACTTTCTGTGTGTGTCCCCCCCTTTCTTCAATAGCCCCTTGAGATAGGCAATAGCTTAAAAAGACATTCAATCAAGTTTCCTTTAAAGTGCTGAAAATAGTTTAATGTGTACTGTTGCCTTTTGTTTCTGTGTGAAATGCTCTGAAACGAGAGCAAGGATGGAAAGTGCTGGGGGCACCCAAAAGCCATTCCCTTCACCGTTTTATTTTGCACATTGGTATTTTGTGGCTATAAGAGGTCAGTGCCATAATAGGTTCTTATGGTCCCGATCCCTGAATCCCTTATGGTTCAATGAAACTAACCTATAAATCCTAGGCACCTTGTATGGAAGAACATCTTGCGGAGCGGCGGGCGGGCACAGCTGCCCGGCGCCCCCCTGGCAGGCCGGCGCCATGGCTCCCTGCGCCACCCAGCCTGGCCGTAGGGCCAGCCCTTGTACAGGCAATAGTTTGTCCCCATCAACAATCTAGCCACAGCATTTTGCATCAGCTGGAGAGTCTGGAACTTTAACAGCTGTGTTATGGGCAGAAATTCAACTAGAAAAGGCTTCACCTGTTCAATTTCTGCCCACCACACACACAGCTAGAGGTAAAATAACTCCACTTTTCCCAATTGCCAACCCCAAACCCAACCTTAGGCAGTAATTCTCCACTGCCCCAAAGAGACTTACTTCTGCGCATACATGTATACCATTGTACTGTATACAGTGAATTCTTAATGAGTGCCCGGTCTTTAGCATAAGATATGTCTTAAGCTCATTTGCAAAGCTTTCACATTTCACATTTGCTATTGGGGGTCCTGCTTCTAGAAGGTTAGTGAGAGATGACATCTGTTCAGAAGCAATCTTGATTTTTCTTTAGCAAGACTTTATGTTTCATACATTTGATCATGTTTCTCTTTAATAATGCTTTTAACAAATTTTCACAGAAAAGATAATAAGGTAGCTGGCCTGTAATTTTCTGGATACTTTTTCAAAAATTGATGGTGCTAGTGCTCAGGTGGGACCCAGGTGGTGCAGTGGGCTAAACCACTGAGCCTAGGGCTTGCTGATCAGAAGGTTGGTGGTTTGAATCCCTGTGACGGGGTGAGCTCCCGTTGCTTGGTCCCAGCTCCTGCCAACCTAGCAGTTCGAAAGCACGTCAAAATGCAAGTAGATAAATAGGAACCGCTACAGTGGGAAGGTAAACGGCGTTTCCATGTGCTGCTCTGGTTTGCCAGAAGCGGCTTTGTCATGCTGGCCACATGACCTGGAAGCTATATGCCAGCTCCCTCGGCCAATAATGCGAGATGAGTGCGCAACCCCAGAGTCGGTCACGACTGGACCTAATGGTCAGGGGTCCATTACCTTTACCTAGTGCTCAGGTATGGAGGCTGATCTTAATGAGTAGTTACGTATTCTTGTTAGAAGATAAGCAGTTTCATATTTGACTTCCTTTTTAAAAAATCATTGGTGGATACCATCTGAACCCCGTGACCAAAGCAATAAAATTTAACAGCAGAGGAATTTAAAGCATGCTAGAGAAAAGGCAGCAGTAGAACACCATTAAAGTGTGGGTGGGTGGGGGGCTGGGATTCCTCATTCAGGCAATTTCATGATAATTTAGTTCAGTGATTTCAGCCCAGTAATTGAACCTAACTCTGCATCTTTGGCCTTGCAATCAGCTGGGTAGTTGAGCTCAGAATTGGTTGGAACATGTTCCAGGTAGATTTCAAATGGTTAATCGGCTTCAGCACAAGAGGCATCTCAAGTGTGTCATTCCGAGGTCAACTGCACACACAGGAGTGTGCACTTTAACAAGAGTTACTGGCACTTACCCTAGGCAACTGGCAACACTCCTGTTCTCTTACAGCCCAGTCCTAAGGGGCCACTTAATTTGCAGTAGTACAAACAGCAGTCTGAGCTATTGCAACTAAAGCACCACCATCATCATTTGCACTTGGCAAGAAGGAAATAGTTGTGCAGCTCTGCTCTGCTTGCCATTTGAAAGCCCCCAAAGCCCTATTAGTCACATCCTAGACCCAGGAAATCTGGCACTGGGCTTATACAATTCTTTCCAGGCACAATGACAACATTGCATTTGCACAGTATATCTCACAGGACTTGTTAATTACACAAATCAAGAACCTCCATCCCATTTCCCTCCTTTATCTTACATATATCACTAGAGAGAGAAAATACAAGCCCTTTTCTAGTTCTGAGAAAATGAAGATCTCTCCTATTGTTATTTGTGCAAAAGGACTAAGTTCATATTGTTGCTCATCACTTCCCCATGTGATGAACAAAGAAGAGAATGCAGCTATGCATATATAAAAGGCAGTGGGATGACGGCTCTTACTCATGGGAGATGGGGGACATGGTCAGAAAAGGATGAACCCAAGTACTCAGTGATTATTTCTACTGTGAACAACGGGGAAGTAGGGAAGTGGTTTAATAAGCCAAAATTATTACATTTTAAGATCCAGTTTATGAAGCTCCCAAACAGGAATGAACATGCATAATAAAACAGGCAGGGAACAAGTGAAAAATAAATACCCGAATTTGGTAAAAATTTCTTGTTTTTAAGTCACATAAATTACCAGGAAATTATCAGTTATTACTTGTGTTGGCAATAATTATGTAGGGCAGAGAAGTCTTCAATAATGGATAACAATCATCCATAATTTAAAAAGGCCATCTTCAATATGATGCAGCTCAGCACCTGGGATGATTGAACTAAAAAGTGATGACACCAAGCATGAGCTCTATTGGCTTCTTGCACATCACATGATCAGGAAGTACTGAGCAATTTGCAAGAGCAAACACCAGCAAAGCCTCTCTAAGGGGTAAAATAGCATTAAAACTTGCTCAGCAAAAGAGCTGTTTACTCTCTTCCTCATATACTTCCAAAAACAAGTAGATGGAAGATATAAAAGCACGCTTTACTATAAATATAAGGCTGCAGTTATATAAAATGCTGATTCTCAGCAGCAGGAATGAGATTGGGATCTTGAAATTATTGTGATAAATAAATTTATTCAACCCCCCCTTGTATGTTTTAAGCATGCATTCATTGATAGAAGAAGTACTTTTTTACTGCTTCTAGACCGGGGTGGGGGTTCTAAGGAACTCACAACAAATTAAAACGTATGTATTATGTATGTATGTATGTATGTATGTATGTATGTATGTATGTATGTATATGAAACACAGCTAATTAAAAACAATGAACTACAATTACAAAAAAACAGCAGCAAAGAAAAACTAATCTCAGGCAACCAACTCAGGGGGTCAAGCAATATTCAAAGTGCAGCTATAGAGGATTTCCTTTCTGAATGGGAATTTTATCAAGGGGTACAAAGTTCTGTCTGGGCCCCTTCCCTTGTCTATTAGTCATTCTGTTTTTTATCCCTTATGGTTTATGCCCTGACCTGTATAAGGTCAAAAAGGGTCTGGAAGATGAGAGAGCGCTCTGTTAATTTTCTGCATTTAAGGCCTTATGCTCTGATACTCCTTCCATGATAAGTATAAGCAAATATAAATAAAATAAAAGAGGATCAGAGATAAGAAAGCACATTCGGTTTTGAACATTTTTGTTTATGCTACAATACCGATAAGGAGAAATAATTCACATTGAAACATCATTTTTTTTAAGGAAATACAGATCATATCATCAAAAGACATTAGCATTAATAAAAATAGGTAGGAAATGATCCAATAGGATCCAAATGATCTAATCCTTGAGGTGCTTAGCAAGCAACTTGTTATTGATGGTTGTTTTCCACAAGCCACAGACTTCTCTTAAAAGCTTTGCTTGGAAGTTGCTTCTTCGCTGCTGCTGCTGCTACCACACTTTTTAGCCTTTCTCTGTTTAGTCATATCCATCCTGAGTTTTCTTGTAATCTGCATTCTGGCTGTCTCACAGTGTACAGTACTTCACTGTCACAAAACAAGAAACAGTTGAGCTTTAAAAAATCGGGAGTGAACTTGGGTTTCCACCAAGCTGTCTGGAAAACTTAATAACCTTCTTAATACAGACTTAAGTTCAGTGATATTTGCAGTGCGTCGCAACCTATAATACAGCTCCAGTAAAGAAGCAGGATCCTTATTTTTCAATTAAGTAGCAAATAATTCAGATAAACTGTGCCATTAGGGGATCGTATGTTTTAGAACAGCCTATTATTTCTTTGATTTTTTAAAAGAAAATATTTGAAATGTGTTATACCAGTACTTCCCAAGGATGGATCTTAGGTGTTTGGGATGGCACACTCTTCCCCACTCGCTAGACAGATGCTTCATTATGTATAGTATCAAATATCTAGAGCCCCTAGCAAATGTTACAACAGCTGTTATGGGCAATCCTTCCAATAATACTAACCTATTAAATGATTTTTCAAAAAAGTAAAACTATGCTTGAATTTTGCAATGGAAATCTGCACCAGTCAGCCGCATCTGGAGATCCTTTGTGTCAAAAGAGCATGAAATCAGAACATGGAATGGGGCATGGTGTGTCTGTGAAGAACACCTATAGTTTCAGTTCTATGGAATTTTATGAATTCCTATGGAAATTCTCCCCCTTGCAATCCCTTGTCTGTATTGAAATAGGAGGATTGTTAGGTGTCTTTAAGATTCTTTTAGTTTACTTTAGACGCGGGTTGTGCTGTGGCCTAAACCACTGAGCCTAGGGCTTGCTGATCAGAAGGTCAGCGGTTCGAATCCCTGCAATGGGGTGAGCTCCCGTTGCTCGGTCCCAGCTCCTGCCCACCTAGCAGTTCGAAAGCACATCAAAGTGCAAGTAGATAAATAGGGACCGCTCCGGCGGGAAGGTAAATGGCGTTTCTGTCCGCTGCTCTGGTTCGCCAGAAGTGGCTTAGTCATGCTGGCCACATGACCCGGAAGCTGTCTGTGGACAAATGCCGGCTCCCTCGGCCTATAGAGTGAGATGAGCACTGCAACCCCAGAGTCGTCCGCGACTGGACTTAACGGCCAGGGGTCCCTTTACCTTTAGTAAGCCTCCTAATGTTCCTGCTTTGTCAGACCCAGACACAGCTATATGCCATGCATGAATATTAATTATACAAACGGGAAGGACGTTTACACTCTGTTCCCTGTTCTGGGATCTAATGTCAGGTCTTCTATGTGCCAGAGCTCTAATTCTCTAACTTGCCTACTCACGTATATTTGGGGCCTGCAAATTCAAACAGTAGATACCACCATCCCAGGGATCTCACTATCCATGGTTATCACTGTTCTTCTCTCCACTTCCTGCTCTCTTCCCTAATATACCGTTGGCTGACTTCTCCTTGCCTATGCATAGGAACACAGCAAGCTGCCTTATATCTGCTTTGCACATTTAGAAGGTCCCAGGTCCAATCTTTGGCACCTTCAGACAGGGCTGGGAGAGAACCCCGTCGGAAAGCCTGAAAAGTGTCATGGTCCGGTCGGCGGGCGGTTGAAGCCCTGACTGAGGACGTCAGGACCAGACCAGAGGTGAGATGCTGATGTAGAAGCAGGAACAGGTGCAGGGCTGAGGGTCCAGCAGCAGGCAGTTGCAGGGTCAAGGAGCAAGGCAGAGATGAAGGTCTGGGAGTCAAGGAGCAAGGCGTCGGCAAGGCAAAGGTCCAAAGGTTGAGGATCAAGGCGTCGGCAAGGCAAGGGTCCAAGGAGCAAGGATCAAGAGGCCAGATGCAACCAGGCAGGGATAGCGTTGCTGTGGCAAAGAGCTGAAGGGAAATGCTGAGCTTTTATCCCTCCCAGCTCTTGCCACCAGGTGCAGTGAGTTATCAAGTGGTCTCACCTGAGTGCTCACTCCTTGCCTCTCCAGCACAAGCTGAGGCAGGCCCCAGTCCTGCAAAGCACTACAGGCCCCAGAGCCTGACTCCTGCCCATACTCCTGACAGAAAGCCACTGCCAGTTAACATAGACGACATAGAGTGGTCTGTCTAATAGTGCCAGCACACATGACTGAGTCACAGCTTTATAGAGGCTACCTTCAGGTCCACTGCTGTTGCACCTTGTGGCCATGCACTTCCTCCGCATGTTTAGCGCATGTGAAACGTATGCATGATGTCACACTGTTCCATATAAGGAGGGATCTTGATTGGCTCAGAATTCCCCTTGAGTGATGAGCATGTTGGTGTCCATTTCAAGCCCTTTCTTGCATGTGCCAAATACAGGAATGCCAGGGGATATGATGAATGTACTGAGGTGGGGCTAGTCCAAATGGCTGCACAATCCTCTCATGTATTTTTTTCAATGCTTAGCAGGTGTGTATGACTCCTCCTTTAGAGTATGCTATCCAAACAACCTCTCTCATTCTTTCTTTCAATTTCCTAAAGTGGACCTATAGCCTGCAGAAGAGATGCCATAGTTTGGGTCAACCCTGGATTTTGAGGCCAGATTCAACTAAATAATTGTGCTAGTGGGAGCCAGTGGAATGAAATTGGCTTGAGGGTAGGGAGGGACCCCCATATGGGCGAGGAGAGGGGAGATCGTTCTGCCTGTTTGTGCTGATCGAACCATCACAATAGGCTGAAACCATGGGCGTATCCAGGGGGGCAGCTGCCCCCCTGAATCAAGCAAATCAATAAAAATACTTAACTAACTGAGGTTCTGCCCCCCCTAACATGAAGCCTGCCCCCAGGGCTGGCTCTAGGTTGACCCCCGGTGGCGTGGTGTGCTGGCCCGGCGCCACGCGGCAAAGCCGCGCGGAAACTATGCTGCGCCCTGCAAGGGTGGGGGCGCCAGAGCGATCTCTGCCCCTCAGCGCCAGGGCGGCCAACCTGCTCGAGACTGCCCTGCCTGCCCCCCCTAACATAAATCCTGGCTATGTCCATGCCCGACACTGAATTTGACTCTTGGAGTGCCAAGCATTTTATAATTGTTTTTATTTCTGCTTTTTATTTATATTTATAATAATAATAATTTATTATTTATACCCCGCCCATCTGGCTGGGTTTCCCCAGCCACTCTGGGCAGCTTCCAACAGAAAAATAAAACACAATAGTCTATTAAACATTAAAAGCCTCCCTGAACAGGGCTGCCTTCAGATGTCTTCTAAAAGTCTGGTAGTTGTTTTCCTCTTTGACATCTGTTGGGAGGGCGTTCCACAGGGCAGGCGCCACCACCGAGAAGGCCCTCTGCCTAGTTCCCTGCAACTTGGCTTCTCGCAACGAGGGAACCGCCAGAAGGCCCTCGGTGCTGGACCTCAGTGTCCGGGCAGAATGATGGAGGTGGAGACGCTCCTTCAGGTATACTGGACCGAGGCCATTTAGGGCTTTTATTTTATTTATTTATTTATTTTATTTATTTCATTAAAAATATCTCTCTTTGATGGTAGAAAAAAGCCTCCAAGTGGTTTTGCAGAAAAAAATACAAACCAATAAAATTATCACTAAAAAACCTGCAACCATAAAACATACAGAAAATTAAAACCAGAATACAGTAGACCAAAACAAATCAGAACTCACACAAACTTTCTAAACATCTGGGTAAGCTTACTTAAATGCATTCGAAGTTTGTGATTTAGTGATATCAATCTATTCAAACATCAATAAACGATCACAAATTATGGTACATCACTGGCGGAATCAACTAATTTATCAGCTTTGTTTCAGTTTGGAACTTCTATGATTTAAAAAGCTTCACTATGGACTTATCCACACTTACATTTCCTCCATGCTGTCTAGCCATGGGCTGCGCTTTAAAGCTCTGGGTCAGAGCACGCTCTCTTTTTTTTGCTCCAGAGCTTTCCCCATGAAATCCTGCTCTTTAAAGCTCAATCAGAGCAAATGACAATTTGTGGATAACCCAAACTGATGTTTGCTCTGATTATGCACGAAAGATCAAGTTTTTGTGGGGCGGAAAGCTCTAGGGCAAAAAGCCCAATGCTTGGACATGGAGCTTTTAAGTGTGGACCTGTGTGGAAAAAGCAGTGCATGTGTGAAGATTAAGATTAAATGGCGGCTGAAGGCTACATAAATATACTGTATTAATAATTTGGTGTTTTATGGGGATCATGTGAGGATTAGTATTAATGTATCTTACTTTCTTTTTCTTTTTAGTTTTATTCTGTTTGATATATTGTTTTTAATTATCCTCTTTAGTTTTGTTTGTATTTTATGGTATATTAGGTTGAAAACCCTTAATAAAATCAGTGGGGGAAAAAAGAAAATAAAAGAGTGGGGCAAAGGCTAAGCCCCAAACATTGGAAACTTTGCATGATTTCCAGTTTTGCAGCATCACAATTCCCAGAAAGTGTGAAACCACAATATGACATAAATATACCGCTAGTTAAACTGCATACTTGAATACTGTTGCAAAGGTAGGGGAGTGAGCTGACAAACTTTCAAGGTGGCATGGGAGTTTGAGGAAGGTAGAGCGCTGGACACTGGGAGAAGGTGGCACCACAAAAACATGTTCTTAAAAGTTTACAATGTTTGAAATACTTCTTCCATTTGATAGCACTATAGATTTAAGTACAACGATGTATTCCAGATGATAACATATTATGTAACATTAGCTGTGGTTTTGCATAGTTAATCAATCTATTTCCATTAACATTTTGCTTTTTGTGAAATGGCTTGACCCTCCCTGACCATATTGGTATGATCTTTAACCCTTTGGTCTGGCATTTGTTGATGAGAATCACATATCTATTTTCCCATTGTGTGCTATTGATTTTAAAAAACCAAAAACGTTTTCTGTCAATTTCAAACATGTGGCTCCTGCCTTATGGCTTTTGGCAGTGTCCCCCCCCAAAAAATGTTTAGGGGTACTCTCATATTCCTACACATATTGAAATACTGCGCCTCACTGAGGCCAAACTTAGATTCACAAAATATTTAGGGGCATGCGTACCCCCGCATCCCCCCAGAAAAAAGCACTGGCTTTTGGTATACTTCTGTCAAAATATATTTGCAAATAAGAATCCATTATTCATTTGTGAAATTTATCTAAAATAACAATACTTTTCCAAGTATGCACCTACCGTATGTATATGTGCATGCTCATTAACAGAGAAATTAATTGTTACCCTTGAAACCACATTGTCTATTAATTATCAGTTTGAGGTGGCTCCCCCTTAAAAGGGACCTTAAAGTTGCTTATACCACTGGGAACATTGCCATGGAAAGGTACATTGTTCCACTATGGCAGGCATCCCCAAACCTCGGCCCTCCAGCTGTTTTGGACTACAATTCCCATCATCCCTGACCACTGGTCCTCTTAGCTAGGGATCATGGGAGTTGTAGGCCAAAACATCTGGAGGGCCGCAGTTTGGGGATGCCTGCACTATGGTTTCTATGAGAGTGTGGCTGGAAACAGCAATGCCTAGTGCTACAAGCTCATCATGGACAGGCAGAAAATGTAGGGAGAAAGCAAGGGAAAAGAGGGTTGGTGTTAGTTGCAGAAGAAGCAAAGAGGAGGTCTAGAAGAAATCCTCTGAAGAAAAAGAGTGCGAAGAAAAAAGACACCAGAATGAAAGCGAGCTACAAAGGAAATAGCAACAGAACTATGTTCAGTGAAGAACAGTAAACTAACATGGCAACATAATCAACAGGGGATAAGGATTGAGACATCCATGTTTTGTTGTTTTATCTACAGTAAGTTGTTCTTTATTGGTCTGGATCTCTCTGTGTGTCTTTCCACATTCCCTGAACTCTACAGCAGCTGCAATCTGCACTGCTCTCTTTTCATTCAGTGTAATGCGCTGAATAAAGAAAGGCAAAGAAAGAAAGACTTTCATTCCAAGAGTCTCTTGTTTTGTGGGGTGGGCCTTCATGTGCTGCATGAAGTGGGGATGCATCCTTTTTTTAATTTTTTTAAAATATGATTGTGCTAGATTCCTAGACTAGCAGGCTGGCCGGCCCTGATAGAGAGGTATCTGAAGAAGTGTGCATGCACACGAAAGCTCATAGCAAGAACAAACGTAGTTGGTCTCTAAAGTGCTACTGGACATTTGTTTAATTTTTTTTTTAAAAAAATATAATTTCCTGCATTGTGATTCATCCACGACCCTTTTCAGCTAATTTGGACTTTGGTTCCAAGATTTCTTTGCATCTTCCAGGACCGATGAAGTGTCTTATAACTGATATCTTGCTTTAAAAGCTCAAGATTGATTCTTAGTTATTAGGAGACCATGTCCTTTCATAAACTTTCACTGTCAATATGTAGTCAGGAAGCCAAGAGAGCACCTTAGGCTAAGCAGATGTTGCTTCTTCGATGAATGTGGTCAGAGAGAGAGAGAGAGAGAGATGGCTGACCACTCCTGCTCTTTTGTTACCTGGGCAGGTGAGGTCACGCCCACCTCTAGCCACATGCAGAGGAAGTCTGTCCCAGCCTAGGAGAAACAGGATGTTCTGACTGGCTGGTCCAGACATCCCCTTTTATGTCCACTCTAGGGATGTTGTACTTGACTGCTCTTGTGTTTCATATCCCACACTTTTGTGTTCTACTTCATGAGATACATGAAGTGGACTATAGTTTACCAAAGCTTATGCCCTAATACATTTGTTAGTTTTTCCAGGTGTCACAAGATTCTCTGCTGTTTTAACAACTGTAATAACATTTAAATACTGCAGACGGAGAGAGTGGCTGGCCAAGGCCACACCTAGGGAGGTCATGGCAGAGATGAGATTTGAACTTCCTCATTCATAGCTTTATCTTTCAGCCACTATTGCGAACCATATTTTAATGGCGTTCGTAGGAATCAAGGGTTAATGGAAGCATTTAGTGTAAGAAAGCATGTTGAACACAGAATAATTAATTCCAATTCTGTGATAAAACTGCTGCCTATTGATTTACAACCCCTTCTGGTTAGAAAGCCCTTTGGTGGAAACCTGATTCTTAATTATTGTCACAGGAATCCTGGGCTTGTCAGGAAGCGATTTCCATCAAGCTGATTAGCCCTTTCACTGCTTGGAGCATTTTCGTGCCATATTTAGCAGCTGCTTCATTGTTTATTACCCTTTCCATTCAGCAGGGTATTCCTGCACTGCCCAGAGGAGAAACACACACTTAAGTGCCACCTAACAATGAACATGGAAATGCTATTTTTCTTAAGCCGCTCATATTTTTTTAAAGCAAACAAAGTACCCATTATACAAACAAATATGGATCTAGAAAATAGACAACTCATGATAAGAAACATTGTTAAAGCATAGTTTCCTTCCATTATATAATGTAAAAACAATTATTTTTCAACTTTCTGCTCTGGAATATTCTGCATACCCTCCAGACCTTTGCTAAAAATAAAACGTAACTTGATGAGGAGAAATATTTTTTCATAATTTTTAAAATTTGTTATTGTTGCATTAATTTAATACATTTAGTAGACAGAAGTTCATAACTGAACAAAGTGCTTAATAATACACAATGAATAGGTAATACTGGCTGTTTATTAATCATATTAAACACAACGTAAGTCATATATGATATCACATTTATTTCATCAAGTCATATATTTCTACATGAACAAATATCTCAATATCTGCAGATACAATGAATACAAATGTCTCTGCAAATAAATATCACAAAGGCACATATCAGTAAAGATACATACTATGCAATTGCTAAGAATACTGAATATTATATGGCTCATCAATATCTCTCTTGACCTTCTTACCTCATAATCAATGCCTTACCCATCCATCAAGAGAGGGGGAACCATCTTCACTGTCTGAAGCACAATGTCTCCATGGCCATTTGCAGTGAATTGCAGGTGAGAAAGTCTGGTTGCCCCCCAGGTCTTTTGGGCTTCCTATATATAAGCCTCTGGTTGGCCATGGTGAGACCAGGAGGGGGGGGGCTGGATGGGCCTGATCCAGCAGGTTCTTCTGTTCTTAAGAGGAAAAAGCCAACAGTTTCTGATTTAAAGCTATGCCTTGATCACAGACTCCATAACCAGGACATTTGACTTTCCCGTAACATGCAAACAAATCCCGCTCTTTAACATATCTTTGCAATGTATTTATTCTGCCCTGATGAAAATCAGAGCAGAGTTTTTATTCAATAATATAACAGACCACATTTTTTTTGAAACCGTTCACATACAAGAGACGCACTGCCTTTCTTCCTATAGCTATTAATATCCCAGGAGCTATACGTGTATTAACAGGCAATTTAACATTTTGTTTCACAAAACTCTCATATCATTCAGTAAGGCTTAACTTCGTGGCAGAACTAGCTTTTGCCTAAAAACATCACATAGGCTAAAATATCTGAATCTTTTTACACCACCACCAGATGTGCAAAAATGTATGTTTCTTTAAATTTAGATATACACGAACAGAACTTGATAATACATAAATAACTTAATTTTTGCAGAAGTAAAATACTATTTATAAATAATTAATAATTTGCTCTTTATTTTCACACTTAATGAAAGGGATGGCATCTGTGCATTTAAATAACGGCATGCATGATTAACTGTGGTACTATACAAATTTATTTCCCATTTCAGCTTGAACTTATCTTCCTTACAGTTATCAAGGTCCTATCTGGACCTTAAAAAACATATTCAAAATATGTTAAATTCCTTCTAATCTATTTCCAACTTCTACATATTAAGGAGGAATGAACAGCTAAAACATCCAGGCATTTAATTCAATTTAAAAAGTAATCCTTACTTTATAATATTACTTTTTGTCTTCTAAGACTGTCCATTATTTTAAGGAGATGTATATTCCTAATTATTCCTCTTCATGTGCTTTCCCTTATGTCCCCTTCCTCCACTAAGATCTCTCATTACTATCTATACTCTGATTTAGCAAACAATAACTTTGAATTGTCAAAATCAATATCTATTGCAAGCCATTTAACCCATTATACTACTTTGCTACTGTGCTTAGGATCCTCACCTGGGTCAGTTACCTCTGTGAAATAGTAAAGCCCCAGTTCTACAAAACACTGCAAATGAAAATTGTGGCCTGAACAGTGTGACATCTAAATATGAGTAAGATTAACAAGACTTGTTTCACTGAATTATTGGCAGAATAATAAAATAAAAGACCTCAAGACAAATCTGATTTTTTTCCATGGCCATTATCTGTCTTCAGTGTTGCTGACCATGTTTTCTGTGAGTCATAGGAACGAATTAAGAAGTTTGTGCGTTTAGTTTATATATATAATTTTTATTAATTTTACACACAAAAGAACACAGCATCAACAACCAAAAACACACAATAAAATAATATAACAACAAAAAGGAAAACATCAAAATCCAATTGCATAACCAAATTATTTTAACATTGTATATAGGGACCTCCTCAAGTTCCCTCAATCTGCGCTTCATTTCAATTTTTAACTTTAGCAGTTTCTAATACACTTTTATATCAATTTCATAAAGTTTCAAATCTTTCCTTTCTATATACTTAACATAAACACTAAATCCACAGCTTCTTATAAAATTCTAAATCTATTCTTAATATTCAATTTTTACATATTTTTTCAAATAAATTTTAAAATCTTTCCACTCTTCTTCTGTAGCTTCTTCTCTAGTTTAGGGGGGAAATGTTTTGTAGCTGGTTGAAGCTGAAATTAGCCCTCTGATGAGCCCTATGGCCTTGACAGATTTTTAAAAGTTTGGTGCTTGGTGTGCTATAGCCTGTGGGTTTTCCTGTATCCTAAATTTTAACCTTTAAAGTCCTAAACAGCCTGAGACCAGGTTATTGGACAATTGCCTTCACCCATATAACGGTGTCCATAAATGGAGTTCTGCTTCAGAAGTGCTTCACGATTAAGATTAGCCCAAGAAATGGGACCTTCTCGGTGGTGGCCCGAGAACAGCAGAACTCCTTTCTTATTGACTTGTGCTTTGCCTCATTGTTCAGACCTTTAGGCAGCCATTGAAGATATTCCTCACCAATGCTGCCTTTAACTGAGGATCATAATTAGCAGCTTCTTAGCTTTTGCTAGTGCTTCCTGATGTGGCCTATTTTCTTTACATTTTGCCGTGTTGCTTTGCAAGGGCACAGCTCTATATACCAACCAAAATACTTTGAGAATATATATATATATATATATATATATATATATATATATATATAGTTGCATCTTTTGCTCTTTCCATTCTGTATCTGTTTTATTATGTGCTTTACTTTGTCATCTTCAATTTTTCTTTATTCTTTTTATTCTGCTTGGAGAAAAGGACAGATGTTTGTGGGAGGAAAGGATGTGTGGTGCCATTCTGCAATGGGTTTGTGTTGGGGTGAAGAGATCTTAGTGTATGGGCAATGGAAATAGGACAAGCCAAGGAAGGGGAGAACGACAACTTTCTGTTATTGTCCTTCTAGTAGGGAAAGTTCCTGTCGGCATGTAGGCAACAAGAAGGGCTCTGACTCCTACCACTGAATGGGAAAACATCTGCCACCTAGATTACTCCAGATGAGTAAGATTTGAGTCTAGATGAATGTATTGCCATATATTACCGAGACCAAGGTGGAAGGGTTAGCCCAGGGGTAGGCAACCTAAGGCCCGGGGGCCGGATGCGGCCCAATCACCTTCTCAATCCGGCCCGCGGATGGTCCAGGAATCAGCGTGTTTTTACATGAGTAGAATGTGTCCTTTTATTTAAAATGCATCTCTGGGTTATTTGTGGGGCATAGGAATTAATTCATTTCCCCCCCCCCCCAAATATAGTCTGGCCCACCACATGGTCTGAGGGACGGTGGACTGGCCCCCGGCTGAAAAAGGTTGCTGGCCCCTGGGTTAGCCTCTCCTAGCTGTGTCTATGGAGGTTCTCTTTACATATATGCAGCCCAGCAATATTCCAGCCTGAAGTGTTTTTTATTGAAGTTAGACATGCAAGGCAGGCTAGGGATTCCAGGCATGCATAATAGGAACCCACTGTAGTTACTACTCTAATTATAACAGAAATACCTTTCCTCCCATGTGTCCCGGAGAGTCTTCTGTGTTTCTTCAAGCAAGCACTAGAAGCAATAGATAGGGGAACGCAGCAGCCTGGTTGCTCTTACCCTCCAAATAGTAGGTCAGCCATCTGGAACATGCTTGAGAGCACAGCCTGGGGTTACAGTGTTCGGCTTGGCAGGGCCAGGATTTCAGCATGTACTTTTAGAGTTTCGCAATTCACATGAGTTACCCTACCTTTGTTGCCTTCTCCGCAGCCTGCTTCTTCTGCTGGCTCTTTGAGATATCAATTATCGGCTTGCTGAGTCTTCCCGAAAGAGGAGTTCCCTATTCAGCTTTAGGGTTTTCCTATTGGCAGCTCTGTAATTGCCCTCGGAGCGCAGGAAGAGCCCCTCAGCACCCTTTAAGGCACTGCATGCAAGGGAGACCTCCAAATCGTGGCCCACCAGACCCACTCCATCCAACCCACAGCACTGCGGGTGGAGCTGCTTCTTCACCGCCAGAGCGCTTGGCTGCTCTTGAGCATCTCTGTGCTGCACTCTGCATCTTTGGAAATCATTGGAACTGCTCAGGAAGGTCTGCAAGTGCTCGTCTACTTGTGGCTGTTTGGGGAAGCGTTATGATAAGCACCATGTTTCTCTATTTCCTGCCATTAATTAGGAATTCTCCTGAAATCTGTATGCTTGTGGTGGGGGTTTGCTGTTAGGGTGCTACATTGAGAAAATGTGATGTGTGCATGGGAAGGATTCTGAGTGCAGTGTGTGTGTGTGCGCGCGCACACACACGTTAAAGTGTATGTGTGTGTCTGCAATTGTGTATGTGTGTGTCTGCAGGGACCCAGGTGGCTCTGTGGGTTAAACCACTGAGCCTAGGGCTTGCTGATCAGAAGGTCAGTGGTTCAAATCCCTGTGGCGGGGTGAGCTCCCGTTGCTCGGTCCCAGCTCCTGCCAACCTAGCAGTACGGAAGCACATCAAAGTGCAAGTAGATAAATAGGAACCGCTAATGCGGGAAGGTAAACGGCGTTTCCGTGTGCTGCTCTGGTTCGCCAGAAGTGGCTTTGTCATGCTGGCCACATGACCTGGAAGCTGTACGCCGGCTCCCTCGGCCAATAATGCGAGATGAGCGCGCAACCCCAGAGTCGGTCACGACTGGACCTAATGGTCAGGGGTCCCTTTACCTTTACCTTTATGTGTGTGTGTAACACACTCTGCACGGCTGGAATGCAGGCCTGGAGAGCTGTCTATCCAGGCAACCTGATTCTGAGGATCAAAAAGTTTTGCATCCTTGCCTAAAGCTTTCCATACACCTTTTTATGCCCCATGGTTGGTTTAATGATGAGTAGGCCTTCCTCCAGCAGACTCTTCTATAGAAAGTTGAGCCATGTTTCAGCCATCCCAAATAACTATTTATTAAAATAACCCCCACAAAAAACTGTATAATCTGAAGTAAGGTAGGTAAAGGTAAAGGACCCCTGGACAGTTAAGTCCAGACAAAGGTGAATACGGGGTTGTGGTGCTCATCTAGCTTTCAGGCCAAGGGAGCCAGAGTTTGTCCACAGACATGTGGCCAGCATGATTAAACTTCTGGCTTCTGGCGCAACGGGACACCGTGATGAAAGACAGAGTGCACCAAAACACCACTTACCTTCCCGCCATAGCGGTACCTATTTATCTACTTGCACTGGCATGCTTTCAAACTGCTAGGTTGGAAGAAGCTGGGACAGAGCAACGAGAGGTCACTCCGTTGTGCAGATTTGAACCACCAACCTTCTGATTGACAAGCCCAAGAGGCTCAGTGGTTTAGATCACAGCGCCACCCACGTCTGAAGTAAGCACTAGGGAGCTCAGGGGGACTTACCAGCAAGCAAATGTGCTGAGGAATCAGTGAAATAATTCAGAGATGAAGTTGAGGGTGGGACAGTTTCACAAAACTGTTTTCCCTTGAATTTCTGCATCAATTTTGTATTAAAGCCATGATTCCTACATTTGAGCTTCCTGAATATACTCCTGACTTTCGTAGAGCAAAATAGTATCAGAGCTATGCTTGGCTATCCAGAAGACTCATTTATATGGAACTCTACTGTACACTTGGGAGTAGAATATGACCTAGTTTGGTAGAGTCTTTTTTGTGTGTATATAAAATTAAAAACAAGAAGTCCATTGAAGAACATCATACCTAGTTCGGACTCAGCCCCAGTTTTCCCTTTGCCACTTATTCATGCACACACCACTTAAAATCTACATAAATTAAATGCTGAGCAACAACAGTTCATTAGCTAGCACTTAACTAATGCTAAATTACAATGACATTCATGGGACTGCATCATGAATTTATTATGATGTCAGTAATTATAGAGAATACAAAATGAATTGCAAGGGAGGGTCCAAATCCTACAATATTGCCCTTCCCCAAATTATAGAACCATTCACTGGGAGTAAAACACCAGTAAGGTCACATTTGAGGTATAAGGACAGGGAAAGTTGAACCAAACTGAGCATTTGCCATTCTTAGTGCCCACAGCATTGGGATATCATTTGATACCATTTTCACAAAGTAAAATATTTGGCAGAAGCCAGACAAAGCTGTTTTCAGTTAGAGAAAGCAACGCATGAAAAGTGATTAAGGGTGCAATCCTATGGTCTCTGGGAGATCTCCAGTGTTGAAGCAGGAGAAGTGAGGCTGAGAGAAATTACAATCAAACATCAGTGCTAATTAGTGCATGAAGGGGTTAAGACCAGAGAGGTTGACTCCTAGACTCAGCTAGGTCACACACCCCTCTTCTCTGATGATGGAGGAAGTGATGTCTTCTCTTTCTGTTCCCTCTCCTCTCACACAATGTAACTGACCAAGGAAGATGTGCCTAAGTAAGCCCCAAGATTAGAGCACATGTCTGAAACTAGATCTCTGTATTTTCTACCCAAGAGTATACTGCTTGCGTTCTCCTTGCTGCTGCTGCTTGGATAAGTTCAAGACCTGACATTTGGAACATTTTGTAAGTAATGCATTTTAAACTTACTTAACAGTGTGTGGTATGTTCATTGCAAGAGGGGTAGAAAGAGGGGAATGCTTTGTAAGCAGACAAAACAGGATATGCAGAAGGTTTAACATGCTACATTACTAACGCTTCACTGTGCTGCTTGATTTTTGTGAATTTAAACTCTGCTATTGGGAGCTCTCTCCTGCTGGAGAATGAGTTTAGCCCCAATGTTTTGAATCCAGGCACCCAGCCTGTTGTTGTTGTTGTTGTTGTTGTTGTTGTTGTTGTTGTTGTTGTTGTTGTTGTTGTTGTTTATCCCACACATGTGGGTCACAGGGATTCATATTTTCTACCCACAGGAGTCTTCCAATCTGATGCCATTCACCCCTACAAATTCCTGGTCCAACCAACATTGGAGCTCCATCATTCGCAAGACCAAAAAGGGGATGTGCGCTCTCTCTCTCTCTCTCCTCCCCTTTCCTCCCCTTGTTTCCAAAAGTGTTTTAAAGAATTCTGAGACTGAAAACAGGGAGAAGAATGCAGAATGTTTATCCACCCTCAGTTCTGCCCTGCTGGCAATGGCCCAGCAGGGTGTTGGATGAAGTGCTTAAACTTCCTTCATAATTCACTTTAGGATTGAACCATAAATGGGCTGTCTTGGGCCTATGATTTAAAAGGCTACAATTTTGTTTCACTCCCATTATAACCCCAATGTTAACTGCATTAGTTCAGTCAAATATCATAAGGACTCACAGTATATGTGAGCTTGCTTATCTATGGATTGGTTAACTGGATTTTTTGTCTTTCTAGGAACATATTGTGTGAGTTTCCTCTATTATGTACAATATGGTGCAATGCTTGTATTATGTCACTGGGTGTTTGACACTTTAACTTGGTGTACATGTAGGGGCAATAAATAAATTTTTTAACAAACAGCCACTTTTCTAAAAAGAAAGACAGCCGATGAACTCAAACAGCAACCACACAATTTAACTACCTAAAGCAGCGATAAACCATTTCATACTAACATTGATTCCCTACAATTGCAAATTTCCTATATAAATAATGAAAACATATGTATAATACAGATAATAGGAGCAAACCCATGGAGTTCTTCGACTGAATAAAGTCACCCTCATGCTTTGTTCCTATTCCCAGGTTTGTTTAGGAATTGTGTAGAGTTCTCAGATCCACGAGGCCCCAATTCCCCACATGTAATACAGGGCTAAGTTTGCCAGTGAATATTTGAATTGTTCACATTTAACTTCCTTGCGTTTTGTCATTTAAATGCCTTTAACCTTATGCCTTAATGCTGCACTTAACAGATTTGTTACCAATGAAGATAGTGCTTTTGAATGAGAGTCCCACCAGATGCTGTCTAAGGCTGCAAACTTGTCATAGGTTATATGGTGGCAAGTCTCATTGTCTTCAGCTAGATTTATGTATGAGTTGTAGCTGAAATAGTTAAATTGTTCCAGGCCCATTCACAATGCATGAATAACCATCTTCAGAGTCTCCGACATCGACTCCCTTGCATATAGTTCAATTTTTAGTGGGGTGTGCTAAAAAAATTACTATTTTGAATGATTTTTGATGGAAGGAAAATATATTCTCATGTTTAATAAGTACAGGCTGGTAATAAAGCGAATGCTCTTCAAGCCACATGTTGCAAATACCATTTTGAGTTCTTAAGATACCGAGTCTTAGAATGATACTTTAAAAAAACTGGGTGGGGGTTTTGTATGTGTGTGTGTGATTAATGCCCAAGTAGTTTTATTAGCTGGCTTGCTATCTTCTGTTTCTAAACCATCACGAAGCATCCTTAAAATGGTATTTCTCTTGCATTTTACATGACTTCAGGGCTTGCTGTTCTCGCCTGTCAGGTCTTTTCAAATCACTTAACATTTACTGGAACAATTCTGCACTGCAGGATTTGCTGTTCATCCAGCGTGGTGTTTGGATCACAGCTGCTACACTCTTGTTGTCTCAGCAAGAGAAAAACACTTTGTACCATTTCATCAGGAAAGAGCTTGTTCTTTCTTTTCTGAATTAAGATTTACACATCTGAAGAATCTGAAGAAGTGTGCATGCACACGAAAGCTCATACCAAAATAAAAACTTAGTTGGTCTTTAAGGTGCTACTGAAGGAATTTTTTTATTTTACTTCGATCCAGACCAACACGGCTACCTACCTGTAACAAGATTTACACACTCAGCTAAGCAACGTTTTTTTTCTAAGTAAAATTCGGATTAAAAAAAGTGCAGTTTGTACATTTATTTCTAAATACATTTGGTCACTGGGAAACACCAAGCTAGGGATCTAAATATTTTTTTTTTTAAAATATTTTTATTAATTTTCCAATTAAAACCAATTATATCACATTCAATATTTCAAATTATACACATATATATATCAATCAAACCGAATGTTATGCCAAATCATCTAAATAATTTATTTTTGGGTTCCCATGCTTCAAGAAATTGGGAATTCCTCGCAACTGTCCACTGCCGTCTTATTTCTAAAGTTCAAATCGTCCTCCAAGCTCATAATATTCCAAATCTTCCCCTTACAGTCACCTAGATGTTTTCCACTTTCATCCGATTGTTCCAGCTGCTGAGATAAATGTCAAACGAAGTTTCACAGATGTTCTTTCTCCTGTGTGAGTTAATCAGTCCAGCCTCCCCATAAATCTTCTTAGTGGAGCTCCCTGTTGCGACGGAGTAGCAGCGCCATCTTAAAAGGCTCAAATCACTTTCATTTTCTCTCATAGCCATGAAGATTTACGATTTATTTATCTTTATAGAATTTACAGCTTTTTCAGGCAGGAGACCCAAACATCCAACCATGAACTCTTGGTAAATTAATGGATCTCCTTGCCCTATAGCTGAACTTAGCTTCAGGTCGCTGCTCCAATTTAAAGTGCGTCACAGCTCATAAATCCTCCGAACGCGTCCAGAACTCCTTCCGTCTGACTAGGGGGGGGCTTTTCTCATCGGCAACTTCACATCTTTAAGAAATATGCTCAGTAACAACATATAAAGTTCAACTCACACAGTCTTTTGCTTCTCTTTCACTCCAAACAAGCCAGGACATCGCGTCCGGGAAGATACGAGGCAACAATATGAAGAAAAAATAAAAACTTGCTTCCCTTATCGCTCCGTCCCCATCAATCCTTCTTCCAGATGCCGTACATTCTTTGACTCCTCTCGCTCAGCAGCATAAAATTCTCAGCAGTAAACAGCGCTTCTTCCCCTCCTTCTGAAGTATGTCCATAGATTTAAGCCTAATTATCTTCTTTAACCATGGAAATCCCCGCCATGCAGATTAGCGTCCGGGAGTCCTGGCCGTCGTAAGTGCTCAGCCCAAGCTCCCCCCACTCCAAAAACAGTCGGAGTGGGTCTGGGGGCATCGCGGGCCAGCGGCCCCTCTCCGTAACCCCCGGAGAGGGTAGGGGGTTGCCATTTACTCCCCTAGCAACCGCCAAATTCCTTACGAAGGTCAGAGAGATGGAAAACAGGTCCGCCATTCCTGCAGGCGGAAACCGGAACCCCGCTAGGGATCTAAATATTTAAGAAAAAAGATGCTCAACACAAGCAGCAGTTTTTGAAAGAAAGCTCGACTCTGGTAGGACTAAGGCCACACTCCTAGGCATGCTCACCTAGGCTAGGAGTAAACCACTGGCCACAGCATGAGTATAACATGCAACTGATTGTGCTGCAAGGCTCCTTACAGCATCAGGCTTCAACATGGCTAATAATGTTTTTCTACCAAATATTTATGCCAGCAAAGAAATGCACATCCTGGTGCAGGAAAAACCAGATGCTGCACACAGCCTCACAGGCAACCTACGTACTGTTCCCTGTTCAGTTCGTCAGGTTTCATTTACTCCTGTGCTTCTTTAGTTTTTAAAGCCCAAATCAAACTACTTTTTTTTACCTGCAGGGAAAAATATTTGGGGTCCCATCTCATCTATGTTAGATGACTGCAGTTGGAACAAGCCCCCCTGAAGCATTTATTGCATGGATACAATACGTAGGCAGTTATGTAACCTAAGAAGGCACTACACAATATACTCTCTCTTTCTCTCCTCTCTTTACTTCACTACTTAATAGCTCTTGTGTAATGTTTTGATCATGCTGGTCTCATACTGTGTGTGGTCACTTCCTCTACCAGTTTTTGTATCTACCCCTTCAGCCTGATGAGAAATAGATCTATTTATTTTTATTTCATTCACTGAATTTGTATGCCACCCTTCATCCAAAGATTTCAGGGCAGTTCACACCATCAAAATACAAAATAATTATTCTTTTCTGCCTCTTTCCTCCCCACAAGCTACTGGGTTCTGTTAAAGTAAGGACAAACTTGGTCAGACCACACCTAGAGTCCTGGGTCCAGTTCTGGACACCACAGTTTAAGAAGGATATTGGCAATCTGGAACATGTGCAGAGGAGGGCAACCAAGAGGATCAAGGGTCTGGAAAGCAAGACTGCTGAAGAATGGCTGAGGGAGTAACATATATTTAGCCTGCAAAAGAGGCGAGTGAGAGGAGATAGATATGATAGCCAGCTTCCTAATGGGCCACCCCATGGAGGAAGCTTGTTTTTCTCCTGCTCTGATGAAGCTTGTTTTTCTCCTGCTCTATCACTCCAAATAGGCAAAAAAATTTCAGAGGGACAGATTCCCCTGTTTCGATTCGGCCTTAATCAGAAATCGGTTTTTAAATACGTATATTTATTCTGATGTGAATGTACAGTATATGCTCAATATATGGCTCAAAATACCAGGATCTTCACAGCTGAAAATCATTAACCATAACAAATATTATCCCAAGCACATCAGTTACATATAAATGTAATCCAAATATTTGAGCATGTCAGAAATGTTAACATTTATGTGAAACTGATTTCAGCAGAGTTTCTGGCTGATAGCTTTTGGTAATGCAACATTCCTTTAAATTGATTTGACTCTTATTTTCAGCAGATGCGAAAAACAGTCTTGGATAGAATTAATGAAGCCACCTTGTTAGCCTATGGATAAAAGTTGACTAATTAAGTCGTTCAGTGTGGCAGCCTCTAGTCATGATTATATGAAATATTGCTTATTAGATTTAAATGCTCAATTGAATTCAATGGGCTTACCCCCATGTTAGTGTGTATAGGATTGCAGCCCACATTTCTGGCTGTGCTGTAATAAAAAATAAACACTCACAGTCAATACAGTAGCTATATATACAGTAAAATAATAAGAAAACACTTAAAAGAAAGAAAACAAAGATAAAGCAGAGGTGATGACAGCTTCTTCTTCCTTCTTCTTTGACGATCACTTGTAGCCGAGTAAGATTGTCTTCCATAAACACAGTTTTAACAATGGGTCTGTAAGTGACTGTGGAGGCCAATTCCACAGTGGGGACATTGGTTTCCAGGCGGGAGTTGATCATGGTGAGGATTTGCCAAGTGTGCCTTCCTCTTAGCACGTTTCTCCCTTGTGTCCTGAGACCGAGTTTCTTCAAAGCCCATGACACCTTTGGTAAAGGCTGTTCTCCTTTACAAAATGACAGCAAATCAGTGCCTGCAAAAACAACAGAACAAAATTAAATAATATAATAATAATGGAATCATAGAATTGTAGAGTTGGAAGGGACCCATAGGATCATCTAGTCCAACCCCCTGCAATGCAGGAATCTCAGCTAAAGCATCCAAGACAGATGGCCACCCATCTGACAAAAATTATGTCAGAGGAGGGAATGACATTTAGCTGACACTTGATTAACTGTGTCCCAATTCGGTTAGGAGGGCTGTGCATGTGGAAGTATACCTGAAGTAGCATCTCCACACATTGTTCAGCCCGGACAATGAGGTCCAGCTCCGAGGGCCTTCTGGCAGTTCCCTCATTGCAAGAAGTGATGTTACAGGGAACAAGGCAGAGGGCCTTCTTGGTAGTGGCACCCACCCTGTGGAACGCCCTCCCAGCAGATGTCAAGAAAATAAACAAATATCTGACTTTTAGAAGACATCTAAAAGGAAAAATTTTAATTTCTGATGTTTTACAGTTTTTTATATGTGCTGTAAGCCGCCTAGAGTGGCTGTGGAAACCCAGTCAAATGGGCAAGGCAATAATAATAATAATAATAATAATAATAATAATAATAATTCCTGCATCATACTGAGTCATACTTGGTGCTCTTTCTGGCTGGGGCAACCCAGTCAGATGGGTGGGGTACAAATAATAAAATTATTATTATTATATTATCGATCCTGCAGCATCTTTATTGTCATCCGTGACCCTGAGAGGCCTTTGGTTACAGGATTTACCTCCAGCAGAGCACTGGGCCCCTTCCCAAGTGGCTTTTTTCTGCTCACAAGGCAACTTTTGGTTGTTGACAGTGAGTCTGTAATCTCTTCTATATTCTTTGAACTCATTTCTTTTCTGTCCTATGGTGGCATTTATGATTCTTCTTTTGCACATTTTCTTCTTACAACCTTGGGACATAGGCTGACAATGAATAGCCCAAGATCCTTCTCCAGCCCAAGGTCATCCAGGGAGCTTCAGATAAGTGGTGATTTTATGCTGATTTTACACCCTAAAGGTAAAGGTAAAGGGGCCCCTGACCATCAGGTCCAGTCGTGTCCGACTCTGGGGTTGTGGCGCTCATCTCGCTCTATAGGGCGAGGGAGCCGGCGTTTGTCCGCAGACAGCTTCCGGGTCATGTGGCCAGCATGACAAAGCTGCTTCTGGTGAACCAGAGCAGCGCACGGAAACGCCGTTTACCTTCCTGCTGGAGCGGTCCCTATTTATCTACTTGCATTTTGACGTGCTTTCAAACTGCTAGGTTGGCAGGAGCTGGGACCGAGCAACGGGAGCTCACCCCATTGCAGGGATTCGAACCGCCGACCTTCTGATCAGCAAGCCCTAGGCTCAGTGGTTTAACCCACAGTGCCACCCTAGTCCATTTAATATCCCTCCACATTCTGGAAAGAAGGGATAGAACTGGGCTTAAATATAAACTCATTGTAGATCCTTTTGTATTAGTAAAGTTGTGGTTTGCCTCTTAATTCTTATGAAGTTGCTATTTTTGAAAGCATTCTTTTTTTATTTCTAGCCTGCTTAATATGTAAAAAAAAACTACTCCAGCTGCATGGGAAAAGTTGTAAAGTCTGCCCTAAGAACTCTTTCCATATAATGTTGGATTAGGGAGGCTTCTGAAGCAACATCAGTCATCCTTGCACTTACATAATGGAAGGAAATCTTTCATCCAGCTGATTAACATAGCTCTGATTTAAAGTTTTTATCATGTACATTCATAATCATATCCCGCCCCCCCATCAGTTTATAGATGGATAAGCCAGGGAAAAAAACCCAAGTGCATCATATCCAGAATGTTCTTTCTTTGTCCTCTTTGATCTTTCTATTTGATTGCAGGCAGATGAAATGCAAGACTCTTTGAGATGGTGCTAGTGGCCAGAGGCCCAATGATTACCCATAAACAGAACCCCAAAAGGGTGCTGGTAACATTTAGACTGTTTTATCAGTGATCAAAGCACAGGAGGTGCTGTCTAGACAGCCTAGGTGTGGACTAACAAGTGGCTTTCATTATGCTCTGGTGCCATTCCATTGTTTTGGAGCTGCTCGGGAGCTCTGCTCTTCTTCACGCCAATCTGTGATTGATTTCAAGAGAGGTGCCCAAGTGCCTGTGGCCATGGGATAAAGCTTACAGGACTTTGCTTGTTCTGACAGGGCAGAATAGCTGCCTATCACATTAGCTCAAAGTGACACATTCATTTACTTTCACCCTTCTTTGAAACAAATACTTTCAGCCACAGCAATTGCCCCCTTGCAGCTTAAGTTCTTGACTTGAATTCTTGTGTTCCAGAGAATAAAAATCTTATGAAATCATCTGTGCTTTCATTCTGGGCATATTCTTATTTTTCTTGACAGGCACTGGGATTTATTTCTTATGTAAAGTGATGAAATAACGAGGTCAACCTTTATTTATCGATTGTAGTTATGTTGATATGGTATCTTGCGAATAAAAGAACAGTTTGACATTTCACCCATAAAATTCCCTGAAGCAAGGGACGTGTGCTTTGTTCTTTCTTCATAAAATCTAGATGACATTCATAATCTTGCATAGTAAATGGTAGCATAGGGTAATGTGCCAATTTGTTACTACGGTGTCTATGTATATCGTCTGTTATAAAAAAAACAGACAAGCAAAACCCCTTTGGTTTAATAACGTAAAAGCAAAGGCACATTCACACTCCCAAATGCATGTTTGTAAGCTAAGGAAAATGCCTTATGTTTTGTATCATGGAAGCAGTGAAGGGTGTGTGTAGTTCACACACTAGTAAAGGGACCCCTGACCATTAGGTCCAGTCGTGACCGACTCTGGGGTTGCGCACTCATCTCGCATTATTGGCCAAGGGAGCCAGCGTATAGCTTCCAGGTCATGTGGCCAGCATCCCTAACAATGACAAAGCCACTTCTGGCAAACCAGAGCAGCACATGGAAACGCCGTTTACCTTCCTATTTATCTACTTGCATTTTGACGTGCTTTCGAACTGCTAGGTTGGCAGGAGCTGGGACCAAGCAACGGGAGCTCACTCCGTCACAGGGATTCGAACCACCGACCTTCTGATCAGCAAGCCCTAGGCTCAGTGGTTTAACCCATAGCGCCACCTATAAAAAAGTTTCATGCCTCCACATTTTACCAGGAAGAAACACCTCTTAAGCACATGACATGATTAAGAAATTTCTGTCTGATGCATCCATAAAACCATCTCTTCCATCCAAGAAGGAGCTGATGCCAGAGCCATGGTCAGAGCTGAGGCTTGTTACCCCATCCTGGCCTCCAAGTTAAGCTTTCCCCCCTTGGAGCCAGGATGGGCTTGTATGTGGCAGGAGTATCTGTTTGCCTTGATCCTGGTCAAACAGTGGCATGCATCCAAACTTGTGGGTTTCTTTGTGGTCATTTCTCTGGTTAGGGATGAAGGGCCAGTCTTAAATTTCAAGTGAAGACAAATTCACCAGTGCTGTGAAGTCCATATTAGGTTGTAAAGTCAGGTTTGTCTTCAGTCACATTCTCCATACAGAACTGTTCCAAGGCGGTCGCTGTCCTAGTTTGTCGTTGCAGCAAAATGACAAATAACCGTTGGCATGGATTTAATGTGGAACAAGGTTTCATGTGATGTAGCTCTCACTTCATATTGGATGTGGATAAAAAGAGTTTTAAATATATCTGTTAGTCTACTAGACTGCAGTTTCTGTTCCAAAAGCTAAAAGAAAGGATCTGGACAAGATCTCTTTTCTGCAAGAGTGCTCATACAGACTTCTTTTGCACTATGCTTTACAGACATAGGCCTGTGTTTTCTAAGTCTGTGACTGAGTGGTTTTTTTTTTTGTTCTGCCACTTTCTCTGGAATACCCGCTGTTTACCACTGAATCAGAACAAATAGCAATCCAGAGAAAACCCAATTGTCAAGATTTAGTTCAGACCCCAATTTGGCATGCCGTAAAACAGCCTCGATCAGTTCCAAGGCTGCAAATTCTGTTTGGAGATCCAAATTCACTTCATTCTCCCATCCCCATTCACTGCAGAGGTTTTTTAAAATTATTTTTAAAATAGCTGTAACTTTCCACTTTTGGCAGAATTGGATGAAATTTGCAGGTATAATAGCTCCTCTGGTCTGGATTTGCCAAGGTGCCATAAGGTCCTTTAGGGCTCTCATCATTGACTTGACTGACTTTACCTCCGACAGGCTCAAAATATTTCCAGGTATTTGCTTTGCTTAAGGATTTGGGATTTTTCTGAATCTGATGCACAACCCTAGTAGATTATGAGAAATCCAAAGGTAATCTAGTAGAGAGTGGACAATGGTTGTTATCAATAAGCAAGCACATTAATTAACCACTTATTAATTAACAAACTTTTATATTGTTTTTAATTAAGAGTAGTCTGCTTTAAAGTGATGTTTGAATTTAATACAGATACACTATAGGAAAGCTCTTAGAGTTTAATTCTTGACATGGCATTGTATTAAATACACTGGGTGAAAGACAAACTACTTTTCTATTTAGAGAAAGAACCAGGGGAAAAAATCTGCCTTTCCTAACCAACCATTATAATTATGACACAATAATTCATGTATAGTCTTAAGTTTGATACTGGGTACCAGGAACTGGCATCCACCCTTGGCTCTAAGAGATGCCATTCTGGATCTCATCATAATCATTCTTTGAGTCCATCTGAGTGATCTTATACTCGTAGGCCTGTAACTACCTATGCTGTCAGTTGTAAAATTATGAATATTTATAACTATCTGGAAGCAAATCAACTTGGAACAATTATTTCTTAATCCTCTCTAGTCCAAACCCTAATTTGGGCTGGAGAGAGAGAGAGACCAAGAGAGAGAGAGAGAGAGAAGAAGAAGAAGAAGAAGAAGAAGAAGAAGAAGAAGAAGAAGAAGAAGAAGAAGAAGAAGAAGAAGAAGAAGAAGAAGAAGAAGCGTACAGTGGTACCTCTACTTACGAATTTAATGCATTCTGAATGCACATTCGTAAGTCAAAAAAATTTGTAAGTTGAATCCCATAGGAATGCATTGGGAGAAAAAATTCGTAAGTCAAAGCAACCCTTTCTAAAAATTCGTAAGTAGAAAAAATCCTATCTAAACCGCATCCAAGATGGCGGACAGAGCTCCATTCGTAAGTAGAAGCATTCGTAAGTAGAGGTACCACTGTACTTGCATAGGGGTTCATTTCAGGGTTATTTGGGGAGTGACACAGTTCACCATTCTCTCTCTCTCTTTGTGTTCAGCTTCTGGCATGATATTTTGTAAATACGTATTGGCTTTTTAAAAAGTGCTGGTAGCAGGAGCTTTTTCTACCTACTTATTTATAAAAAGCATTTATACTCTGCCATTTACCTGAAGATCCCAGGGTGAAGTGTACATAAATGTCAAAATCAAGCATTAACAGTATATATGAGAACTAAAACAAACCCTAAATACAACCCTGTCAAATTAAAATTACAATTAATCTTGAGAATACAAGGCAGCAGCATCAGTCCCTGATGCGCCTTATCCATCCCTAGAGGTGGGACAAAGGTGCTTCTTCTTCTGCCAACCTCACTAAGTTTGGGAACCACTAATTAGGCTTCCTCTGCAGACCTTAATAAGTTAGTATAAGAAGAGGTATTCTTTCAGATGTTTGGGATCCAAGTTGTTTAGGGCTTTAAATGCGATTTTTAAAAAACACCTTATATCAAGCTTAGAAAGCAGTCTGCAACCAGTCCAATTCTTTCAATCTAGTTGTTATATGCAAATGACCAGCCACACCTGCTAGCATCTTAGCTATAGCATTTGCAACAGTTGTACCTTCCAAACTGTTTTCAAAGGTAACTTAATGTTGCCCACAATACAATACTCAAGTCTGGAAGCTACCAGAGCATGTCTGGACGCACAGCTGTCCATGGAGGCACAGGGCAATTCTGTGTCCAGGGCAGCTGTTTATCAGTCCCTACCTGCCCGTGGACTGTCTCACCAGAGTAGTGCATGCTCTAGTTATCTCTCACTTGGACTACTGCAATGCGCTCTACGTGGGGCTACCTTTGAAGGTTACCCGGAAACTACAACTAACCCAGAATGCGGCAGCTAGACTGGTGACTGGGAGCGGCCACCGAGACCACATAACACCGGTCCTGAAAGACCAACATTGGCTCCCAGTACGTTTCCGAGCACAATTCAAAGTGTTGGTGTTGACCTTTAAAGCCCTAAACGGCCTCGGTCCAGTATACCTGAAGGAGCATCTCCACCCCCATCGTTCTGCCTGGACACTGAGGTCCAGCACCAAGGGTCTTCTGGCGGTTCCCTCATGACGAGAAGCCAAGTTACAGGGAACCAGGCAGAGGGCCTTCTCGGTAGTGGCACCCACCCTGTGGAATACCCTCCCACCAGAGGTCAAAGAGAACAACAATTACCAGACCTTTAGAAGGCATCTCAAGGCAGCCCTGTTTAGGGAAGCTTTTAATGTTTGATTTCTGTATTTTAATGTTTTGTTGGAAGCCGCCCAGAGTGGCTGGGGGAACCCGGCCAGATGGGCGGGGTATCCTATATAATAATGTCCAAGATGTCCCTGCGTCCAAGCTGTCCCGTGTGTCCCTGGGTCACTGCGCATGTGCCCCAGGGATACAGGGATTGGACAGCAGAGACTGCGCGCGCGCGCACTCTCCCCCCACTCTGCCTCCTCCAACCGCCGCTCCCGCCGGACACCGCCTCACTGCAGGGCACGTCAGGAAAGCGAGGGTGGAGGCCGGCGAAGGCCTCCTCACAACCCTCCCTGGCCGTGAGGAGCGGCGGTTGGAGGAGGCGGGGGGGGAGAGTGCGCGCGTCCTTCCTGTCGGCGGCTGCGGGAGAGAAACGGAGGAGGAGAAAGCAGCGCTTTCTCCTCCTCCGTTCCTGTCCCCCTGCCGCCGACAGCAAGGACAGGTCCCAGGGTTCGGAGAAGCGCTGCGCAAGCGCTTCTCCGAACCCTGGGATGTCTGCTTCCTGTCGGCGGCTGCGGGTGAGGAACGGAGGAGGAGAAAGCAGCGCTTTCTCCTCCTCCGTTCCTGTCCCCTGCCGCCGACAGCAAGGACAGGTCCCAGGGTTCGGAGAAGCGCTGCGCAAGCGCTTCTCCGAACCCTGGGATGTCTGCTTCCTGTCGGCGGCTGCGGGAGAGAAACGGAGGAGGAGAAAGCAGCGCTTTCTCCTCCTCCGTTCCTGTCCCCCTGCCGCCGACAGCAAGGACAGGTCCCAGGGTTCGGAGAAGCGCTGCGCAAGCGCTTCTCCGAACCCTGGGATGTCTGCTTCCTGTCGGCGGCTGCGGGAGAGGAACGGAGGAGGAGAAAGCAGCGCTTTCTCCTCCTCCGTTCCTGTCCCCTGCCGCCGACAGCAAGGACAGGTCCCAGGGTTCGGAGAAGCGCTGCGCAAGCGCTTCTCCGAACCCTGGGATGTCTGCTTCCTGTCGGCGGCTGCGGGAGAGAAACGGAGGAGGAGAAAGCAGCGCTTTCTCCTCCTCCGTTCCTGTCCCCCTGCCGCCGACAGCAAGGACAGGTCCCAGGGTTCGGAGAAGCGCTGCGCAAGCGCTTCTCCGAACCCTGGGATGTCTGCTTCCTGTCGGCGGCTGCGGGAGAGGAACGGAGGAGGAGAAAGCAGCGCTTTCTCCTCCTCCGTTCCTGTCCCCCTGCCGCCGACAGCAAGGACAGGTCCCAGGGTTCGGAGAAGCGCTGCGCAAGCGCTTCTCCGAACCCTGGGATGTCTGCTTCCTGTCGGCGGCTGCGGGAGAGAAACGGAGGAGGAGAAAGCAGCGCTTTCTCCTCCTCCGTTCCTGTCCCCCTGCCGTCGACAGCAAGGACAGGTCCCAGGGTTCGGAGAAGCGCTGCGCAAGCGCTTCTCTGAACCCTGGGATGTCTGCTTCCTGTCGGCGGCTGCGGGAGAGGAACGGAGCAGGAGAAAGCAGCGCTTTCTCCTCCTCCGTTCCTGTCCCCCTGCCATCGACAGCAAGGACAGGTCCCAGGGTTCGGAGAAGCGCTGCGCAAGCGCTTCTCTGAACCCTGGGATGTCTGCTTCCTGTCGGCGGCTGCGGGAGAGGAACGGAGGAGGAGAAAGCAGCGCTTTCTCCTCCTCCGTTCCTGTCCCCCTGCCACCGACAGCAAGGACAGGTCCCAGGGTTCGGAGACGCGCTGCGCAAGCGCTTCTCCGAACCCCAGGATTCTAGCGCCCGTTATTGAACGGGCTGAAAACCACTAGTAAATAATAAATTATTATTATTATTAACTGTAGCCAGGCTATCCCTGTCCAAGAAAGGCTGTAGCTGGCAAACCAGGTGTAACTGAGGGTGCACACTCTTAGCCAATGAAGCTTCAAGTGAACATCAAATGACAAAGATGGCTCCAGGAACACTCAAGGCTACAAACCTGTTCCTTTAAGGGGGCTGCAACATCATGCTGAGCCTTGCAGAACCCACTGCCAACTCATGATGGACAGCACACAGCTCTGCTTGCCCTATTTGGGCACCCTGTGTAGGATTGGGACCCAGGAAACACTGGGCTGCTGGGTGGGCTCTGCAGGGCCCTTCCTATCTGCTCCTGCTTCTTCTTCCACTGCTGTTGGTTCCTTGGCTTCTGCATTTTTGAAGCAGATAATGGAGGGAAAAGGATCTGGGGGGTGGGGGTGGCAGAAACTGGGCAGGTGCTCCCTGGAGGGCAATTCTACAATTTCCCTTTCAGATCTGAACCTGGTACTGGCTGGGGTGCTTACAGATAAAAACATGGAAACGGCAGTATTTGGTACTGTTTGTTCACCCAGATTCTGCTCAGGAGAGATTATATGGCTATCCATTGCTTTTCTCCAGATTCCATTGTTACTTAAAGAGCCGTAGAGGAGGTTGGATTGTCACCAGGTAATCGGTACTGTAAGGGGGAGAGATTACAGAGAACCTCCCCCTCTCATCAGGAGCAGTTCGTCCCCAAGCAGCCATGAAAGCACGGGGTCTGAAGGGGCTAGTTAGGAGGCGGAGAGAGAGAGAGCGCCAGGTCTCCGGCAGCATGGGAGAGCCCCTGCTCCACAGGCGGGAAGAGAGAGAGACGGGAAGGGGGAAGAGGGAAAAGACGGAGCGCAGACCCTTTCCCCCGGCAGCGGAATAAAGGAGGAGGAGAAGGGGGAGGATATTCGTTGTCCCGCGACTCTTATGTTGGTCCAGGTCCCGAAAGGGGGCAGTGCCGGATTCTGACACGGAATGAGCGGAAATGAAACCGACAGCTCACTACACTGTAAATAACGTGCACCAATAAAGACTCTCTTAAAGACAAGTATGTGGAAAGTCGTTACTCAAGAGTAGCCGTAAGAACCTCTGACAGGTACTGAATTGTGTTCGTGTCACACAAAGCTGCCACAGTACTGACTGAGACATGGATCACTCCCTGGTGGCAAGCAAGATCCTTCTCCAGCCCAAGAGGGACTATAAGCACAAAGCAGAAAGTGTGGCTTCGACTCAACACAGCCAGAACAGCCATACCTGAATTTTGTGAACGCTTCCCTGATCCTGTCGAACAAGCACTATTGAACTGCCCCAGAGACAGCGTTGAAGCAAGGTGGAATTATATCCAAGAGGCAACCAACACCGTTATGTCCTCTTTTGGCAAAAGAGAATAGCAGATCCCTGACTGGTTTGAGGCTGGCATTAAGGGCATGGAGCCTGTTATTACTACAGTGTGAGGCTCTTGTGAAGTATGCACGAGAGAAGGCAATTGCTGCATTGAGAAGGACAGTACAGCAATTTGGAAGGAGATTAACGCTACTGTGATAGGTGATATGGCGATGAGATCGTATTGGCCTATTTTGAATGTTTGTAAGTGATGCCAATAAAGGTTTTGATACTGATACTGATACTGTAGTAGGACGACCGGGACAGGAGAGTGCTGGTGCTCCATCAAGTCAAGTTGCAGGGGATCAGTTTTAACCTTCAAGGATGTGGACAAGTGAAACCAACCACTTGTCTTCTTGACCCTTGCCCATCCTGGCTCATAAATGCAAGCCAGACAGGGCTGGGCAATGAGCTCCAAGTAGTGGTGAATGCGTCACAATTCTATGATTCTATGAATTGCTCTGGACTTTACAGTCCATACTGTGGTTCCAGAAAAGGGAAGGATACAGGAGATGCCCAGATAATTCGACAAAGGCTATTGATGACTGCCTTGTCACCTGGAAAAGGAAATTAACAGCTTAATCCTGTGCATAGTTATTTGAGGGAAGACCTATTATGTTTAATGTATTCCTCAAAAAGTATGCATTGTCTGTGCATACTTTCACAACAGCACCCCCAGGAACAATCTTCCGTTTCTCTTACAGATCTCACTTTTTGGTTCCGAGTTTTCAAAGAGGCCAGGTGACTCATGTATTTTGGTCCTGCACTCTCATAGGACATGTGAACATATTTAAATGTAACATGCTGCCTTCCTTTCTGTTTGTTGAGTCCTGCGCTACAAACACAGTATTTTTCACGAAGCCATTTAAATTTCTCATTAGGTTTGGCTTTTATGTTATGTTTCTGATTATAATGAAGAAGAGATATTTACCATGGTTAGTAGGTAACAATTGACTAGTCACATCTTAATTGTGCCCAATTCCTTGACTTTCTCTTAAATGAAAATCAAGAGCTTGTTGCAACTATCAGGATTCCTTCCTGCAAAAAAGGAGCATAAGGACGATTGGCCACATTTCCTCGTCTATAGCCTGGAGTAACTATTAATTTTAATCACTGAAAGGTTGAACGCTTTGAAGGACAAATGGGTGTCCTAAGGCAGTGGCACTGATGAATGCAAGAATTTCTTTTACTTGTCATTAGTAATTGAGGGTAAATTAATACTTACTAAGCAGAGATTCGTGGAAAAGCTTGTGCATAAGAAATTGAAGCAAAAGAACGCCACAGGAGAAAACATGGAATCCTCCTAGTTCTTTGAAGTCAATGGCAGCAATTAGAAGAGAGCGAGTGGAAACGATGCAAGTTAAGCACATCCACAAATCATTGGTCCTTTCCACACAAGGACCTTTTACTCTTCCACAATCAGTCGGAACTTCAGTGATAATTGTGGTTCCACATAGCACTTAATATAGTCCTGTATCTTCATTAATCTCCCACAATACATTCTCACGGCAGACACCAAAGCAGATGGCATTCTCACAAACCTAGTGCCTTTTCACACCAGAATATAATGTAGATTCAAAGTTGCTCGGGTTCTCCTTAATTAATTTATATAATTAAATTACATAAATTTTAAATAAAAGTGGGGAAAAAATCTTATCTGCAACTTTTTATATTTAAAAATTGCAGCAAAATTGGAATCCAAGCAGAAATTCTATAACACTGTAACAAATAGCCTACTTTTATTTTTAATAATAATAATAATAATAATAATAATAATAATAGGGGTGCTACATTTAATCCTAGTTAAATATATTCCTGGCCTAAATTGATTTCCATCAGGCCTGTTTATACTGTGTGTTTGTGCATGTGTGTTTAAAAAAAAGCTTCGGGGGGAGAAAAGGAAATATCACAGAGAGAATTCAATAAACTTGTAATAATATCCATATGCACAATGGAAGGTTCCCAGCACCTCAAGCATATCTATTTCCTTTTGAATTGGTGAACAAAAATTGATCCAAGGTGGAGAATTTGTAGGCGTTTATGATTGATGGGGCAAAGACAATGGTGTGTCATGTATAAACTTTCTGTGAACAAATATGCTTTCATTTATATGCCTGCAGTCGGGAGCTTATAGGCCTAGAATACAAACATTAAAAATTAGCTGAAGTGTGCTAACTTTTATTCAAATAATTTATTTTACAAGGATTTTGTTCCTTGCAGAAATAATGAAAGGAAATGGTTAAAAAAATACTGGACGCTATAAATACAGGGACAAGGACTGAGCAGATTGCAGCCTAAATTCCCATTTAAGTAATGTCATTAACATGACATGCCCCTATCCTGCTGGTCTTCTTCTGTAAAATTTATTTCTTTGATCGAGACATAACGCAGCAAGTTTTGAAAAATGCAGCTCCGGAACAACCTTATTCAAGAGAGTAGGCATGGATCAAGCATCCATTGTTGCTATTCTCCTTTCCATAGAATCAATAGAATCGTAGAGTTGGAAGGGACCTCAAAGGGCATCTAGTTCAATCTCCTGCAATGCAGGAATCTCAGCTAAAGCCTCCATAGCTTAAAAGCCTCCAAGGAAGACGGCTATCATATCTTCCCTCAGTCTCCTCTTTTCCAGGCTAAACATAACAAGCAGCTTCAATCGCTTGGTTTTCCAGAACCGTATTCATCTTGGTTGCCTCCTCTGCTTGTCCTTATCCTTCTTAAATTGTGGTTCCCAGTATTGGGCGCAGTATTCCAGTATACCAAGGCAGAATAGAATGGAACTATTACTTCCATTGATCTGGATACTAGACTTCTGTTGATCCAGCCTAGAGCTTTCCCCTACTGCTGCATCACTCTGTTGACTCATTATAGCTTGTGCTCCACTAAGACCTCTACATCTCTTCCACATGTAATGCCAGGTGTTCCTAATCTTATACGTGCCCCAAACCCACCTAATGCCGGTTCTGTTCCAGTAGTAGGGTACCTATTTCTTTTTTTGGGGTGAGTGGGTGTGCTCTACAACCATGGATTTAAAATAAATCTATCAGATTTGGGCAATACTGGAAAACAATTATTTTCCCAACTCTCACTGCATCATTTCCCCCTATCTATTGCCATCTTCCTGTTCTGCAATGGGAAATTCCAGTTGTTCTAGGATTAAATATAAAGTTGCATGTTCAGACCTTTAAACCTCCCCCTTAAATAAATTCAGACAAGACTCAATTTTTGGTTTGGTTTTTGGCAGAATTTAGGCCACAGCTTTATTGATTACAATCAAGTGAGTGGTTGCATAGGCTCTGGTTCGACTAGCTCCCTGCACCCTTGCAGGTAGCGCTGACCCAGAGCTCTATCGTAGGTCAACCAAGGGTGAACACTTGGGATGGCGGAAAGCCGGGGACATGCTATGTCCACCACCCAGATGTCCCCCTGGACTCAGGCACGGGCACAACCCCTCTCAGGGTTGACCAAACCATCGAGTCCCTGGATTCCTTTAACGGAATATCCCTTTGCATAGGGATGGCGAGAGCGTTCCCCCATCCCTATCACCTGAACCAGAGCCTCTCCGCAACCATACAAGTTGTGACGATTTGCTACGCGGCAGGCGAAACCCAAATGGCACCAGCCAATCAGCCTAGTGGGGAAAATTCCTGCCGTGCCCCTGTCCCAACGACAGACGACACATGACAGCATAGCAAGGTCAAGCGCGCAAGCCCTAAATATAGCGAGAGGTGGGCAGGTGTTCCGATGCACTGACCAAGAGAGAAAGCTCGGGGTCAAATGCATTGGCATATATAGGTCCCTTGATCCATTTTGGCTAGCGCCCATTGGTCAGATTGTACCCAGCATCAAGGGTCCTACCAATCGGGTGCTGTGGCTATCCAGTCGTACCCACCGACAACACAAGGGTTTGGTTGCTAGGTCTCACCGCAACACTGAGGGAGGACACAAATAAACTGCACACACACAAACTTGTGTGATAGTAGATGTGTGCTGCTCCACAGATACATTTTTTTTAAAAAAATAAAAAGGTATGCCCATGGCTCTGCTGATTACTGGACACTAGTCTCATTTCTCCAAAATCAACAAATTGGAAGGCGGGACACATATCGGTGTGGTAAGAAACAGGCAGGTTTTATTTGCAAGTTCATAAGAAGACCCTGCTGGATCTGGCCAATGACCCGTTGTTATGTACTGAGCTGAATCATAGAACCATAGGATCCAGAATCAGCAGTCTGATTGGTCCGCAGGAGCCACCCAATCCAACTCCAGGTGGAAGTGAATCCGCAACCTGATTGGACTGCAGGAGCAGCCAATCAGGCTGCTGGCAGAAGTCAATCCACAAACTGATTGGCCCACAGGTGTGGCCCTGAAGTAGCCAATCACACAAAGCCCATTGTGTAAATAATGTATATAAGCAGATGGTTTTGGGAAAAGGGCATTCTTCTTCTCTTCTTCTCCTTGATGACTAAGAGCTGAATAAAGAACATGAAATTCACTCTCGACTTCGAGTATATTTCACCCGTCTAATCTAGCATCCTGTTCTCACAGTGGCCTGTGGGGAACCTGCAACTATTATGCCGGGGCTTTCCTCAGATTATTTTTCTGCACTCGAAATGCAACATCTTTGACATTCTGTAGAAACACAAATGCAATTCAGGCAGGTAAGCATTTGTTTTTAATAATTCTCAAAGGAGATAAATTAACTTGCCAATGACATACATCAAAGAAGATCAACCAGGCTTATTTAAAAAACTACAGCAAAAAAAAGTGTATTATAAATGCTGACTATCAGTGCATTAATACAACCCACCCAGTGGGAATTTAGCACGGCAGCTATTTTTAAAATAATAACTTCATACATTCAGCATAGCTAGAGCCGGTCAAGATTGTTTTCCGGTGGGCTAGCAACTGAATGGGTGCTTAATTATCTACTAGTCCCAAACTGACTCAGAGCTTGGCAGGCACAGAACTCAGGTTTTAAAGGAGGTAAACAAAAGGGACCAGAATTGATGACTTTCAGAACTGAGGATCTAGCAGAACGTCATGTCATGTAAATCCTGGAAAAAATACTGTAGCCAAGTGATTACTTGGTAAACAAAACAAAACAAAAACATGTCACCATCCTTAAAGAGAATGCATAGATGTTATAGTTCTTCAGCTGGAGTAGAAAGCAAGTAGTTCTCAGTTATGTGGAAGAAACTGATGCAAAACATTCTTTTGATAATTCTTATACACATGAAGTGATCCAAAAAGGGTAGGGCATGACAGGTAAAGCAGTGGATTAATCTTGTGGGCACTGTTCACAGCCTCACGGCCCTTTGTGCTACTCTGTGTGGTCTCACTGGAAACCAAGAAAGAACCAGGAAGCATGGAGGTCAAGTGGTGGGGAGTTTAGGTTCTTGGGAGGAGCCAGAATTATGGTAATTAGTCCACCAGAGTGGGGCAACATTGAGTTTCTAGGTTTTAGGGATCCTCAATCCTTATGAGCCTATGGGCCATCATAAAATGGCTGCTATAGGAGCTGACTTGTATACACTCTTATGGCCTCCCATATTTAATCCACCTTTCAAAACAACAAGACAATTGAATGGTTTGGAAAACATGGAGCAAAATACTAACAGCCTCACTCTCACTTCCTATCTTACAAAGGTAAAGGGACCCCTGACCATTAGGTCCAGTTGTGACCGACTCTGGAGTTGCGCGCTCATCTCGCATTATTGGCCGAGGGAGCCGCCGTACAGCTTCCAGGTCATGTGGCCAGCATGACAAAGCCACTTCTGGTGAACCAGAGCAGCACACGGAAACGCCGTTTACCTTCCCGCTGTAGCGGTTCCTATTTATCTACTTGCATTTTGACGTGTTTCCAACTACTAGGTTGGCAGGAGCTGGGACCGAGGAACGGGAGCTCACCCCGTCACAGGGATTCGAACCGCTGACCTTCTGATCAGCAAGCCCTAGGCTCAGTGGTTTAACCCACAGCACCACCTGGGTCCCACTTCCTATCTTAAGTCAACCTTTATTTTATTAATAATAAATTTAAATATTTTCAAAATGGGGAAGCTCCTTGCCTCTTTCATTTAAAGGCACTAGACCAGGGGTTAGCAAACCTTTTCAGCAGGGGGCCGGTCCACTGTCCCTCAGACCTTGTGGGGGGGGCAGACTATATTTTGAAATAATAAAAAAAGAACGAATTCCTTTGCCCCACAAATAACCCGAGATGCATTTTAAATAAAAGGACACATTCTACTCATGTAAAAACACGCTGATTCCCGGACCATCCGCAGGCCGGATTGAGAAGGCGATTGGGCCGCATCCGGCCCACGGGCCTTAGGTTGCCTAACTCAGTGTTTCTCAACCAGTGTGCCTCCAGATGTTTTGGGACTACAACTCCCATCATCCCTAGCTAGCAAGACCAGTGGTCAGGAATGATGGGAGTTGTAGTCCCAAAACATCTGGAGGCACACTGGTTGAGAAACACTGGCCTAACTGGTAAGTTGTATGAGGACTACTGTGTTTTACAACAAGCAGAGGAAGAGGTTGTCTCCAAGGAGCAGAATGTCGATGGGTTTTCAGATGAATACCAGAGGTTAGTGGCAACCAAATGAAGATGATGGTCTCTTCTGCACTTTTCATTCCTGTATCTAATGCATACTGTGAGGGAGCTTTCCGTTTAATGGCACTACTGTGAACCAAGGACAGAAATGGGCAGAGTGAAGGTTGAGCTGCAGGTGCATCTGAACATTAACATTAAATGTGTAGACTTCCTTGCCTTCTTAAAAATAATAATCTAAAAACAGCAAGAGGTCAGGCTCAAATACAAACTTAAAAGTGAGGAAGTGAGGGCAAGCCAACCCAGTTTTAAAACAAAACATCACATTTAATTGTGGTATGACGGTGTCATGACAGCTTCCTTGCTTCAGGGAGGGATAATACAATAAACTTAGGAGGGTAACAGAAATGATCTCAGAGAGTTAGTAGTTGTCTGGGGAGAACTACTGCTACCCCTAGGTTAACTGTTTAAAGGTGAATTAAGGGAGTGAAATTGGGTCTGTGAATTCCAACCAGCATTTAGAGGGGTAAGGCAACTTACAGAAATTTGATCTCAGTTTCAAAAAAAATGTCCAGGAATTTCCTTCGCCAGATTTGGGAACTTGAACTCCTTCTATAAGGCTCACTGATCTTTGACACAATCCTGCTGGAATGTTCCTCTGGTTCTGCCCTTAGACCAGGAGTTTGGGCTTAGAACCACTTTACAAGAGAGAGCACCACTGTGTTGTGGTGAAGAGAGTAACTTCACTGCAAGTCCCAAAGTAGAAATTACAACTAAAATATTGGTGTACAAACCAGATTACCTTTGGACAACTGGTGGAGCCAGGAAACATTGTGTATAGTACTGAAGAGGAACAAGACAGAGGAACAGCCGCTGGTTGTGCTCTTGACCTCCAAATGTTTATTGCCCCATCTGCAAAGGCTCCCTACATCCAATCTGTCATGAACACACCAGCTCCCAGTGTAATCTCGCAGCCGGCTCCAGAATGCAGTCAGCAACAGGGAGGCTGGGCTTTTACGTCAGCACAGGAGAGCCCGCAGCTGCCAGCATTGACTCCCCTTGACCTTGGCCAGCCGGCTGATAAGGGAGGAACAGAGAGCAGGCGGGAACACAGCCAAAGCTCCTCAGAAGCCCAAACAGGCACAGAAAGCCACAGAGACACGCTTTTTGGAACAGGAAGGGGCTGCAGCTGACCAAATAAGTCCGAGGCATAGGCATATAGGAAGGCTGCTAGACAGGAAGCAAAAGAAGAAATGTAAAGGTCGAAGGTTCAATCTCTTCTGTCGACACAGGAAGAACTCTTCAGAAGGGTCAACTGAGTGATGGGGGCTGGAGGCTTGCTAGAGCCATCCGGAGATAATTGCTTTTTTTTTTTTTGCAATAAATCCTCCTTTTTAATTACGTATGCTTACTGTGTTATCAAGCCGGGAACCTGGACTCCTAACACAATCTGTACACTGCAAAAATTGAGAGTACAGATCAGCAGGAGGGAGCTCAGCCATCTATGTCACAGGCCCCTAGGCATATGGGACACTGAACACATGGAGTTCTTCCTCCCCATGCAATTTCTGTACAAAATGAACATCTACAGAGGCTAAGTAAACCTTGCCTTAAGTAAGACTTACACCCAAACGAACACTTTCTTGTCCACAATTTTGGCTCCCTCTCTGACCGAAGTTCATTGCAATATACCTTTTTTTATAGTAATGTAAGTTCTGTCATTGCTGTTGCTGCCACCAATCATGCACACATTGGATTTTGTTTTTTCTTATATAAGACTAGCTGACCCGGCCACGTGTTGCTGTTTTTTTTTTGGAGTATTGAAATCATTTTTATTTTGAAAATTAATGGTTTAATACCTTTGTTTTTTGAATTGTAGAACGTATTCTGTTTGTTCAGATGTTTCAACTTTGTCCTTGTATTTATGGGTTTTTTGTGTGTGTCTTCTTATGATTGTGTATTTTTGTTTGTTTGTTTGTTTTGGTAGTTTTATTTGTATTTTTAATTTTTTGAAGTGTGATTTCCTCCACCCTGTTCTGATCCATGACGTTTCCCATCCCTTTCTCCCCCCACCACTGCCCCACCCTCGGCTTATCCCTGTGATTCCCCCTCTCCCACATGCCCTTTTTACATTTATTATTTGTGTGTGATTGTGGTTTTTTTTGGGGGGGGGGTGTTTATTGTTGAGAATTTGTTTGGTTTTTTTGTTTTGGGGTTTGCAACCAGTGCCTGTGTCCTATTGCAGGTTTCTGGGGGGGGGGGGAAACATGTTTCTTGAAGATTATATATATGCATACTGCCAGGAAAATATACACAATGCGGTCAAGATAAGAACATTCCCAAGACCTGTTGGAAGTTATGTGCAGTATATTGACTGAGAAATGTGCACAATTCCTGTTTCATGGATGGATTATGTGCACATTCTCCATGACAATGGCCAGTTGTTATTCACATTAACCACTCGATTTACATTGCACCTAACATCTATATTATTGAATCATATCATTATTGTTGCTGTCCCAAAAGCACAGGTGTTTTATATTTTTTCACGGTGATCAAGAATTAAATAAAAGCACGTTTTAACAAAGGGCTGGTGGATAATGATATTTCTTTTATGTTCCAGAATATTCAGTGATGTTTTTCCTCCAAACACATTAAAGCTGGTGCATTGTTGATTTAAATTCTTTTAGCTAGAAAAATAGATGAATTGCCTGCGTAAATATACCAAACCATGAGAGGATGCTTTCGCTGAAAACAAATTATTTGTTAAGCGGTTGTCTACATACATGGTTGCTTGCATGGCTCATTGCCTGAATCACATAAAATAAGTGATAATCCCAGTGAGGCCTGAGAAGCAGAGTTAGCACACCTTCTCCACCAATCCCCAGTCAGTAGCCTGTCATGGGAATGATCAGCTGCATATTCTATGCATGCTTGCACTTTCCTGCCTCAGAGCACAATACAGTAATGTGCTCGGCTCAGATTTTGTATCCTTAGTTACCTAATTGTGAAAGAGCAGCACCATCTCCTTTTTGGCTGCTCTCAGCTATGCTCAGCTTTAAATATTATTAGCGTGGTGCAATGAACTGTATTGGGAGGGAAGGGGAGATCGTTTGGAATTTGGGTTGTTAGGGTAAGTGGGACAAGGGATTTGACAGGCGAAGGTATGGGTGGGAGTCTTTGTCATTTGAAGAGCAAATAGGGGAGAGAGGATTAGAGATCACTAGCTCTAATTGCATTTGTCCGGGACTGCAGTTTATTATGGATCTGTTTTCAGTGCTCCTCAAACAAACACTCTGGATGATATCCAGCGGTGGCATCCCCCCTTGTGCAATAAACTGCCACTCATGGAAACATCCTTCATTTCCACTGCAGCCTCTGCACAGGATCGAAATATGTTAGAGGGTGTCCCTTTGCAGTAAATTGTGCAATTCAAGTTGGTCTTCAGCTTGTGCACAACACACCCACTTTCCCCACCCACATCCTCAAAGAGGACTTCTTACAATAAGGGAAATGAAAGGAAAATGCATCGGAAAGTGTGGGATAACAATTGCTCGACACAACATCATTTTAAAATGGTGGGGTGGAGGGCATGTTTGTTTACCTGTGGATAAAAATATATAATAATAATAATAATAATAATAATAATAATAATAATAATAATTTATTATTTATACCACGCCCATCTGGCTGGGTTTCCCCAGCCACTCTGGGCGGCTTCCAACCGAATATTAAAAACAGCATCAAACATTAAAAACTTACCTAAACAGGGCCGTCTTCAGCTGTCTTCTAAAAGTAAAATAATTGCTTATTGCCTTGACATCTGCTGGGAGGGCATTCCACAGGGCGGGTGCCACTACTGAGAAGGCCCTCTGCCTGGTTCCCTGTAACTACTTCAAAAAGCAACTGCGGGACTCAGGAGGTCCCGATGTTGCCTGCTGCAGCTGCGGGAGGGAGGGCCTGCCAGAATATTGATTTCATAGGTGTTCACCTGCAGATGCTTCCATTCTTTCTGTCACGAACAAGAAAAAGTTGTCACTTGAACCAGCAACTTAATACATCACATGCAAGAGCTACAGAAGACAATAATCAGACGCTGCACTCAATAGTATCAGTCATTGTCTTTTGTGAGTCACATGACCTTGCTTTTCATGGCGACTCCAGTGCCACAGGTAACATGACAGGCCCTTTTCAGTTTTGTGTTGAGGCAGGAGATGAAATATTTTTTTAAAACAGAAATGTTTGGAAACTGGGTCAGACTATACTCAGTACACATCTGCAATAATGAATTTAGTGGTGTGGCTAAATTCTGAGGGAAAATATTGTTGTGAAAAATGATGTGTCTATGAGATTCTCAGTTTTAACAGATTAAACATCAGATATTTCTGGCATAGAACAACTGTTTCTAGATGTAAGGAACTGTTTCTAGATGATGGGCAGCATAAGTACATGAGGAATTCCTTGGGTTCATTTCAGACTTCAACCCAACTGCTGTCTGCATAGCCAACACAATCTTACATGCTCGTTCTGATTTTGGACTAGATCTCAGTAAGTTAGTTGGACAAGGATATGATGATTGTTCAACCATGGCAGGGAAAGAAGGTGGAGTTTGAGCACAAATCATGGCAACAACATATCCTCAGGCAACCTTTGCCCACTGCTCATTCCTAGACATAATCTCACTGTAAATGATCTCAACAGTGGAAGTCATGTGCATAATACAGTTGGCACAATGAAAGACACCATGAAATAATTTCTGTGAAAGCACCCAAAGACAACATCTAATATCCAACATACAAAACATGGTGGAGTATCTATCTGTTTGCAGAAAATTACCCAAGTCTTTTCTCACAACTCAAGCAATTAGCAGAATCAAGTGACACCAAAAGACGATATCTTTCATGCCAGTTTTATTGTTTGCCTTGTCGTCATAAGCAAATATTCTTCAGTGCTGGAGCCAGTCATTCAAGCTCTGCAATCTGTGCTGTTAGATGTAATGGAAATGAAAGCAGCAATAGGAGAATTGCTGTGAATAACAGAATAATGCAGGGGAGCAAGTCAAGAGGCTATTAGCACAATTATAGAGAAGTGCAAGAAACTGGACAATGACGTTAACTTAAAGCACCTAGAAAAGCCATACAATGGAAGAACTGTACCATTCGTCCCAACCAATTCACGGAAGAGTGCCACCAGCAATTCTTCTACATTCCCTACCTCACCGAGGACTCATTTCAGTGATGAAAGCCAACTTGCTCACAGTTTTCTGAAACTGTAACCATCTCAGATATACCCCACTGAAGAAAAAGAATTTATAAACTCATATAAATTCAATTCAGGAACTATACAAATTTGAAAACTTGGGGGAGGAAGCTATGACTTGGTACGAGACGTGGGCAAAACAAAAAGCATGTGACCTATGCAACATGAGCTTTACTGAAGTATAGGACTACGCCAAATGGTTGCCTGCTATTAAAATGACCATCTTTGCAGCACTTTCCATCCCAGTTACAACATGCATAATTGAACGATCCTTTAGCACTTTGTGCAGGGCGAAGGCAGGACTATGTTTGACAATGGCTGAAGATCGATTGTTTGGCTTGTGTTTGTTGAGCATCCATAGAGAAAAGTTGAAGACCTATCTCAAGGAGATTTTCTTGACTGTTTTGGCCAAGATCTTTGAAGAGTCCAGTTTTTGTTTAAAGAGTGATCCACTTTGTATTATATTTTTCCTTCATGTTGTAGGTGGGCAAGTGTTAATAAAAAAGCCTGACTGGTTTCAGATCCTATGTCTGGCGTTCACCACAGCTAAGACAGAGTCTGTGTAAAAGGTAAAAGGTAAAAGGTGTGAAAGTCAGCTTTAGGTGTTTTCTTCTTATTCTTATTTGGTTTAGAGTCCTACAGTACATACTCTTGTTCAATGGGCAAGTTAAAGCTGCTTGTCTTTCTAGTGCCTTACTCTGTTATTATTAAATGCACAAATACAGCAATTGGTTAGATTTCGTTCTGAAATATAAAATCCCATACAGTACACTAAATCACCATTGTTTCTTGCTGCTTCTCATGTAATGGCGTGTGGGGTTTAGTCATGAGTCAACAGCCTGTAGTTACAAGCCATAAACCTTGCCTTTCAGAGCCCCATGGAAGGCTCTCTGCAAACATGAACGAACACCTGATCGTGATAAGGATCTGACCCATGGACACAAGATGATTCCCCACAAATACAGGTTTGAAGAGTTGTGACCAGACTACGCAGCATCTTTTACTAATTTTCTACATAGTACAGGTACTACTTTTATAATTGACTTTATCTGTGAAGCTTTGAAGGACTGAAGCTTAGAAAGAAGAATTATCGTAAATTTCCATATTCACCTCCTCCCCTTTTTCAATGTTTCTATGATATCTATGAGTTTTGTAATGGTATAGGGAAAAGGTTTACAGTACAATAAGTTTTCTTTGTAGTGACACCTTGCTAACAACACTGTTTCAGTTTAACCCTGTCTTTGAAGTTTGGAAGTTTAAAGGCAAGGGCTGTACAATATACCTGCTTTGTATTAACCTCCTTTTGTTTTGCTATCTCCACAGTAACATCCTAGACTGAGTAAAAAGGAACATTCAAAGTTTTCAACAAACATGAACCTGTTCTTTATGAAAATATCCTCAGCTAATCTATGCTACAATATATTTCTGTGAACATCTTTCTGTATTGTTTGTGAATTAAGTGTTCCTTACCAATTCCCTTTGATTTTATATACAACACTTATTACCAGTACTCTGTTCCAAAGCTTAGAAATATCAACTCACCCCTTATTAATTATAAACTACAATTTCTTGAAGGTTTTTAAGCAGAGGTTGGATAATCATCTGGATGTTTTAGTTGAGATTCCTGCATTGCAGGGGGTTGGACTATATGACCCTCAGGGTCCCTTCCAATTCTACAATTTTATGATTCTATCTCTGTTTTGGATATGTGTGTATGTGTTTCTTTAACACATTTTGATTTAAGGGTGTAGCAGTATTGGCAGCTTGGCTGTGCAGAGTTCATGGTTATTTAATCTTATGTTCCAGTCAAGGTAAGATTAGTATTTTATTTGATGTTGAACCTTTTTATTTGATGCTAAACCAGCAGGGGTAGGACATGCAAACAATGCTTTCCACACATTTCCCCACAATTTTTTAAAAATAAGACAAGTTTAGAATTATTGGAAATTCCACAAAAAGATAAGTCAATATTTTTATACAGTATTTACCAAGCAAAACAAAATTATATTGATTTTGCCAAAATATCTTTTGAATTCCCAAGTCATGTTACAACTTTTTAACACCCATCATTTGAAAGTTGAAAAATTCAACACACCCTAATGCAATACAAAAAGGATATTTCAGATCCCAGAGACATAGTATATAGGTTTAAAGAAGTTTATGCTAAACTGTATTCATTAGAATATTCAAACATGAGGAAGATGCAAACGTTTGAGAAAATTAAAGCTGTCTAATTTAGCTATGAATGATATAGCCTTCAAGAGCTAACACTAGTGGTGAAGGCTTGAGAAACAATTGCACACTTCAGCCACATGACTCTACAACTGAATATTACAAATATTTTGACCTTATTAGCAAACTTCATGTTAAATACAATTAACTCTGTCATGTCATGTCAGCTTATAAAGTCGTAAAACATAGGAGGAGGCAAAAATTATTCTGATCATAAAGTAGATAAAGATCTGCCCAGAATGTTGCAGAGTTATAGCATTATTAAATCAAAATTCAAGCTGGGAAGAAATAATCTGGCCAAAAGATTGAAGAATAAATAACTGAAGATTAGTAAGGGTTTTGCAAGAAGCCAGAGTCAGGCATAGGCCAGCAGTAAAATAATAAAGCACCCGTTGTCAGTGAAGTTAACTCTTTATTCAAAGAAACAAAACCAGCTCAGTCCTAGTGGTCACAGCAACCCTTCCAACAGGTCTTTCCCCAGTGAAGCATTTGCAAGGACTGAAGGTCCCCCGCCTTCCCACTGCTCTCTAAGGTTCCTTCCCCAGCAACCTAAGCCTCTGTTGCCTTGTATCTTATTCACCCCATCTTAATTTCTCTGCATGTTTTGGAAGACCAGTAGGGATGGGAGCTGATTGCAGCAGGATGGTGAGACTCCCTGGATTCTTCGGCAGCCTGGATTCATCCCCAGCCTCTTCCTGCTCACTAAACCCTGTTGCCTCTTCATCTTATGACACCCCCTCCTCCCAGTCTGCTCCCTCTTCTCCCTCTGACCAAGCATTGTTGTCCCGCAACCAGTCGCCTGGCCCTGAGCCTTCTTCCCCTGGGGGTTCCCTGGGGGGTTCACCAGCTGGTGCCTCCCACCATGCGTCTGCATCCAGCCAGTCCATGACAGGTTTATTAAGAAGTGCAAGTTAACAACAAATATGTATAAGGCATTAAATGTGATTAAGAAGACTAGGAGACAAAACCTATGGTCCTTTGCTCTCAGATGCTGAAAAAGCTTTTGATCAGGTTGAATGGAATCATCTTTTTTAAACACTATCAATTTGGCTTTGGAGCAAGGTACATTGCATGAATTAAATTAATATATTAATCCCCCCCCAATAACTTTCTACTTTTGGATTTATATACTATTATAATAATACAATTCTAAAATAAAATGGATAGGTTGTGAAATATTGGGAAGTGGAGGGAATCTCTTATCCAAACTATAATTCCTACTTTCCCCAGATACATAGCAATAGAGCATTCAGATTCTGGGCTGATATCCAGGCACATTCTTGAGTCTTTTAGCATTATATAGAATAGTGGGTAAAAGTGAAATGCAGAACCATATCCTTATCTCCTGTAGACCTCTGCTGACCAAATAAAAGGGAGAAATTCCATGGTATTCTTGATTCAGAGTAACTACCTTCAAAGGATGTTGCAAATACAGAGCCCTACTAATTTAATTCCTATAGTGCAGAATATATATGTAAGACACTTACACATCATCTCATTTGCCAAAAAGTATAGAAATTGTAAGTTAAGGCGTCCATACTCAATGACCACACCTTACATGCAGTAAACATGTGCCTGTTCATAGCTTTGCCTCCATCTCTGCAAACTACCCCCTAGTCTTTCCATCTCAATTTTCTTGCTCTGCAGATCTGGGGCAACAGTGAAGGTGGGTTGGTCGTACGATCAAATTTAAACAAGCTATAAACTGAAAAATTCTAAACTCTTGACTCAGTTAGCCAGCCTCTTCTTCTAATCTACAGGCCACAGTCTTCTGCACATGGAACCAAAAGGAAGATCAGTAAAATAGTTACTCAAGCGGAGCATCAAATCACGAAACTATTACAACATTGCATCTAACCTTCTCTAGTCTGCAGGCCTAGACCCAAACATGAAGAAACATTAGTAAATGTTCTTCTGGCATTTGCCCAGGCTTTCTCTGACCCATAAGAATGGACCCTGTTTTACATGTTTGAGTCCTCTGGATTTCTGTTTAATTTGCTTTTATGTGCTTTTATACCACTATTTTATTGGGTTTAGGCTGTATTTTTGTTTTACTGATATTTTGGGGAGGGGGTTTAAGACTTTGTACCACTTAAGAGATTTTTGAACTATTAAGTGGTTTATAAATGCTTTCAAGTAACTGAATGAATTAGTATGAGGTTTTTCCCCCAGTGTAAAATCATGTGTTTATGTCAGACTTTTTTTTCCAGCCAGAACTCAGTTCCGGCACCTCTTTTTCTAGAAAAATAGCACTGGGTTTTATGAATGTGTAATGTTCCAGGTGTAAACTGTAAATCCACATATAAAATAATATCCCCAAACATTAAAAAAGAATAAAAAGTATAAATTAATAAAACCTCCTGAAAGGAGCAAAATTGAGATCCTGTGGAAGAAAAGTTAACAACACATTCCTAGTATGGGTATTTTAAATTGAGCATTGTGGACAGGGTGAATTAAGAGAACAATTTCAAATGGGTTCTAGAAATGGGTTTCCTCTCCAGATCATTTTTTAAAAATTTCCATTCTGCTGAAGTGTAATCAGAAGAGGGGTGGGAAATAAAGCAAAAATTAAAGCCAAATACTCCTGTGTCAGCAAATAAACCATTCTGTGTCATTAAAAACACACACCACCCAACAATTCTGCTGTTGTGGATTCTGATATGATTGGTTGTGCTTTCGTAAACATTTCCAGTGAAGCGGAACCCCAATATTCAGAGAGGAATCTGGCAGGGGGTGTGTTCTGTAAGCACCCTAATTCCTTGTAAAAACCACATCTCACAATGTATTAATGCAAAGCATCTTAATGTGTGCTTTGTCATCAGTCTGTGAACGTGCGCACAAACTAGGCTGCTCAGCAGTTGCTAAGCCCTGTATCTTTATGCTAATTTCCTACCAGTAACGTGCATTTCTCAGTTCATTCCTTGAAAAGAAGAGATACCAAAATAAAAGAGAGAGAGTAGGCTCTTCAGAAGAAGAAAGCTGAGTTAGGCTCACCCTCAGCCTCATTGTTTTTCTTTGGTAATTAGCTTTTGTCCCGTTTTGTCGTTTTAGTGCGTCTGGATATTCTTCAATTAATCAAACAGAATGAGAACAAGAGAGCTTAGGCTGCTCATGAGGTCACTTCTTGCAGGGACTGGATTACAGCACCAAAAGCTGCCCGAAAAGCATGTATTGATCTCTTCTGACAGTTGCTGCCACATTAAGCCTCACCACAGCTGTGATATAAAGGTGCTTTGAGCTGTTATCATAAATACCATCCACTATCTTTAAAGATCATCAAAACAGCTTCACATTCTATAAGAGTGATTGTCATGTATTTTATCCAATACATTTTAACAGCACAAATTGTTTTAACATTTTAATAGTAGCTTAAAGGTCAAATGCAAATTATTTAAACTAGCATTTATCCAATGAAAATTATCGTACAAGCTCAATTTGTGGGTCTGTGAAATGAAAAAACAGAGGCCTTTAGAAAAACAAAATTCTCTTTATTTAACTACTAACAGGCATTTTAAAATGTTCAGATCATTTCACCTATATCGCATGGCTGAAATGATTTAATTATCTATGTAGATTTTTACCACTGTTTTTGTTTGTTTATACACTTGTTTGTAAAAATCCTCTAAACAGTTTACAGTAGATACCACATAATGCAACATATTGTCTCATGAAATGAACTATTATGATAGAGCAACATGGTTTAACATATCTGTTATGTCTAAGCATATACAGTATGGGGAACTTGAAGGGCTGGATTTCTGATTTTCAATGCAGAAATCAACTTCCTCTACAGGCTGAAGAATTAACATGGGCAGAAAAGTTCTCTCCCAATGTGCAACATAAAAACAGCCGTTGTTTAGTACTGTAAAGGCATGTCAGTGCCTATAGCATAACCTTTCATGGACTGCAGTCCATTTCACCTGATGCCTGTCTCTAATCTACAAAACCTTCTTCCACAATGAGGGCCTGTCCTCACTTCATTGTGTCCCACTGCTTGACGTTTGCTCAGATTTAGAGCTAAAGAGTGGGTTTTCCTTGAGAAAGGTGTGGTGCGGGGGAAACTGCTCCGGCCCTTGCCCAGGATGGAGAGGTCAAGTGGGAATCCACTCAAACCTGCGTTTTCTAGACACAGGACAAGCGGAAGTGTTGGTGAGCCCTGCTGAGTCAGATATATATTAAGCACTGTGGAATGTGGGACATGTAACTAGGGCTTCCCCCCCCCCCCCTGTAAAATTAAATACTGGCCCATGGTGAATGGTAAGCTCCTTAGGAAAATGCTCAAAGTTTGGAGTTAGCCAATTTTGTTGTTGTTGTTGTTTAGTCGTTTAGTCGTGTCTGACTCTTCGTGACCCCATGGACCATAGCACGCCAGGCACTCCTGTCTTCCACTGCCTCCCGCAGTTTGGTCAAACTCATGTTCGTAGCTTCGAGAACACTGTCCAACCATCTCGTCCTCTGTCGTCCCCTTCTCCTAGTGCCCTCCATCTTTCCCAACATCAGGGTCTTTTCCAAGGATTCTTCTCTTCTCATGAGGTGGCCAAAGTATTGGAGCCTCAGCTTCACGATCTATCCTTCCAATGAGCACTCAGGGCTGATTTCCTTCAGAATGGATAGGTTTGATCTTCTTGCAGTCCATGGGAGTCTCAAGAGTCTCCTCCAGCACCATAATTCAAAAGCATCAATTCTTCGGCGATCAGCCTCCTTTATGGTCCAGCTCTCACTTCCATACATCACTACTGGGAAAACCATAGCTTTAACTATACGGACCTTTGTTGGCAAGGTGATGTCTCTGATTTTTAAGGTGCTGTCTAGGTTTGTCATTGCTTTTCTCCCAAGAAGCAGGCGTCTTTTAATTTCGTGACTGCTGTCACCATCTGCAGTGATCAAGGAGCCCAAGAAAGTAAAATCTCTCACTGCCTCCATTTCTTCCCCTTCTATTTGCCAGGAGGTGATGGGACCAGTGGCCATGATCTTGGTTTTTTTGATGTTGAGCTTCAGACCATATTTTGCGCTCTCCTCTTTCACCCTCATTAAAAGGTTCTTTAATTCCTCCTCATTTTCTGCCATCAAGGTTGTGTCATCTGCATATCTGAGGTTGTTGATATTTCTTCCGGCAATCTTAATTCCGGCTTGGGATTCATCTAGTCCAGCCTTTCACATGATGAATTCTGCATATAAGTTAAAGGACTTAGCCAATACACAAGCTCAAATTAGCTTGATGGACATGTTAAAGGTGGACGTCACACGGAAGTGTTATCATCATCATTAAGAGGAGGTACCGTGTTTCTCATATTATAAGACATGTCTTATATTAATTTTTTCCTCAAAAAAACACGACATGGCTTATTTTCAAGGGATGTCTTATTTTTTAATAAAGTGCACGCGGGCGCTGTTTGCCAGGCTTGTCAAGCCCAGCAAACAGCGCCCGCCGATCTTCGGTGACAGGCAGGGGTGGGGGGAGAGCGGAGAACGATCTCCGCTTCCCCCCCACCCCGCCCGTCACACAGCACAGGGCCGAAGATCGGCGGGCGCTGTTTGCCGGGCTTGTCAAGCCCAGCAAGGAGCGCCCGCCGATCTTCGGTGACAGGCGGGGGTGGGGGGAGAGCGGAGAACGATCTCCGCTTCCCACCCCACCCCCGCCTGTCACACAGCACAGGGCCGAAGATTGGCGGGTGCTGTTTCCCGGGCTTGTCAAGCCCAGCAAGGAGCACCCGCCGATCTTCGGCTCTGTCCCCCGATGCGCTACGGCTCGGGGAAGCAGGTAGGGAGCTCCTGCTGGGTCCCGCGGCTTCGCCTCTCGCTCGGTCGGGGCTTTGCGATAGTGCTTATTTTCGGGGTATGCCTTATTTTTAACCAACCCTTTGAAATCCTGTCATGGCTTATTTTTTGGGGATGTCTTAAAATATGAGAAACACGGTAGTCTCTTCTTATCTCTCATAAAGGTCTATAAAAGAAAAGCCTGTTTCCTTTACACCTGTACACCACACCTGTAACTATCCAGCCTTCATGAAGGGCATTGAAATCACATCACTTCTTCCTTTGGATCCCCTTCCTGATTTTATTCTCCATCTCAAGAGCTTCCAGAGCCTATCATCTGGCATTGCTGTTCACACAGGTTTTGTGGAGGAACCTGCCCCATTTGATATTTCTAATTTATTTGACTCGTCCCCTCTGTGAAGTATAGAGCATCGCCCCCCCCTGTACACCATTCATTGTCTTTTCTATAGAGTTAGTATTCAGAGATAACTGTATCCCATCGTTTCTGCCCATTCCACCACATGTCTGTTATGCCTACTATACCAGGGCAGTCTCGAGCAGGTCGCGTGCCCTGTTGCTGAGGGGCGGAGATCGCTCCGGCGCCCCCCGTCCTCGCAGGGTGCAGTATGGTTTCCGCGTGGCTTTGCCGCGCAGTGCCCAGCCTACCGGCCCGGTGCCCTGGCTCATCACACCACCGGGGGTCTATCTAGAGCCGGCCCTGCACTATACATATTGTTCTCCTTTAAAACCATGTTCTCTAACTCTCTCATATTGGCTTGGAGGCTTCTGGCATTAACATAAATGCCTACACAAGGTATTTCTGCAAGGTATTTTTGCAAATATCTCTGGCTACCTCTGCCTCCAGGTCTTTAGGACCGGTTTTTAAGACCTACTTTATGCTCATTTCCTAGCTCCATCACATGCCATTTGGACAGGCAGAAATGCAGCCCTTTTCCCTCCTGATGCAGTCCTGAGGGAAATTCTTCCTCTGTTTGCAATGGAAGGAAATCCCTCTTTGGCACTAATAGGACAATTTTTGGGATTTTGGGAGGGGGTGTCCTGAGTCTGCTGATACCTCCTCCTTTTTTCTCCTACAGGCCTCCCTTTGCACACCAGCTAATTTTGCTGTTAAAGGGAATAACATACCGGTAGCTGCAGATAAAGTTCTTTGATGTTCCTGACATAGAAATCTGCCTGTACTCAAGTCTCTGCAGACAAGGGATTTATAATATTTCTATATAGGAAGGCCTATGAGGGGATTCAGTGATCTTTAGAAAGCAAAACATCTTGAAGTAGCAATGTTTTTATGTGGAATATTTTTTGAGGTGTAAGCCATATGGATCACTCTCAGGGGAAGCTCAGGAAATGAAAAAAAATGTCATTCCTCAACCCCAGAAGTGTGGGATGTGAAACACAACAGCAGTCAAGTACAACATCTCTAGAGTGGACATAAAAGGGGATGTCTGGACCAGCTAGTCAGAACTTCCTGTTTCTCCTAGGCTGGGACAGACTTCCTCTGCATGTAACTGGAGGTGGGCATGGCCTCACCTGTGCAGGTAACAAAAGCATAGGGCTGGCCTCCATCTCTCTCTCACACACCACATTCGTCAAGGACGCAACATATGCTTAGCCTAAGATGCCCTCTTGGCTTCCAGCCAAGAGAGGACAAAGGAGCTATCTCCGTATGGGATAGTTTGCTGGTGTATGTTACTTTTCTAAGCTAAGTTTGCCTTCTGGGATCCTATTGTGAACAGAATGATGTGTGAGTAAACTCTTTTTTATACTTTTACAGAAGACTGTGTCGTGTCTTATCTTTTATTGGGAAATAAAGGGGGAAATGCCAGGACAGTAGTTATAGAGGCTTTAGCGAGCCTGAGCAAACGCATCCGCTGCAAGTTTAAAAAGGGGAATGTTACTCTGCTAAATTGTGAAACTTGTTATCCCAAGTTGGAAAGGCTGTAATCAAACAATATATCCTCTCCTGCATCCCTGAACATTCCCATAAGAAGAATCACATTCCCATAAGAAGAATCACATTCAGATCTGGGTTGCTTCTGAACCTGATAGTTTTGCTGCTATGGCATTTTGCCAACTTCATCTGGCAGCTGTGTCCCTCTTAGGAAAGTAATGATAAATGCTGCCTATATGGGTATGGAACCCCATATTGGAGGCACCCCATATTGCGCATGAGGCAGTGCTGCTCTGGCCACTGAGAGTTCACATCTGACGTGGGGTCCTACATTTGAGCTATGGACCCATACCACAAGATGGCTTGTGGGAGTTCCTGCAAAGTAGCCAAGTATTATGTCTCCCATTCTCAGTCCACATGTGCAGCAGGCACCTGTGAGCTAGCCAGTGCTAGCCTAGGACCAGAAGATCCCAGGTTCAAGCTCTCTGATTGGCCCTGGGCTGTTGATCAGCCCCACCCACTTCACAGAGTGATGATGATAAAATCGGAAGTGAAGGCAGATATCATTTATGCCACCCTGAGCTATTTGAAGGGAGGACAGGAAGTAGAAACATAATGAATGAATAAGTTGGCAGTACCCCAGCCCACACCTTCACTTAAATTACAGCATGGCCAGGTTCATTAACATGGAACTACCATTTTCTTAATGTAACAGACCTTGCAGATCTACTCAACAGATAAGCAAGGAAAGGATAGTTGTATAGATTGTGCTTGGGGCTATATTATGTACAGTGTGTGTGTGTGTGTGTGTGTGTGTGTGTGTGTGTGTGTGTATGCACACACTGTGGTCTATATAAAAATCAAAGTAATGAGTAATGAGTTAAGTGTTGGGTACTTCCAGATAGCCTACAATTACAAGAGCCATTGAGTCCATAATGTATCTAAGAAAAATGTCCAAACTGAAGTTCATAAAGATCTCAGTAATCAATGTGGGGGAATCTGTGTGCACAATGCAAGCCAGACAGGTTAATCTTCATACAGGCCCTAGAAAAGCCATTATGAACAATATAAACAATTGAAGCAACACAGATCTTGACAGTGGATTACATAATATTATATTTTCTAATTCAACTATAATGCACAATGGTGAAAACTGTACTAAAAATACAATCAGTTCAGTGGCAATGGGTCAAGATGAAAGGGGAGTATTCTAATTTTCTTTAAAACTGAGCTATGAAAATTATTCATGATGATATGTCAGTTCTTATTTCAGTTCTGGTCTATGAAAGTCATGATGTTCATTCCAAACAGAACCCCTTCCAGCTTTCCTTCCACAAAAGTATCAGATGCTGTCTTTTTTAAATAATATTTTTATTAAGATTTTCTATTATATAAAGAAAAAAGAAAAAACAATTCATAACAACAAATAGATCTAATTTAACAACTCGTTTTCATTCATGGACTTCCCTGAGCTCCTTTTCTAACGGTTCATTGGTTATCATATTTCGCAGGTTCTATTCATATTTTCTATACCTAATTACAATTGTTACAATTTTTTCATACTCTTTCACTTCCATTGCAACATTCTAATCTATATTTTACAATTCTCTCTCTTATTTCATAACCTGCAGCGTACAGAAATGCTTATATTTCTCTTCATATATCAATTCTACAATATTTTTTATAATAAACTCTAAATTTCTTCCATTCCTCTTCCATCTTCCCCTCTCACATCTTTCATAGGCAATTCTTTTCCAACCATGCCCAATAGGAAGGATTCTGGTTTCTTAATAAATGTGTATTTCAACACCTTTTTTAATTCATTATAAATCATTTCCCAGAAATCCTTAACTAATGGGCATGTCCACCACATGTGATAGAATGTTCCTTCAGCACTTTTACATTTCCAGCACTTATTATCTTGGTTATGGTAGATCTTAGCAAGCTTTACAGGAGTCAAATACCATCTATAAAACATTTTCATCATATTTTCTCTTAATACAGTACATGCAGTAAAATTCATGTTCTTCTTCCATAACCTTTCCCAATCCTCCATCATTATATTGTGACCCACATCCTTTGCCCATTCTATCATGAAAAAGTATCAGATGCTGTCTTGGATATGATGGGCTAATTCAAGAACATGATAGGATTATTTTCTAAAGAAACAACCACAAAAAATCCACAAAGTAAGCTGCTATTTTACCAGATTATTAATCTTGAATAATTCCAAGACCAGCCCTTTGAATTATAAATCTGCCTCCCCCTAATTCAATCGGCATTGTCACCCCAGCAACCCCAAGTGGTGATCACCCTCCCTTAAGAAAGGAGCATGGCCGTCTTCTTAAAGGGGCTTTTCCTGAAACAATGACGATTATTCAGAAATTTGGGCATGGTTCATTTTGCTTGCTCCTTCTCCTGCTCTCTGCCTGAGGTTTCTTCCAATACAGTTTAGAAGTTTGGCTGACCAGTTCTCTATCCAACTATCACTTGACTCTCAATATCCTTTTGGATTTCAGAGTTGTATGACTGTGGTGAAGGGAGAACGTACCTTTGGCCAGTGTGGTGTAGTGGTTAAGAGTGGTAGATTTGTAATCTGGGGAACCCGGTTTGTGTCTCCACTCCTCCACATGCAGCTGCTGGGTGACCTTGGGCTAGTCACACTTCTCTGAAGTCTCTCAGCCCCACTCACCTCACAGAGTGTTTGTTGTGGGGGAGGAAGGGAAAGGAGAATGTTAGCTGCTTGGAGACTCCTTTGGGTAGTGATAAAGCGGGATATCAAATCCAAACTCCTCCTCCTCTTCTTCTTCTTGGCAGAATCCTCTCTTCATAGTCTACAGTGGGCAACCTTGGGCTTGTCTGCACTATATGTTTTCAGCTATTTGCATTTACATTTAATTTGTGTACTCTACATGGTGTTTACTTCCAACAGCACCGGACTTGATGCTTTTCTCCTGTAAATTTGAGTCCATCCAATATGGGGATAATCTGATAAATCAGGGGAAATCAGACACCAAATCACTCCACTCAGAATTGCAAACTATTTGTTTCAGTGTTTTGGAGAGCAGGGATGGGAGGGGGTGTCTGCTACTCCATTTACCATGTTCACTGCTTCCTCAATGTTTTCTTTTCATTTCTGGCTATACATATAACTCTTTCCAGCACACTCCTGGACCGAGGAGTGTAGACACACACACACACACACACACACACACACACACACTTAATGTTTGCACAAAACCAGAAAGCTGCACAAGCAAATCACATTCAAAGTTTCTACACCTGATATAATGGGCAGTAATCGGAAAGGTGCCATGGTCCATGGGGTCACGAAGAGTTGGACACGACTAAACAACAACAACAATCGGAAAGGTGTGTGCTGTGATTTTAAAATGGCTTGCATTTCTTTTCCAGCATAGTAAGGGTACGAGCGAAGTCCCAGCAAGGAGCGTCAGGACTGGGGGCAAGATGGTAGGCACAAACGTCCGATGAGCAGAGGTTCAAGGGACAAGAAGCACAAGGGAAGAAGGCACAGTCCAAAGGTCGAAGCACAAAGTCACAGTCCAAGGGTCAAGGCACAAAGTCACAGTCAGAAGGTAAGGAGGCACATGGCGAGGCAGAGAGTGCATTGCTGTGGCAAAGAGCTGAGGGAAAATGCTGACCTTATATTCCCTGCCGGCTCTTGCCACCAAGTGCAGCAAATACCAAGGGGCCTCACCTGTGCGGCCGCGCCCTGCCTCTCTGGAACAAGCCAAAGAGGATCCCAGTCCTGCAAAGCCCTGCTGGTCCCAGGGCCCGGCTCCTGCACAAACTCCTGACATACATCAAGAGCTCAGCATTTTTTATAAGCAGTTTTTCTTTTGATTCCTCATATTTGCACAAAACCAGAAAACTGTACACACTAATAGGACTAATAATGCTGGGCCAATAATGATTTTACAGACAGGTGAAACCTGCTTTCATTGCTTTCTCCTGTGTTACTACAAGAAATATTTTGGCTCATAAAGCTATACAGAACCAACAAGGCCAAGGTTAAGGAAAGTGATGTGAGTAACTTCAGCTCTCTCGAAGTCGGAGGAATATGCCATTTTCCATATTTGGTAACTTGATTAGGTAACCTAAAAACTTTAAAGAAAGAGAAAATTAGATTAAATAGTCTCTTTCCTTTTGACAAAGCAGCCTGACAGGTACAATAAAGAACTCTGTAATTGTTCCCTCTGATATTCCCTGTTATATATTCACTGGTCTGTGTTCGCCTGAGTTTGAGTCTGGACTAAGGAATCTGAGCACCTGTGTTCTGATTCGATACATGATATCCAATCACATAGCATTATCAGGATTTGGGCTACTGGAATAGGCTCTTAAGAGTTACGATTTGTAGCTTGGGGGTTTAGACAGCCAATAACATTGAGAGTGGGAGTGACCCAGGCCTTCAGAAATGTATATAAGCAGTTGCTTTGCCCTTGTTTTGTTCTGTTAGCTCAATAAAGTCTCTTGCTGTTACTGCTGCATCTCGCCTTGTAGAGACCCATGTATTTCATTCTCCATGACCAGAAGGCCCTAGGCTTTGTTCTACATGCTTAGTTAAACAGTTTCTTAATCTCACATAAAATCCTGGGAAGCTACTTCAGACCACCTCAGTGGTGATTTAAGTGGGTTTTCTCCTGCTCCCACTCTAACTGCTTCTTGTTAAATAGTTTGACATTTATGCGTCTAGACTTGGATTGTTCTGATATTGATTTTGTACATAATGATAATGGAGCACAAGGGCTACATCACTTTGGCCATATATACTAACAATATATCCTCTTGAGATGCTAAGCTTAACGATGAGAACAAAACCTCAACATTTAGCAAGGGTTTCCATGGTGCTTGGGATTGGATCTCTCTGCTTTTATCACAATTTTTAAAAATTTCCTCTAGCAGTTCTTGCAAAACGTGCAGACTTCTTTAATGTTCTCTCTCTTGGTGCTCTCATGCAGATGGCAATGATAAAGTCTGGCTCAAAGAAACTTAAATCTGCATCTGGTGGAGTGCATAGCTGAGAGATTGGGTGGTGTGAAGCTTAGTTCCACTGCTCCCTCCTGGCTGCCCTTCACAGTGCAATTCAGGAAGGGGTCTAGCAGAAGTCAAGTGCTTATTTGTATGCAGAAGGCCCCAATTAAAGGATTGTCAGTAAAAGGGGTGGGAAGAAACCTTTGTCTGAGAAGTTGGAGAGCTGCTGTCAGTCAGAGTACAAAATAACATAAAATAAAAATGGGAAGGTTTTAGACACAGGAAATATTTCTGATTTTTTTCCTGGATGCTCCTGAAACATGAGAAATATGTACAAGTTTTTTTTTAAAAGATCTACATTGGCTCCCAGTTCGTTTCCGAGCACAATTCAAAGTGTTGGTGCTGACCTTTAAAGCCCTAAATGGCCTCGGTCCAGTATACCTGAAGGAGCGTCTCCACCCCCATCGTTCTGCCCGGACACTGAGGTCCAGCGCTGAGGGCCTTCTGACGGTTCCCTCGTTGCGAGAAGCCAAGTTGCAGGGAACCAGGCAGAGGGCCTTCTCGGTGGTGGCGCCTGCCCTGTGGAACACCCTCCCATCAGATGTCAAAGAGAAAAACAGCTACCAGATTTTTAGAAGACATCTGAAGGCAGCCCTGTTTAGGGAGGCTTTTAATGTTTAATAGATTATTTTATTTCATTTTTCTGTTGTAAGCCGCCCAGAGTGGCTGGGGAAACCCAGCCAGATGGGCGGGGTATAAATAAATAAATTATTATTATTATTATTAAAAAGGAAAATTCAAATGTGATATATCTGAATGTAAACCAGCAAAATGGGAAGAAAAATGCTATTTCAAACTTAGAGATTTCTATTAAAGTGGCAATCCAATTACCACAGAGTGTTTAAGAACAGATATTGGAGAACTTGTGGTAGATTGGGTACAAACACATCAATTACAATATATCTTAAAGAGGATGGGATTCAAATGCATGCAAACTACCTGCTTTTAAAAAATGTGTTAGAAGCAACTAATTCTCTGAGCAGGGTCTAGAATCAAAACTATATGCGGAACTAATTAAAACAAAAACTGGTTTAAAGATAACCTGGGAAAGTGTTACGGAACTGTCTATAGATGATTGTGACTGTAAAACTATTTGGCTATTTAAATCCATGCAAACTATAGTATAGAATAAATGATATAGGACAAAAATACAAATTTGCACATTTTGTAAATGGAGTTTCCATAACCTGCTAGCATAATTGTGGGCATTGAGGCTCCTAGTATAACCTCTACTGGGCTTGTCTGATGGGTGTAACTTTTTGGGAGAAAGTGCAACAGGAAATGACTTTGTTTTTGAAAGAACCCATACTTTTTCTATTTGTTTGAGGGTATCCTAATCTCGATATTAAGTCCCCCAGAGTTGCTTATATTACTCATAATACCAGCTAGATTATCTATATTGAGAGACATAGGTAAACCAAGGGATTTTTGTCTAGCATGGCAAGCCTTTATTTCACATACAAATTAGAAGGGTGTGCATTATCCTCCAATTTCAGCAGCCCTGCAAATACGGAAACCATTTATAAAAAAGAATAACAATAACAAAAAAATAATGTGGTTGGACTTGTATTGTATCTTAGCATAGGCTATTCTGTATTTAAGCTTATATTTCTCTTATCCAAAAACACAATCGTAATCTTGGACCCTTTTTCTGCACAGGTCTATTCTTATTTCCACCCTTACTTACTGCCATCACTACAAAGCCTGTAGCAGGATCTCCAAATGGCTCTCAACCTTGCAAGATACGACTCTTTAGCACCATATGACTCACCCCTAAAGCACTGTCCTGTTTTATTGTAGTGTTTCTATCAGATAAAGTCATAATAGGAGAAATGTATGCTGTCTGTTCTTCACTTATAAAGAGCTAATTGAATTGAGAACCACTGGGAGGCTTCCACAAGTCAGACTTTGATTGGGCTTAAACAACATGAACTGTGAGGTCACCCATCCATTGATTTGGTTGTCTTGATGTCGCTTAGCTTTCTTTGGGAAAAAGACATGGTTTATCCTTGTTTTTCTTCAGGTTCCTGTGTTATTTGTACATTTTGTACATGCCGTGTTCTCTATGACTGGTATGGGCAGCTGCATAAAGGTAAAGGGTAAAGGGACCCCTGACCATTAGGTCCAGTCGTGACCGACTCTGGGGTTGCGCGCTCATCTCGCATTATTGGCCGAGGGAGCCGGCGAATAGCTTCCAGGTCATGTGGCCAGCATGACAAAGCCGCTTCTGGCAAACCAGAGCAGCACATGGAAACGCCGTTTACCTTCCCGCTGTAGCGGTTCCTATTTATCTACTTGCATTTTGACGTGTTTTCGAACTGCTAGGTTGGCAGGAGCTGGGACCGAGCAATGGGAACTCACCCCGTCACAGGGATTCGAACCACTGACCTTCTGATCAGCAAGCCCTAGACTCAGTGGTTTAACCCACAGCGCCTTGCTCAATTAGCCTAATATTTATTTGGGATTGATTCCTGACATCTAGAAATTACCATACACCTAACCTTAACAGCTGTATATATATATAGTTCTTCACTGAGTTCTACATATTACAAAATAGAAAGCCATTATACAATCATAATACCACAATAAATAAACTGCCACCCCCTTTACACAAAAAACAAGATCCAGACCCTATGCTGAAATTCAAGGCGGAATATGAAAAATGACAATACAATTAATATAAATCAGTAAGCTCTCAAAAGCAGTATTTGAATATTTAGGTCCTTCCCTTCTTTCCCTTCTGTTGCCTTAAGACAAACGCTATGACTGGCTGGACTCCCAAACAATCCAATCTCATGTGTCAATACCTTAACATCTAATTGAGTTGTATTGGATTCTGAAAACCCAGCTTTGTTATCGCTGTTGTATAGTAGCTGTAGTAAGGGTGTGCATTGGTTCTGTGATTTTAGGTAGCCTTTCACGTTACTGAGTCAGATTGTACCATGAACAAGGCATTTTCATGAGGACCACGGAGTGCCCAACCTTCCAAGCAGCTCTGTTGCCATAACTTTCCCTTAAACTTAACAGTGTGGATTATTTTAGTCAAATTTGAATTGGAGGGATTTGTGGATTAAATGTGGACAAGCCCTAAGTCATTATTGGCCTGCAGAGAGGGTAGTAGCATTTCTACTCCGTGTACGGAGTCAAAGGCCACATATTTTCCCTGCCCCTCTTTCTTCCATTCTGAATGGAAGGGTTTGTACTCCTACAGCTCAGACTCTGGGGAGCAGAAGTAATCCTTCATTTCTTTTCATTTTTGTCTCTAGCTTCATTGGTCTGAGTTCATCAAGGATTCCACCTTGGAGTGCATTCCACAAGATGCAGGTGTGGTCACCAACTTGAGCAGCTTTAAGGAACGATTAGACAAATTCATAGAGGACAAGACTTTTGGGGGGGAAATATATATAATAAGAAAAATATTGGAAAAACTGGGTATTGAAACCTGCTTAATCTAAATCATATACCCCAGTTTTCAGCGGCCCTTTAAAGTACGCTTCACACAGAGTATACGCAGTCAGAAGTTGACCTGGCTAAGAAAACACCACCAAGAGCGTAGGGAATTATCTCCCTTATATGAAACCCCTTACTAGTTGTACACTTGTAAAAGTACAGTATACAGAAGAAAATACAAATGGTTGGGTTTCTTTAACTGAAAAACAAACTGACTCTAAAGAGACTTTAAACTAAAGATAAATGCTTTCTCTCTTAGCAACTTTATCTACCCACATTCCAACCTTCAAACCATTCCAAACCTCCCACAAACTCGCACATAACTCCCATTAAACTACCCAAGAATTAACAGCAAACTAGCTTTATAACTACGCAACTCTCATACTAAGATTCAACTGGGAATCTCTTAAACTGAGAATTAAATCACACTGAGAGATATTTAACTGAGAGAGTGATCTACTAAGAGATCTAACTAAGAGATACAGAAGGCTTTCTGGCAGAGCCTTATATACAAGGAGCAGGGCCTACGCCTGTGAGCAATTAACAGAAATCACCGGCACCTGTTTCTCTTAAACAGACAGTATTTACATCAGACCGGCTCTAAAGTAACTTGACTATTCAAAAAATCCAACAAAGACATGATGGCTATCTTCTACCTCCAGTGCTAGAGACTGTTGCTGGGAATCACGAGTAAGGAGTCCAGTTCTACTCGGGTCCTCTTACGCAGGGTTCCCATAGGAATCTGTTTCGTCGCCTGTCAGAACAGGATGCTGGACTAGATGGGCCTTTAGTGTATACTTACCAGATTTTTTTTCAATGAATCCAGGGACACTTTTTGTTTTTTTGAAGCTGAGTAGCAACAGAGAGTCAGTAGTGGGGATGGTGAGGCAAAAGACCCTGGGCCCAAGCACACATGCATATTGTATAAAGGTGCAAAGCCCTTCTTTTGCACCCTGTGAAACATAAATACGCAGAGTGTTTTTTTAAAAAAACTGAGCAACAGCCGGGCCGCCTGCGACTCCTGAGCCTCCCCCGATCAGCCAAAACAAAGGGGGAGGGGCAGGAGATCGGGGAAGGCTTGGGAGTCCTGGGCGGTTGGGGCGCCGTTGCCCAGTTTTTAAAAAAACTCTGCACATTTATGTTTCACAGTGTGCGAAATAAGGGTTTTGCACCTTGCCCGGCAGAGAAACCACGTGCCTTGTGCCCCTCCTGGGCAATGGTGTGCCACCCGCCCATGACTCCTGAGCCTTCCCCGATCTCCTGCCCCCTTCCGCCTTTGATGTGTACCACAGGACATCCCCGGTTCCCTTTTAGCAGTGCGCAACACAATCATATGGGGTCTTCCAGTGAGGAAAATGGTGGGTGCCATGGCAGTGAGCAATGATTAGCTCCTGAAGCTAGCCAGAGCCAACTGCGCTACCAGGCTGGCTCCGTGCTGCTGAGGCTGCCATTGCCACGTTTCCTGGGGGCAAATTTGCAAATTTGGGGACATTTCGGAGATGGAATTTGTCCGGGGACAGATTTGCAAATCCGGGGACATCTGGTAACCCTACTTTAGTGTGATAAAGTGAGGCCCATCTTATATTTGTTTTTTGCAGTTATGACTCATCCACGGTCCCAACTGGTTCTAATTACTCAAATGCACCTCTGCTTTGGATATGTGCTTCTTGAGAGGAAACCATCTTCCCTCTGACATTCAACACACTCCAAAGGCTCCCCTGATAATCTTCATTCAGACAAAGATGTAACTGTAAACAAGGCTTTGTTCTTTGCATGTAATTGAATGTAAGACTCTGTTGCCCAACTACATTTAAGTCGTTTCTTAGTCTCTGAGAAATCAGAGCTTCTTACCCAACCACAAGGGGCAAACACTTTGCCTGGACATCCCGTCCTTCTTATTACACAGATAAGAAACTGATATACTAAGCTGAAATCATTGCTTAGTCTCTTCAATTTTTTACTTGGATGGACCTCAAGGGCTACAATTATCTTAAAAGCTTTACCCTCCACAAAACCGATGCTGTTGAGATAGTATGAAAAGTATAAAGGCTGAGTACATTCTGATGTTTAGGACCCTGAGAAAAACACATCTGAAATGCATAAAAAAATTACAACATCACTGTGGTCAAGGATATTGCCGAGGGAAAAAAGATGACATAAATCTGGTGATTGGGAAATAGCAGATGTTGTCCCTCAAGGGTGTAAGTAGGACTATTATTACAGGGAGAAACAATATAATGTAGAGCAGAAGAGCTCTAAGTATTCAGTCTAGGTGGACGCAGATTGACAGAATGTACCTAATTTATCTTTGATGCTAAGGAGACAGAATGAGAATCGTTTTTTCTTTACATCAAGTAGTGGTAGAAGAAAACTCAAAGACATGAACAGAATCATTAAGAACGTAAAAAGGAACATAAATGAGGAAATAGCATTCGGGCCACTGAGTGTCCAACAGCATAACAGTTTGCAGCTCTGGGGCATATTAACAGTCGCCTGATCTTTGAATCAAATAATCTAGGCCAGTATAAAGCAATAGAGGTATATATATAATAATTCCTGGTGTAGAGAAAGTGGATAGAGAAAGGCATTTGAATTTTGGAAGGGTCGGGGCAGACAAAAGAAAGTTCACACAGTGGAACATGGTTCAACTATGGAATTAATCCCTTGCAAGTGGCAATGATAGCTACCAATTTGGATTACTTTAAAATAAGATTAGACAAATTCATGGAGATTAAGGCTATCAATGGCTACCAGACATGATGGCTGTGTTCTGCCTTCGCTGTTGGAAGCTGTATGCCTCTGAATGTCAGCTGCTGGGGAGCAGCCATTGAATTCAGGTCCTGCTTTCAGGCTTTCCATAAGCATCTGATTGGCCACTGTGAGAACAGGTGCTTCACTAGATGGGCCCTTGACTCGGCCCACCAGGCTCTTCTGATGTAACTGAAATATGATGACAGTCGCATATACTGTACCTGAAATTCTAGAGTAGGGGCGGGGAACCTTTCCAGCACTTGGGAGCCAGATCTCTCTGTGGCCCCAATCCATGGGCCAGCTTTCACAGGTAGGCAGGGTGGGAAACCCACCTGTCAATCACGTGACATAATTATGATGCCCATGATTGACAAATTGGTTGCTCCACTCACTTGTCAGAATGCACTGCGTATGGATCCCGTGCTTGGGAACTACAGTGCAAGGGGTATTGCTAGCTCTATGGTTTGAAAGCCACCCACACTGCTTCCTTCTACCCAGGGGCATCCCAGGTGCCGTCCGCCCTGGGTGTCACCCTGAGGCGGTGACAAAATGGCGGGCAGAACTCACCATGGGGGCTGCAGTGCACCGCATCAAGTCTCGGGCGCCCGCAGGGTCTGCCGAGGGCGCGCATACACGGTTTGTATGGACACCACTCACGCGCTGTCCGGCAGTTCACCCCACCCCTATGGATGGTTTGCCCCACCCCTCAGCACCCTGCACCAGGTGCCAGAGAGGCCTCCTCCACCACTGCTTCTTCCTCCAATGGAGGTGGAGGAAAGGAGCCATAGAGGGTGGTTTCAAAGAGCTCCATTGGGAGGGAGAAGCAGTTTCTATTGAATGGAGACTGCTTCCCTCTCCCTGAGCAAGGTGTGCTTCTACCACCCATCAGCTGATAGGGAGAATGCCCTGCTTCAGCAAAAGAACAACCAGAAGTCCGCTGTGGGTTAAACCACAGAGCCTAGGGCTTGCTGATCAGAAGGTCGGCGGTTCGAATCCCTGCGACGGGGTGAGCTCCCATTGCTCGGTCCCAGCTCCTGCCAACCTAGCAGTTCGAAAGCACGTCAAAGTGCAAGTAGATAAATAGGGACCGCTACAGTGGGAAGGTAAACGGAGTTTCCGTGTGCTGCTCTGGTTCGCCAGAAGTGGCTTTGTCATGCTGGCCACATGACCTGGAAGCTGTACGCCGGCTCCCTCGGCCAATAATGCGAGATGAGTGCCGCAACCCCAGAGTTGGTCACGACTGGACCTAATGGTCAGGGGTCCCTTTACCTTTACCTAGTTCCTCTAAAGCCCCACCATTCCCCACCCTGTACCTGACATCTTGAAGGCATCAGGTGTAGGGGGTGTGTGGCTCCCCCCCCCAAATGGTCTCATGAGTCAAATCAACCACCTTCCATTGAAAAAGAAAACTCGACATTGCTTAGGAAGCACCTTTGAAGTCCTTCTGAAAATGTCAATAAGAACTAGATCTGTGCCAGATGCTCTCCTGTGAACATTTTGGGAGTGAAAGGTGGGCTTTTGAGAAGGCAAACATGTTATAAACACTAACTTTAAAAACGTTTACAATTCTTTTGCCACTGTTCACCACCCCAATCTTCTCCAGCTTCAGCATCCTTCTGTCCTTCTGTCAACATTCTTTGGATTCCCTTTGCCATGTGATCCTGCACCACCATTAGCCATCAAAAAAGGCAAACCAAGTTAAACCTATTGCCCTCATTCTGAACAGGCATCACGAGAATGGGCTGCACTGCCTTGACAGCTGGGCTGAAGCTCCTTTCCTATCTTGTGCTACAGCACCTGCATAGCCCGCAGTGTAGCAGAGCATGGAAATCTTGCCCAGTGGACTCAGCAGTGGAGACAGGATGCCACCCATCCCCACCCCCTGCCTCTGCATGGAGGGGGAGGGGGGATACTTCTGCTTCCTTTCACAGTGACCTCTAAATCATTGCCAAGTGGGAGGTACTTTTTGCAAGAAGTGAAAGTCTTTCATGCCCTCAGTGGGTGGCACTGTGGTCTAAACCTCTGAGCCACTTGGGCTTGCTGATCGGAAGGTTGGCAGTTCCAATTCACGGGGCAAGCTCCTGTTGCTCTCTCCCAGTTCCTGCCAACCTAGCAGTTCAAAAGCACACCAGCGCAAGTAAATAAATAGGTACAGCTGTGGCAGGAAAATAAACGGTGTTTCCATGCACTCTGCCACTTGTCACGGTCCTCCGTGTATCAGAAGCGGTTTAGTCCTGCAGGCCACATGACCCGGAATGCTGTCTGTGGACAGTATAATAATAATAATAATAATAATAATAATAATAATAATAATAATAATAGATTATTTATACCCTGCCCATCTGGCCGGGTTCCCCCAGCCACTCTGGGCGGCTTCCAACAAAATATTAAAATACAGAAATCCATCAAACATTAAAAGCTTCCCTAAACAGGGCTGCCTTGATATGCTGGCTCCCTTGGCCTGAAAAGCGAGATGAGTGCCACACCCCATAGTTGCCTTTGCCTGGACTTTAATCATCCAGGGGTCCTTTACCTACATGCCCTCGGTTTTGGTTCACTCCAGTTCTAACTTAAATGTCATTGACCTCAGTAGGCAACCAACTTTTATGTAAATTGCTTAAATGTTTGTGTTGATTCTTCTTATTCTTCTTCTTCTTCTTCTTCTTCTTCTTCTTCTTCTTCTTCTTCTTCTTCTTCTTCTTCTTCTTCTTCTTCTTCTTCTTCTTCGGCAACCACTCGTAGCCGAGTAAGATTGTCTTCCATAAGTGACTGTGGAGGCCAATCCATAATTATGTTGATTAAACTGTACATATAATACCTTGCCAAAAAAAATAGTTAACTTTCTCTGGACATCTAATGGGGAATAGATGAATATTCAAGTAATCAATGCAAGGCCAGGTAACAGAGATGGATAATATCTGATTATCTGATTATGATTTGAAAAGTCCAGACTAGTCATAGTCATTACTATTTTTATGACCCTTTATCCATAAGACAGAGATTGCAGACACAGCCTTTTGTCAATTCATGTAAGGTGGCAATCCCTTTAAAACAAGATGGACCCCCACACATCATTTTTAAAGGATGTTTCTGTTGAGTGTTTTACAATCTAGGTTCATCATTGTTCCACAAAACTGTGTATCGCTTTAAAAGAAAGAAAGAGATGTAGTGGCCTAGTTACGCAGCGGTGGGATAGCACAGCAGCTGATGTCAAGTTGTACTGATTGGGGCGTGTTAGCAATCACATACAGTAGGACAGTAAGAGCTGTTCGGCAGTGGAATTTGCTACCAAGGAGTGTGGTGGAGTCTCCTTCTTTGGGGGTCTTTAAGCAGAGGCTTGACAGGCATATGTCAAGAATGCTTTGATGGTGTTTCCTGCTTGGCAGGGGGTTGGACTGGATGGCCCTTGTGGTCTCTTCCAACTCTATGATTCTATGATTCTACAGTATAAGAGAGGTCTGTGTACCTTGCTCAGTATCCATCTCTCTCTCTTTTCCTCTGATACTCTTAACCTCTGCTTGTTGAATGGGTCATGTCTCTGTAATTATGTAACTACGATTAGTGTAACTTTTGTTGTTATATTTCTTTAATTAAATCCACTCCTATTTATACTCTGCAGGTCTCCTCCAACCGCTTTTTGTTGCGCAATAGCTACTCTGCTTATATATACGCCCGAACTTTCATATCCAGTTGTTTATAATTTCCTTCTCCTAGCCATCCATTGCATCTCCACATGGAATTGACATGTTCAAAAATGTGTGTGTGTTTGTGTGTGAGAGAGAGAGAGAGAGAAAGAGGGGGAGGGACTTGGAAAAAATGTTGAATTTCAAGATAGACAAATTTAATAAAAAATAATAACCTGGAGGGGAATTCATTTTACTGTCACTCTGTCAGCTGCCAGTCATTCACATTTATTATCCTTGTCTGATTTGTGGTTTGACCTCCATGAAGTTTATTTTGGGACATCCCCCCCCCCCCGCCTTTCATTTTAAGCATAAATGCAGATTCCAATAGTAATGTAATAATAACAGAACTATAGCTTAATACCAAGCTAATTGAAACAAGAAAAACACTTTATTAATCAGCAATTTATGGTCAAAGCTATGGCCTCTCCTCTGCCTTTCAAACACTGCCCCACCCCACCCCATTCCAACCATATTCCTACAGGCCTGACAGACATTTTCTTCTCAGTCTGAAGTTAGCCTTGTAATAAACTGCCAGGAATGTTTTATGGTTCTCTGCTTGATTTAATAGTCATGTCTTTCAAACTGGAGAACTGCTCAATTAACTCTAACCAAATGCTAACATTCTTTGGGGCATTTTTGGATGCAAGCCTGTGCAACACATTTTTCTCATGTTCCGTTTTCTTTTCCTTTATGTGTGGACTAGTGTGTGTTTCACTCTGCAGAAGTCTTGACAGTGCTAGAAAATTCCCACGTGTTGAGTCAATCCATGAAACACGCAAGACAGTTTGAACGAGCTGAAGAACCAGGCTCTTGTTTAGCAACTGTTGGTGGAGCCACTGCAACTACAAATGCGCACTGTGCACAGCTGAAAGTCAAGAACAGAATATTCTACTGTCATAATGGTAAATATTTGTGGTGTGGAGATGCTGGGTGCCATGTCAAAGAACAATGACAAAAAACCCAGGAACAAGTGAGTTGGAAGAAGAAGAAGAGTTTGGATTTGATATCCCGCTTCATCACTACCCAAAGGAGTCTAAAAGTGGCTAACATTCTCCTTTCCCTTCCTCCCCCCCCCCACAGCAAACACTCTGTGAGGTGAGTGGGGCTGAGAGACTTCAGAGAAGTGTGACTAGCCCAAGGTCACCCAGCAGCTGTGTGTGGAGGAGCGGAGACGCGAACCCGGTTCACCAGATTACGAGTCCACTGCTCTTAACCACTACACCACACTGGCTCTCCCTTGAGAGTCACTCCCTTAGAATCAGGGGTGGCCTGTAATGTTTTGCCACTGTAGGCATATGGTATATGCCCCCCACCTCCCCACTGCCACCAAAGCAAAAATGCGGCATTTGTGGTGCAAGGGTACAAGCAAGGGTGCTGTAGTGGCAGGGGTGGGGGGCAAAGGCACGGTGGTGCTGGTAGTGGAGCAACGGTGGGGGTCGGATCTAATGCCTGAGGCAAATTGCTTCACATTGCCTCACTGAAGCGCCGACCTTGCTCAGGATCCTACAGCTTGCAAGTATATAATGGCAAAGAGGTCCTCATAACAAAAAACGCCTCGGATCATTGCAAGGGAGGGAGTGTCCACTCAGCACCCATCTTGAGCCCTCACTGTCAACTTCCCCTTTCCTCCCCACACCCTGAGATCCCAAACTTTCCTAGGGCAGAGAAGGAAGAGATAGTTGAAATGAAGGTGGCATTGTTTAAGTATACCTTTCCCAAAAAAACCAGAGGCTTTTCTATTGGGACTAATGGGAGAGGAAATAGCAAAAGGAGACCAGAGATTATTTATGTATGCCACAACCGCGGCAAGGACTTTATTAGCCCCCAAATGGAAACTACAAGACTTACCAACGATTGAGGAGTGGCAGACCAAAATGATAGACTATGCAGAATTAGCAAAGTTGACCTACGCGATCCACGGCCAAGGAGAGAGAAAGTACCAAAGGGAATGGAGTAAATTCATTGACTATATGGAGAAAAACTGTAGAAGTTTAAAGACACTTGCAGGACTGAAGTAAATCCTACGAACTGGTTTAAAATGTGGGTAGAAAGAAACAGCGAGGCAAGAGTGACCAACAAAGCCGAATGGCGGGAGGGAAGTCATCGCTCGGCAGAGCAAAGTGAACTGAGATGAGGGGATATAAGAGTAATTGAAACTGTGTTTGTTGTTTGTGTGTTTTTTGTTGATTTGGAAAAGTGAATAAAAATTATTTGAGAAAAAAAATGAAATGAAGGTGGCATTGTGGGGCTCCAGATCCTTAGCAGCTTCTTAACATAATTTGAAAATAGGGACATCCTAAGCAGGGCCGTCTTAAGCATATCTGTCTCTGTGGTGCAAAGCTCCCCCTGGCGCCCCCCATTTCCCCAGAGTTGCCGACTTTTTTTAGGGAGAATGGCACTGCCGGTGGGGCCGGAGGAGGTGGGCAGCGGCTGGAGGGCAGCTCCTCTGGTGGGGAATTGGCGGAGGCTGGACGCGGCGCCTCCTGGCTCAGCTGGTCAATTCGTGCCGCAGTGGCCACGGCAGACGGAGTCTCTGGGCGCGGTGCTGCTTCGGCGCAGGCAGCAAGGCAGAGGTGGGCAAGAGTGGCGAGCTGATGCCAGGAGGCACCGCGTCCAGCCTCTGCCTTTTCCCTGGTGCCCTCCAAAACGTGGTGCCTCTATGGGTAAGACGCCCCTGAGTGGGACATTCCAGGATCAAATCAGAAATGGGGCCAGCTTCTGTAAATCCAGGACTGTCCCTAGAAAAGAGGAACACTTGGAGGATCTGAAATAACCATGGGTGTTCTACATGCTGCATGCACTAACTTGGGAGTGCACACAAAAGGGTCAAATCCCTTCGGGGCAACCCTCTTACCACCCCTGTGAAACTCCAGAGTGGGGAATGGAATCAGGAGGGAATTCCACAATCCACCTCAGGCTCTGAAATAGCCTTCCACAGTGGAATGGAAGTCCTTGTTCATAATACACCAGACAACTTGGATAATGCACTGAGAGACCAAGAGCAAATCAAGTCACCACTAAGCTATTCTGTTTGTGCCCAGGGTGACATGAACAACACTGTGTTGCCCTGTAGTCCTCTAAACATTCATGAAGTACAGCAAGTCTTGGAGACATTCAGCATTGCTTAATATAATCAACAGTACATTCATTTTTTGGGACGCGGGTAGTACTGTGGTCTAAACCACTGAGCCTAGGTCGGCGGTTCGAATCCCTGTGACGGGGTGAGCTCCCGTTGCTCGGTCCCAGCTCCTGCCCACCTAGCAGTTCAAAAGCACTTCAAAGTGCAAGTAGATAAATAGGTACCACTCTGGCAGGAAGGTAAACGGCATTTCCATGTGCTGCTCTGGTTTCAGTGCTCCATTGTGCAAGAAGCGGCTCAGTCATGCTGGCCACATGACCCGGAAAAACTGTCTGCGGACAAACGTCGGCTCCCTCGGCCTGTAAAGCGAGATGAGCGCCGCAACCCCAGAGTCGTCTGGACTTAACTGTCAGGGGACCTTTTTTACATTCATTTTATTTGTCATCACATTTATCCTTTGTCTCATTTAGGCTGATACAAAACTAGGAAGGATGGACTGAAAAAACTTCGAAGAACGGGCCAAGTATTCTAAATCAGCTCAGTACCATGGTCCCTGTTCTTTCGGTTCTGTTTTCATGGTTTAGGTTTCTAGATTGATGTTTTATTGGATTAGTCTGTTTTTATATTGGACACTGCTTAGAGATTATTATAGTAATAAACAGTTTAGAAATGCTTTTGCACACACAAATAGGAAACGAAGGAAGCTTGTTCTTTCCTGTTAGCGGGTCAGTGGGGATAAAGAGGACGTAGAAGGAGGAGATGGTGGCGAGGCCTCTGACACATCACTTGCAGGGGCGAAGAGGATTTACTGGACCATCTTCCTGAGATGGAGCTGTTACCTGGACTCTCTTGGGGTGCAGCTGCTTCACTCAGCCAAAGCTAATGAGCAAGTGGGGTGATGAGGCAGGCCTCTCTCAACACACCTGGGGCCATGAGGAGATTGGGACAGTTATATAACTGCTTCCGGGCTCAGAGCCAGGCTGGTGCTCACCTGGATTTCAGCGGATGCAGCAAGCACTGGATGAAATCCATTGTCTCAAGCCTCAGCAGTAGCATATTCCAACTGGGGGTTGGAAATAGTGGGTCGTTAGATTATCCCACTGTTAGCTAGATCCTGTGTAAACAGTCAATAAAGTTGCGGCAAGAGGTTTTTATCCCACCTCCTTATTTCCTGGGTGTGGGTGCAATAAGAATGACATTAAAAAGGTAAAGGGACCCCTGACCATTAGGTCCAGTCGTGACCGACTCTGGGGTTGCGCGCTCATCTCGCATTATTGGCCGAGGGAGCCGGCGTATAGCTTCCAGGTCATGTGGCCAGCATGACAAAGCCGCTTCTGGCAAACCAGAGCAGCACATGGAAACGCCGTTTACCTTCCCGCTGTAGCGGTTCCTATTTATCTACTTGCATTTTTGATGTGCTTTCGAACTGCTAGGTTGGCAGGAGCTGGGACCAAGCAACGGGAGCTCACCCCGTCACAGGGATTCGAACCGCCGACCTTCTGATCAGCAAGCCCTAGGCTCAGTGGTTTAACCCACAGTGCCACCTGGGTCCCTTTAAGAATGACATTAAGTAGAGACAAAATGCTTTCTACAAAGCAAAGATTACTAACAATAGGAATCTGGTCTGCAAACTGCTGATTGAGGTGGGGGGGAATCAATTCTAACCTGCCCAAACTCCAAAAAGAGTTGCAGACACCAGAAATCAACTTCTGATATGCACAGAGAGGAACTTTGGAGGGGAGAAAAAACCATATTGGTTCTGGAACTGCTATTTTTCAAATGAAGGGTGTTTTTTTAAAAAAAAAAACAGAATACTAGTAGAGCAGGATTTCCGTTCAAGAACATTTAGAAAACAAAACAAAAAACAAAACAAAACAAACCCCCACCCACATAACAAGTTTGGGCTTTGGGAGTCTCCTCCAACCATAGGATTTTACAGTTGTTAGATGGAAGTTCTGCGAAGAGAGGCAACTGCAAAATGGTGAGAACAGTTTCTTGTAAATAGCCTAGCCAGGTCTATTAAGCATCTACTTTATTAGAAAAGCTTGGGCCAAAGGCTTGTTATAGAAACTAGCTAGCAGAAGGGGATACTGTCTCCTCCTCCTCTCCCAGCTGGAGGGGATGCTGTCAAGGTCTGTGTGCACCTAAGAGCTGTGGCAGCTGGTGCGTGCTAGACTACTAGAAGTTCACCGGAACATGGCCAAGTTGTTCTGGTTTTCCCCCTTGCAAAGCTGCTATGGATGCTGAAGCACTACAATTTTACAAATGGAAAGTGAAAAGTGTCTTGCTTTAGTTCAGAAGGGGTCTCACTCAAATAAGTTTGCCTGGGTGTGCTGTGCAGGAAGGGTACCATTCTAAACCTTAAGAAAAACTGGAATGCAAAATTTTTCTATAGATCTGAAACCTAGAGACACACCTAGAACCCCTACTGTTCCAATAGCACTTTCAAGTGTCCTCCCCCATTCACAAAAATAAATGCAACCCTAAACAACATCCTTCTTCTGTCTAGCTACGAATGAGTGACAGCTTAAAAATAAAATAATAAAATACAGTTTTGAGCATGCTAAGGTGGCCCTACTAGGCCAACACTGAGAATGTTGGATAGCCTTCATAATAACCTTCAGGCAGTCCATTCAGTCACACGTTTTTCCTGCCTCAAGACTCTTTGCCATAACAATATTTTTGGATTAGGGTTAGCCGAGTGCTGCAGAGACCCCATTTGGCCAGAGAACGGGAGATGGGCAGGAATGTTTGCAGAGCTTCTGAGAGTTGGAATAAAAGTATAAAATGTGTGTAGCACAGGAAATAGCTTTGAGATTTTTTTTGGGGGGGGGGTGGGATTGTTTGACATTCTCTGTGGGAGGGCTGGGCCCCAATAGCCTTAGTAGGCCAGCCACCACTATATGAGACCATAAAGAAGGCTGATCGCCGAAGAATTGATGCTTTTGAATTATGGTGCTGGAGGAGACTCCCATGGACTGCAAGAAGATCAAACCTATCCATTCTGAAGGAAATCAGCCCTGAGTGCTCACTGGAAGGACAGATTGTGAAGCTGAGGCTCCAATACTTTGGCCACCTCATGAGAAGAGAAGACTCCCTGGAAAACACCCTGATGTTGGGAAAGATTGAGGGCACTAGGAGAAGTGGAGGACAGAGGACAAGATGGTTGGACAATGTTCTCGAAGCTACGAACATGAGTTTGACCAAACTGTGGGAGGCAGTGCAAGACAGGAGTGACTGGCGTGCTATGGTCCATGGGGTCACGAAGAGTCGGACACGACTAAACGACTAAACAACAACAACAAAAGAAATTAGCACTCAAGGGACTGGAGCAGGAAAAGAGACAGGAACTTCATGCAGACACACTCCCAGCAACTAGGTCTCTGGCTTCCCTGTCCTTTTATGCCTGCAGAAAAGGAGTTTTGTACTTCTTACCCCTGCGGAAAGCTAAGGGGAAGAAGGACCTGTGAGCCTTCCATCGCACATTCAGCCTGTATATGCGTGTAAATAAGCCTTTTATCACAGAAATGCCCCCAGTCTCCAGTGACCGTCAGTAGAAGGGAACCAAACAAGGCATGCACTGGGGTTCCAGAAATTCTCCTTGGCTGGAGAGTGCGGTGTGCGTAACAATACAGAAATGTGCACGCTCAGGGTTGGGTAGCAGTGCTCACCTGACCTCCGGTTGGCTGCATTGCTTTTGCCTGCCAAGATGTAGAGGAGAGAGGTCAGCACAGTGGAAATGCCCAGTGTAGCCAATCCTCACAGGAGGTCAAGTGCCCCCCCGCCCACCACTAGAAACATGCACATACACAAAATAGTACCATAACATTTGAAATCTGTTTACAATATTAAAATTTGGAATCTGTAATATTAGTTATGTTTTTAAAAGAGTGGATTTTACTGGAATGAACAAAGACATAGGATTCTTATCTCATTATACATGATCAAGCTTTCCTTAGCACCTCAGCCCTTGCTCCCCCCCCCGCCGCGAGACCAATTGCAGTAATTAACAGTCGTTAACAGTCATCAACCGGTTTACCACTCCTATCAGCCCATCACCCATTCCCATCACCCCACCCTCTGAATATACATAAGGGTCTGGCTACTTCTGTTTCAGTGTATCTGATGAAGTGTGCATGCACACGAAAGCTTATACCAAAATAAAAACTTAGTTGGTCTTTAAGGTACTACTGAAGGATTTTTTTAATTTAAAATAAAGCAAGAGCAGACCTTCTGTTTACTGCAGAAATGGCAAAAGAAACACAACCCTGCTTAAGAATGTAACTCACTGAAAGAAAGAAAATTACTTTCACGGCTAGGCAGAAACCTACGACGTGGAAATAACAGAAATCATTATGATGGGTTTCCCTAGTAAAATCCTACTGTAAATTACAGCAGCCTGACACAATAAACTGATAGAAAAAATGTCTCCTTGTTACTGTCTCTGAATCAGCAACCAATGCAGTGCAATGAAGCATTGACCGCTATAACCTACCTACTAGTGGCCCAATACTAATTTGAAATGACAGCCGAGAGCAACTGCTTACAACTTTCTTAGCTTCTCCAACTAATTGGTAACCTTTGACCTTATCCCATATTAGTAGCTGGGGGAACCACTCCTAGCTAAGCGGGCAGGTCAAGTCAAAGTCCAATGGCTAAGGCTTCAAGCATGGGACTTTCTTCCTCCAATTTTCTTTCTCACACCTAAACATCAGGTCACTGGGCCCGAGATCTGCACTTTGATCAGGGCTCAGAGTGATTTGTTTACCTTGTAAATTAGCCCAGTCAAATGTGCTTGAACTGTGAAGTATCGTTTTCCTCCAGACTTTAAAGTTTGCATAAAGAAATACTGTTATCATTTAACAACGATCTTGCATTTCTGCAAAAAGTCGACAACGTTAGTAATGCAAGCCTGATGAACTTTTAAAGTGCAGATTCTGGGAATAGATGAGGTTTTGCCATTTCCAGTGTTCATGTTAACACTGCAATGTTTAGAACCAGCCTCATGCAACATGGTTTAATGCACAGAAGTTTCAATATCTCACTCTCTTGGTTGTTTCATCCTGTCTCAGCAAATTTCCACAACTAAGGAAGTTGAGGAAATAATTTACAAGCCTTTACTGGTTGGGGGAAAAAAAAAGATTTTTGGAGCTGGTCCAACTGAAAATATTTTGGAGAAAATAAGATACCCTTGGAAACAAAATGGTACAAGTAGAACCTAAGAAAAAAAAGAAAAGAGTAAGAAAACATCAATTAATTAGGTATAGTGACAAAGCCTATTTTCTGACATAGACCAACGGTGCCCCCTTGAGTGTCTGTGATTCAACACTCTACTAGAGTTCCTTAAAAGGCAGTTATCCAGGGTGTTATTTCTAAAGACACTCCCCCAAATTCCTTTGACATTTAAAGTAGTAAAAAGGCAATTCTTTTGAATTTATCATTCATGCCTTCCCCCATGGTCTAGACTTGCATGGCTACTAAGCTACTCCTGCGTCATCTATGGTTTGTTCAGGTTCTGCAAAATTTGATGCCACCTGGGTTTGTAAAAGTGAACCCAAAGTTCTTTAAGATTGGCTCTCTCTTTCTGACCTTGGAGAGGGAGATCTTGTTGGATTTTTTGAAGAGTCAAGTTACTTTAGAGCCGGTCTAATGTAAATACTGTCTGTTTAAGAGAAACAGGTGCAGGTGATTTCTGTTAATTGCTCACAGGCGTGGGCTCTGCTTCTTGTATATAAGGCTCTGCCAGAAAGCCTTCTGTATCTCTTAGTAAGATCTTTCAGTTTGGTTCATCTCTAAGTAGATCACTCTCTCAGTTGTTCTCAGTTTAAGAGATTCCCAGTTGAATCTTAGTGAGAGAGACTCTCAGTTTAAGAGATTCCTTAGTTGAATCTTAGTATGAGAGTTGCTTAGTTATAATGCTAGTTTGCTGTTAATTCTTGGGTAGTTTAATGGGAGTTTTGTGGGAGTTTGTGGGAGGTTTGGAATGTGGGAGAAAGCATTTATCTTTAGTTTAAAGTCTCTTTAGATTCAGTTTGTTTTTCAGTTAAAGAAACCCAACCGTTTGTATTTTCATCTGCATACTTTTACAAGTGTGCAGCTAGTAAGGGGTTTCATATAAAGGAAATAATACCCTACGTTCTCGGTGGTGTTTTATTAGCCAGGTCAACTTCTGACTGCGTATACTCTGCGTGAAGCGTACTTTAAATGGCCGCTGGAAACTGGGATATATGATTTAGATTAAGCAAGTTTCAATACCCAGTTATCTCCTATATTATTCTTATTATATATATTATTTTCCAATAGATCTCTCCTATTGCCTCAGAGGATATAGGATTGCAAGGCTAATGTATTAAATTGTACAATATTTGCAATTGTATTTTAATAACGGTGAATTGTATAGGATACAAATATTAGAAATAAAATTGTAAATTTCCTAGTGCCATCTTTTGAGACATATGTCTCTGGGTGCTAGTTACCAGGACTCACGGGGGGGGGGGGTTTGCTGTTTCACTGAGGTCCTTCTTTCGGCCTTCCCAAAAGGCATCTGGTTGGCCACTGTGAGAACAGGATGCTGGACCTGTTGGGCCATTGGTTTGCTCCTGCAGGGCTCTCCTTTTTGGGAAGGAAAGATGTACATTATTTAGCACAATTATTAAGGTCATGGTTATACTGTATTTTTCCGTGTATGGGGGTGTGTGGGGTGTGTGTGCAGCCAGCAGCGGAATGTGCCCCACCAACACCCAAGATCACCCAAATTTGGACACCCGGGAGGGACAGTGTCTCTAGTGCTCCGGGGTTTCCGGCAACCTCTTCACTGCAGCCACAGGAAGGGAAGTAGTGCAGGGTTTTCTTAACCTGTGCATTCCCCATCCATGTATAAGACGACCCCCAATTTTTCACTAATTTTTTTCTTAGCAAAAACATTGTCTTTTACATGGAAAAATGCAGTAATTAACAAAATACAATGTTGCATACACTGCAATCTCTTCTGTTCCAGCAGAACGGCTGCTGTGTCCAACACTTGGCCTGTCAATGAGGAGCGGGCAAAAACACACAGCCAGAAAATGCAAAGACAGTGTAAAACCCACAGGCAGCCCAAGGCATCTTAGTGCAATGTGCGTAAAAGATTGTTCCGCTCTTTTCTAATATGCAAACCTCATTTTAGTTGGTATGTATTTTGAGATGCTTTTTATTCTTAATATTTTATCAATTATTATCCAATGTGTTAATCTCATTTTCTTTTATCCAGTAAAAGTATTGTATTACTGTATATAAAAAAGGAAGAATATTCAATTACTTTGCTTCCTTTTAATACCGTATTTATTGACATTATTTTCTTCTTTTAAAAAAAGAACCTCTAAAAACCAATGAGGGATGAGTAATTACATTGAGAATAAGTTCTAAAATTGAATCTTTAGGCTGCTTAAATGTACAAAATATATCTTATATGCAATCTCCTGGTCCTAATACACAATGCAGTACATTATCAAATAAGATATGTATTTTTGAGTAAATTTGTGTTCCCAGGTATTGAAACTAGTTATGTCTTTCTTCAATTTTGGACGACATTTGTACTGCACTTGCCATCAATTTTATTGTTCAAATCAATTTGTCTCCACTGATGGAAGATAATTGCAAAGTAAACAAATTATCAATGCTCCATTGAAGTTCATTCAGTATGAGATGAGAAGATTTCCCTCTGCTTCTACAAAACAATGATTGATGGCAAAGAATTGCAAAGTTTTCCCCAGGTCATTAGCTTTACTCAATTTGTATTTGCCATGATAAAGGCTGCTTTGAGGGTTTTAAGAAGAAGGAGAAGAAGAAGAATGAAAAGCCGAGTAACAATTTCCAAAACAAAACAACCTTGCTTCCAGTCTGAAAAGGTTTATATGCTGCAATTCGGGAACCTAAACTTATTTTTATTTTAGAAATGGTTAATAGAAGTGGGTTAATCGAACTGATTAGAAATGCAATGAAAATGCCTTTCTTCTTGGGAGGTGGCAACGAGGAGGGCGGGGATTGGCGGGGGGGGGAGGCTTTTGAGCTTCAAGTTAGAGCCCAGTTACAAGCATGCAAGTCAGTCATTCCCAGAACCTTCCAGGTAAGTGTATGCAGAATCTCTGCCTTTATACTAATTTCGTCCAACATTATATAATAAAACAAACAAAAAAACAAACAATCCCTCCCTGGGTAATAACATCCACATTTGGCAACACCATTATACCATTATTTGCATGTTAAACCCTATTATGATTTTCCTGTTGCTGCTCTCCTCGTTTGCCTCCCAGAAAAATCCCAATTTAATCTATTCAAGATGGGCAGCTTGCTTTGCCTGGGAGTGTTGGGAGCAGGAGGTGGCAGCCCCCTACTTCTCATGGCCTTTGGCTTTCCTGGAGTGCCTCCTTCTGGCCCCTTTAGGCCACATGTTGGGGCCACCTGGGCCTGCTCCCTCCCTTCTAGCTGACCTGTCTGCTTCCATGCCTGAGAAAACCCCGTCCATATGTGCTCACGTCAGCTTTGTTGCAACCTGAAGAGGCTCAAATGTTTCTGTGCATTTTCCTCACTTGGCCAGAGAGAGGTGTGCGCAAGTTTGCACTGCATTTATTTATTATATGGTTTTATTTTCAGGAAGCTGGCTTGTATGTCATCCAGATGTCCTTTCTCAAGCTAGGATTCTTGCATCAGGGGATTTGCATTTCCTGAGCGTTCAAAACAGCAACGTTTAGTGAGAGGAAAAATCCCCCTCCATATACACACACCCCATATTTGCATCTTCATTGCTTCCCTTGTGATGCATGATGACAAGGTCAGGAGTGAACACAAATACACCTTGTCCTATCCAGAACACAAACAATTAAACAGTACTGAGCTGAAATCATGGCCTGGCTCCTTCCTGTATCTATCTGGGACCCTTATTCCCAATATTTGCTTCCATATCCTTATGGGATGTGCTCTGACACAAACTGTTGGGCGGCTGGTGGGTCTCAAAAACTACCAGAAGCACTTTCCTCAGTAATTCCATCTGAATTAAAAAACAAGAGGAGGAGACGATGGCATGAACATAAAAGCTTCAGAAAACCCATTCATTCATCAGCACTCTTTCGGCTCAGTCAACCAGCTACAAACCCACCTAACAGTTGCCTCATCCAGCCCACTTTGTTCCAGCTTCTTCACAAGTATATCACGCGGGGACCTTTTCTGAAATCAAGATACACTACACCCACAGCATTCCCCTGATCCATCAAACACTATCAAAAAAAAGAAATGGGATTTGTCTGGCATGACTTGTTTTTTGAGAAATGCTTGCTGGATCTTCGTTTCAGCAAGAGCATGATGTCCTTTTCAGTCTGAAAGAATCCGGCTACCCCATTTATTGTCATTGCCGGCTTAAATGAGGACCTCTTCTTTCATACTTTTCAAAAGCCTACATGAAAACCAATGTAGACATTAAGTAATATTTTTTAAGAAACCATTTCAGATGGGGAAATTAATGTACCAAGTTAAGTAGAAGTAATGTGTATAGAAGAAAAGGCTTTTCCAATTTTTCCTAAAGGGTGTTTTCACTTGCAGTAATGAATGTGTTAAGACATGTATGAAAATGCATTAAAGGATCAGAAAGATTTCTCTTCAGGTACATTAGAGTCCTAATAAATAATAAATCTGATGATTAACAACAATGGCACAAGGGAAGTACAGTACTAGGGAATATTAACTGCTACATCCAGCTTTAAGAGCATACTAATTTTAATATTTTCTTTGTATTTTGAAATAAAGAAAATGCAGGGAGGGGGGAAAGCAAGGCAATTTTATATTCACAATGGAATCAGATTCAAATACTTCTGTTATCATCAAAGGTAGAGCTGGAAATGCAATTTACTGCTAGTGTGCTCAGATGAACAGTTTAGTGATGTTTAAGGAGCCACAAAGGTTTATGTTGATCTAGAGAGCTGAAGTAAGACCACCACCAAGGTTTTTCTCTCGGCTGCACAGACTGCCCTCCATCATCTCTTGGTTCTGGTTGGGCATGTTGAGCATGAGGGTCAAAGTGTTCCAGTGGGTCATAATGCTCATATGTTGTGCCCACGGCCCCATGGCCAGTTCGGGAGGGCTTACCAAGGAGGGGTCGCAAGACAAAGTCTACCCGTCCAGCCTTGGTCATCTTGGCAGGCAAAGTCACTTTCTTCAGGACTTTACTGTAGCCACGAGCTTGAGCACTGACAACATATGTACCAGGAGGCAGCAGTCTCCAGTAGTCTCCACCGGCAGCTAAAGGAAACAAATATCTTGTTTTAAATTTTCAGACATTATAGAATGATACTTCCACATATGCATATTGATTGGTCTGTTTCAGTAGTATAGGATTTATTGAAAGTGAGATGCTCTGGAGACAGTATAATGTGGTTGTAGACTAGGATTGAGGGGACTTGACTTTAAGCTCCCCCCCCCCTCTGGTTCTTCCTGCCTAAGTGCAGAATCTTATATTTGTCCCTGTTGAAATCCAGATCTCAGTTCTAGTTTGAAACCATGCTCATTTAACTTTCCCGTCACTCTTAAACCTTTATAGTAGTTTGAGACCAAGGCTCGAGAACCACAGATGTTGATGCTTCTTTGCATGTTATTCTCACACAGGCCTGGGGAACATGTGGACCCCAAAATGTTGTTGCCCTACAATCAGGGGCAGCCCATCCTACTATACCACTTGAAGCGAAATGGTCTCGGTCCAGTATACCTGAAGGAGCGTCTCCACCTCCATCGTTCTGCCCGGACACTGAGGTCCAGTGCCGAGGGTCTTCTGGCTGTTCCCTCGCTGCGAGAAGTCAAGTTACAGGGAACTAGGCAGAGGGCCTTCTCGGTAGTGGCACCCGCCCTGTGGAACGCCCTCCCACCAGATGTAAAAAAGAAAAACAACTACCAGTCTTTTAGAGGACATCTGAAGGCAGCCCTGTTTAGGGAAGCTTTTAATCTTTAAGAAATTAGTGTATTTTAATATTTCTGTTGGAAGCCACCCAGAGTGGCTGGGGAAACCCAGCCAGATGGGCGGGGTATAAATAATAATATATTATTATTATTATTATTATTAAATAGAAAGGTGCCACCCCACCTCGAAGTTTCACCTACTGGTGTCAAAACTTCCACAAAAGTTCTGTGAGTTCTGCAGGGGCAGGGGCAGATGGAAACCCCACACCCCTAATTCCATCGCCCAAAGCAACTACTATTTCCATTGGCCCTAGCCAGCATGGACAATGGTCAGAGCTGATGGGAACTGCAATCCAATATCTGAAGAGCATCACACTGGCTTTCCCCTAGTTTTGATATTTCCTTTGATATTTTGATAGTTTAATTTATTAGTTACAATTAATGTCCGAGTTGTTTTATTGCTTTTGGATTTTGTAAATTGACTTGAAGGTAAAGAAGTTGTTGCATAAGTGAATCAATTAATAAAATATTACTGTATTCGAAATGAAAAAAGTTTCAGGCCTTAATTTGCTTCTCCATCCAACTCTATTACCTGCAAGTATATCATGACGGATACCTTTGACCGAAATTCGGGCATCCTTTATCGGGTTTCCAAATTTGTCAGATACAATTCCTTTTATTCCACGATGAGCCTACAAAGAAAGAGACAGCAATTTTAACAGGTGGTAATAAAGTAACTTATTGTATCTATTCCTCACTAGCACCATTAAAATCTGCATGTGTAGTGAGAGTTTAATGGCATTTTACCTCTGTGGGTGGTTATGGTTTTTATTTTATGATTTTAATTGTATGGTGTGAAACAGAGTTGTGTTCTCGTCCCAACTCTCTTTGGCATATTCTTCTCCCTGCTGCTCTCTTTTGCCTTCAGCTCAACTGAAGACAGTGTGGACTTTCATTTGAGGAGCGACGGGGGTCTGTTCAGTCATGACCCACACCAAGACCAAAGTCCTTATCCAAGAGGTCTTGTTTGCAAATGACGCAGCCTTGACAGCACTCTCTGAGGAAGCTCTACAGAGACTCATCAACCATTTCCCCAAGTCTTTGGGGAGTTCAGCCTTACCACCAGCCTGGCAATGACCAACATCCTGGGTCAGGACATCACCAGCACCCCATACATCAGCACTGTTGACCGCACACAGTAGACAATTTTGTCCACATAGGCTCCCTCATAACCAACAGCTGGACAAGCATATTGGCAAGGCAGCTACGGTAATGGCTCACCTCTCCAAAAGGGTATGGGAGAATGTGATGTTGTTGTTGTTTAGTCGTTTAGTCGTGTCCGACTCTTCGTGACCCCATGGACCATAGCACGCCAGGCACTCCTGTCTTCCACTGCCTCCCGCAGTTTGGTCATGTTCGTAGCTTCGAGAACACTGTCCAACCATCTCATCCTCTGTCGTCCCCTTCTCCTAGTGCCCTCAATCTTTCCCAACATCAGGGTCTTTTCCAGGGAGTCTTCTCTTCTCATGAGGTGGCCAAAGTATTGGAGCCTCAGCTTCAGGATCTGTCCTTCCAGGGAGCACTCAGGGCTGATTTCCTTAAGAATGGATAGGTTTGATCTTCTTGCAGTCCATGGGACTCTCAAGAGTCTCCTCCAGCACCATAATTCAAAAGCATCAATTCTTCGGCGATCAGCCTTCTTTATGGTCCAGCTCTCACTTCCATGCATCACTACTGGGAAAACCATAGCTTTAACTATACGGACCTTTGTCGGCAAGGTGATGTCTCTGCTTTTTAAGATGCTGTCTAGGTTTGTCATTGCTTTTCTCCCAAGAAGCAGGCGTCTTTTAATTTCGTGACTGCTGTCACCATCTGCAGTGATCAAGGAGCCCAAGAAAGTAAAATCTCTCACTGCCTCCATTTCTTCCCCTTCTATTTGCCAGGAGGTGATGGGACCAGTGGCCATGATCTTGGTTTTTTTGATGTTGAGCTTCAGACCATATTTTGTGCTCTCCTCTTTCACCCTCATTAAAAGGTTCTTTAATCCCTCCTCACTTTCTGCCATCAAGGTTGTGTCATCTGCATATCTGAGGTTGTTGATATTTCTTGGTATTTGATGCCTATATCCAATACCAAGATGAAGGTCAACCAGGCTTGTGTGTTGAGCATGCTGCTTTATGTAGGCAACTTACAACTGTTAGAAGTGACATCTCAGCACCTTCCACATGCACTGCATCTAGAAGATTTTGGGCATTACATGGCAGGACAGAATCTCAAAGATGTGCTCTCTTGAGCCCACATTCCCCATATGTTCACACTTCTGTCTCAGCGACGTCTACACTGGCCTGGTCATATCCACAGATGGAAGATGGTAGGATCCACAAGGATGTCATCTACAGGGAGCTGGATTCAGGCACCAGGCCCATTAACAGACCAACTCTGTGTTACTCCCGCCCGGAAACCTATGTCCCCACTTTTAGAAGGATGTGTGGATCCAGAATTGGCCTCCACAGTCACTTACGGACTAATTGTTAAAACCGGGTTTATGGAACACAATCTTACTCAGCTACAAGGGATCGCCAAAGAAGAAGACAGAGATGTATGCAAATGTGACATGAAGGTTGGCGACATCAACCCCCCCCCCAATGTGGGAATCCCTTACAGACAACCACAGTGCCTAGGGACAGACACTGATGTTGTGCATCCATAAGAGTGACCAGAGGAGGAATGACCTCTGGGAGGTGTGCAGAGTGAAGAAATGCCATGATGCACCTGTAGCAACACTTCTGGATGCTTTCATCTGCTCCAGCTGCAACAAAACATGTCTCTCCCACATTGGTGTCTACAGTCACGGCAGGCACTCTAGAGTGACTGAGTCAAGCTTGCAGGGGAATGTATATTCCACCCAAGACTGAGTAAAACCAACTGACCAGCGCCATCAACCTTGTTTGAAACTACAAATTAAAGCTGCTGTTTGGGCCTGGGCTGTTGCCTGCAAGAAAGAGTGTATTCCAATCCTGTCCATATTTCTCCATCTTCTTGACATGAAGTAGATGTGAAGACAGAAAGATGTGAAGACAGAAAGAAGACAGAATTAACTGAATTTTCATCAGGTTTTGATGATGGGTGCAACTTCTTCAATGTTACAGATTCATTACTTATCATTCAACCTCCCCCAATCTTCCATGGTTTTTTTTTTAAAAAAATTGTGTACTTAAAAATTAGTAACTGTGTTTGGTTGCTATCTTCAAAATATTTCGTGTATGAAACATTTTTGTAAATAACCTGTAAATAGCTCATGTTTCTAATTTTTACTTAGCTGTAAGTTAATTGCAGCAGGGTAAATTCTGTCCTCCTTGTGCAAAGTCTCTAGTTCTGCAATTTCCCTCACCGTCTGGCCTTTTGCTTTCGCTGCTTATTGAACAAAGAAGAGATGTTGGTGAGTAAGGCTTTTCCCCAAGAGGTTGCCACAGAGCAGAGAGTGGATTTCCATCAATTGCTGCAAGATCCATCAATCTACATTTCTGTTTCGGGTGAAACTTTATGAGATGGCACAATCTACTGAACTTGAACAAGGTGGTTGGTTGAGCTCTTGAATTTTTAGGATTGATTATCCTGTGAAGATTTATCTACCATGCACAGGGCGGCCCTTTTTGCGATGATTGGGGAGCGGGGGCGGAATGAGGCAAAGGTTTTGACTGAGAGAACCCTCAGGAAATTTCCTTGGTTTAATGCTTCCCTGTGTGCTATATTCAGGGCTCTTTCCAGACTTTACTGGGTGAGGTCAGTGTTTTGTTACAATGGCCTATGGCTAAAGACAATCAGAGTGACTTGACTCAGTCATCTCTATTAGGGGCTCATTTATTCGCAGGCCCTTTTGTCTCGAGTGAGTCCCATTTGGATTCACTAAAGCAGATCAGCTGTAAAATAAAAATAAATTTATAGGTCTGGACTGGACTTTGTATTGAAGGATGATACCGTAAATAAAATAGGGATGCTTAATGAGGAGTAACTTAATGCCCGTGAAGGGAAACGGGCCTATTCCTAACTACTTTAAATCCCTATTATGACCAGGCTCCTCAGAACAATACGCAACAGATACCTGCTAATGACCTGGAAAGGGATGTCTTGTTGCTCCTAATTTTGCAGCCACTTATTGTTCCGATAGACTTGCCAGACTAGGCCGCTGATCTAAGAGAGCATTTGCTTGAAAAACATAAGCTGCAGCCTCCCAAATAAGGGTTTTAAGAAGGTCTGTTCTGAAGTGCCCTGCACAAAAATGACTGTAAAAATGATATTTGAATTCAGTGCTTTTCTTCTACCGTAGAAAAAAAAGGTGCCTGTACTGCACTACACATTAGAACCATAGAACTATAAAGCTCAGCTTCTTCTCCTCACTTCTCTGGCAGCGGCGATGGACGCTCATGGCGGTGCCCCTTGGATTCCGCCACCTGAGGCAGCTGCCTCAGTCCATAGCTGCCAAGTACCCCGTTTTCCCCGGGAAACCCCCGTTTTTACTTACCTTTTCCCGGTGGTCCCCCGTATCACTTTGTCTCCCGTTTTTCTCCGTTATTTTTTCCTGCCGGCGGCCTTTTTTTTCTTCTTTCTGATTTGCCCTTCTATGGGCACAAAAAATGGTCGCCGGCGGCTTAAAAAGTCGCATGTACGCATGACCAGAAGTGCGTAGACGCGACTTCCGGTGTTGGCGGCGGCCATTTTTGGTGCCCATAGATAGGCGGGGGCAACACCGGAAGTTGTGTCGACGCACTTCCGGTCATGCATAGAAGCTACTTTTGAAGCCGGTGGCGGCCATTTTTGGTGCCCATAGAAGGGCAAAGCGACACCGAAATTTACGTCAACGCAACGTCCGGTGTCACACGGCTGCCGGTCCCGGATTCTGCAGTCCGGGACTTGGAAGGTAAGGCCTCAGTCTGCTTCATAGACAGCCCTGCCCTGCCCAGGATGAACAGAATGAGAAATGAACACACGTAACTGGCTTGACAGCAGGAATTTGGAAACTGCTTGCCCTAGGTCTTCAGCTATAATCTCAAATCTGGGAGGAAGCTACATCAGAGCCAAGTGTGGACTGCCACTTGCAAGCCCATCTGTGAAAAAGGCAGCTGGGTCCCTGGAGTCAAACAGTGTCACAAACCTTCCTTGGTGAGCAGCTCAGTAAAAGGAAGGAGAAAGAAAGAAGTCACAGGAAACTCTACCATTTCTATGAACTTCAGAAGAGCTTCTTTGTTTTGCTGCCAGAGTGAGTACAGTTCTTCTTCCAGGGGAAACTTCTCGCAACCGAGCTCCACAGTAACTTCGAAACAGTTTGTGTGAAGGTAATTGAAATCTGCCATTCCTTGAAAAGAGGAAGATTGGAAGGTTCATTAGAGATCCAACAAAAGCATCAGCAATGGTATTTGATGGGGGCACTTTGATATGACACTAAGCAACTTGGAGCCTCCCAGGGTTTAGTTCTATGCATTGTGTGAATGTGGAACAGAATCACATTCTAATCAATGTAGATTCACATAGTCATGTGAAATGCGAATATGACGTAAGTAAGGATTTGGAGTTCCACTCTGGAAAATTTGGGAGGAATTATGGCCATATGCCATGGATGCTGTAGTTGGCATTCCTCCATTGCAGGGGGTTGGACCAGATTACCCTTGGGGTCCCTTCCAACTCTATCATTCTATGACTCTGTGAGTTCATTCTGTTCTGCCAAAACTCTGGAATGGATTTGTATCATCTGGAATAGATCCCACAATCCACTGTGGTTATATCTGTGCCAAGTGGGTAGCAGTCTCACTGAGGCTGGAGGCATTGTATGTCCAGAGGGACCACTTCCAGGCTCCACTAAGACTTCTTCAGTCTATTCCAAATGCCCGGACACTATTTATTCTGCCCGGACACTTCCTGGTTGGTTGTGAGCGCCGGCGGCTGTGGGAGAGATTCCTCCCAGTCCTTTGAGGGGTTCTGGGGGGTCTGCAGAGCGCGCAGCCCCCCGAAACTTCGGATAGAGAGTTCCGAAGGCTTGGGGAACCCGGCAGTTGTCTTTTTTTTGCCTCCCTTCCCCCCGAAGAGCTCTAATAAGAGTCCGAGAGCGGGAAGGTGGAAGGCACGGCACAGCGGGTACAGCGCTTTCCCTTAAAGGAGAAGCTCCGTTTAATGGCGGCGGAACAGCAACCAATCTCCTTCAAAATCTACAATATCAACATGGAACCATCTGGCCATCGTGAGTAATGAATCTAAAAAGCTTCTAAAGTCTCTAATTTGGACGGATTTGGTCAAAGGGGAACCTAAAATTTATGGAGGTCGGGTTCTTCCCTCCCCCCTGTGGAAGATTGAAAGCAAAGACAGTCTCCGCAGCACTTTAACCATAAAGCTTTGTAACTTTATTTCTTGGACTTTGAACTATCTAAAAGAGAGCAGGGCTCTGGAAAATACCCTGCAGTGGACAGCAATATTTACATTTGAGATTGCTTGCTCAAACTGGAAGCGGGACTTCGTTCTGATCTCTCTAGCCGTTCGCCATTGTGACGGCACAAAAGAAATTTCCATATGAACTTCTGTTTACCCCTTGACAGGCTTTGATCTGCCTGCAACTTTCCTTGGAGGATTTAAGGATGTTTTCCCCCCCTATTTTATAGACTATGCGACGTATCGACTTTTGAGCTATAAAGTGACTGTGTGAAATATTGTTCCTTTGCCTTGTTCCTTTGTCTTGAATTATTTTAATGAGCCAGTTTCAGTTTCAACATACAGGCAAGCATACAGAGACTGTGTTATAAGTTAGCAGTTTGGAACTCTCGTGCCAGCATTGACCTTGAAAAGACTGCCAGCTTCCACTTGTTTATACTATTTCACTGATAAAAAGACATCTGGACTACTGGCGGTGAAAGAGCTCTTACTGACTGACTTGAAGCAATCTATTGAGTGGAATTTTCCGCTGAACGGCTTGCTCTTTCACTAGACTGAATGGTTTATATTCTATTTTGTTGCTTTGATTAAAAGACATCTGAACTACTGGCTGAGACAGAGGGCTTAAGGCCTAAGTTGGGATTACTATCTGAGTGGAAATTTTTATTGAACTGTGTGCTTTGAGATTGGATTGATTGGAAGTATGGCTGGAACAGAGACTGGCAAAGAGACTGGCAAAGGAAAGAAAAAATCATCCATCTCTGCTACTTTGGAGGAGCAAATCTTAAGTGCTCTTGATCGAAATTCGAGAGAACAACAACGGACTACTGAGGAACTTCGAAAATTGCGGGAGGAAGTGGGTGCAATTTCTAAGGATATTGCGCAGGTGAGAGCACAGGTGACTGGTGTGGAGAAGAGACTGGACCATCTCGAGGAGGAAAAGGTACCTGACTTGGAGAAGCAAGCCTACAAGACCAAAGTGGACTTAGCTTTTGTACAACTACGTCAAAAAGAAGGGAATCTCAGGATAAGAGCGTTCCCAAATATTGAGAAGAGTGATCTGAAAGAGGCAATAATTGAAGAATTTGTGAAGGCCTGGAACCTATCAAAGGAAGAGCTAGAAGGACAAATGATAAAAGCATTTAGGTTTGGAGCAAAATCAAAAGGAGACAAGAAACTGATTAGTGATTGCTTGGTGTCATTTCAAACAAGAGAACAAAGAGATAGAATTCTGGGCCTACACTACGAGAAGACCTTAAAGGTGCAAGGAGCGCCAATAATAATTTTTAAAGACCTTCCAAAATTTTTTTTGGACCTGAGATCCCAATATTCGGATTTGGTAGCCATCTTGAAGAGACAAGGGATCAATTATAAGTGGGAATTGCCGGAGGGCTTGAATTTTCAATTTCAACAGAAAAAGATAAAGATCAGATCAGAACAGCAGAAGAGAGAATTTCTTCAGCAACACGAGAGAGAGTTGTCAAGAGTTGGGTTAGCAACCTCCACCCCGGGCCAACCAGGACACCCGATTGAGTTGGATTCAGATTCCTTCTTGGGAGCAGGAGCTGCGGCAGCAATTTAGAGATGTCACTGAGGATTTTGTCGTGGAATTCGAATGGCTTGAATTTAAAACGGAAAAGGAATGAAGTTTACCATACCTTAGCAAAACAAAGATTGGACATAATATGCCTTCAGGAAACTCATATTACAAGAGCACATCAAAGACTTTTAAAGAATAATAAATTTGGAGAAGAATTTATTTCTTCGGATGATGTCAAAAAGAGAGGTGTGGTGATTTACGTGAAAGAAAAATTAAAGCCAAAGTTAATATTTAAAGATGAAGAAGGGAGATACGTAGCAGTGGAAATCTCATCGCAAGGCGAAAAATTGTTGATTCTGGGAGTTTATGCACCAAATGATGGAAAATCGGAGTTTTTTAAGAAATTGCATAACAAACTCTTGGACTATTTGGATTACAAATTATGCTTAATGGGAGACATGAATGGAGTGGTCTCTACATTAATGGACAGATCACAAAGACAGTCTTGCACCAAAGAAGGAAGACTACCAAAGTCTTTCTTTGATTTGATTGAAAATTTTGATCTGATTGATACTTGGAGATTGAAAAATCCATTGGAAAAAGACCAGACTTTTTTCTCAAATTCTCAACAATCGTGGAGTCGTCTCGATTACATATGGATTACAAGAGAGTTAGGACCAAAAATAAACAATGTTGAGATCTGCCCAAGAACTTGCTCCGACCATAATGCTGTACTATTAGATCTAAGGGTATCTCTCCAGGGAACTTTCAGATGGAGAATGAACGACGCGTTAACAAGAAATGAGAAAGTAGTGGAGAAAGCCCAAAAAGTATTGAAAGATTATTTTGAGATAAATTTAAGGTCTACAACGGAGAAAAAAATTGTATGGGATGCCAGCAAAGCTGTGATGAGAGGATTTCTAATTCAACAAAATGCTATAAAGAAAAAAGAAGCCAATGCAAATAAAGAAAAGATTCTAAATCAAATGAAAGAAAAAGAAAAGAAACTGAGGGAAAATCCTAAAAATCAACAGGTGCAGAAAGAAATTAAGGCATTGCAAGTTCAATTTTCTAAATTGATGAATCAAGAAATTGAATCTAAAATTAAATGGATGAAACAGAAAGCCTTTGAGTCAGCAAATAAATGTGGAAAGTTACTGGCATGGCAATTGAAGAAGAGGCAGAAATTGAACACTATTGTAAGTTTAGTGCAAGATGGAAAGCATCTGGAGCACCCGACAGAGATACAAAAAGCTTTTCAGAAGTATTTTAAACAATTGTATAAACAGGAAAATCAAAATAAAGAGGAAGTGGAGCAATTCTTGGACAAATTTGGGCTGCATAAAATCCCAGAAGAGAACAAATCCCTACTGTCTCAACAGATATCAACGCAAGAAGTGGAATATGCTATACAACAAATGCAGTCGGGCAAGACCCCAGGACCGGATGGTTTGACAGATGCATATTATAAGACAATGAAAGATTGGTTAGTTCAACCTTTGAAGGATTTATGCAATGAAATTTTGAATGGAGGAGAGGCCCCTGAATCTTGGAAAGAGGCTTACATTACTCTGATACCAAAACCGGACACGGATAGAACGCAAGTTAAGAATTATCGCCCAATATCCCTACTTAATGTGGATTATAAAATATTTGCTAACATTTTAGCCTCCAGATTGAAAAAGGTTTTGAAAGACTTTATACATCAAGATCAAGCTGGCTTCCTTCCGGGGAGGCATTTGAAAGATAATATTAGGAATATAGTTGACATTTTGGAAATGCTGGAGCAGAAGATAAACAAAAAAGCCATTCTTATGTTTATAGATGCGGAAAGGGCGTTTGACAATATTTCTTGGCTATTTCTAAAAAGAAATTTAGAAAAAATGGGAATGGGCAATGGTTTTCTGAATGGAGTAAAAGCAATCTATTCAGAGCAAAAAGCTAAGATAATCGTGAATAATATGGTGTCAGATGAGATTAGAATTGAGAAAGGTACAAGACAAGGGTGCCCTCTCTCTCCTTTGCTTTTTATATCGGTCCTGGAAGTCCTGCTTGACAGGATTAGAAAAGATGATGAAATAAAAGGTGTAACTGTAGGGAAGAGACAATATAAACTTAAAGCCTTTGCGGATGATTTGGTGTTAACTTTACAAGAGCCAGAGTCCAGTGTACAGAGGGCTCTGGAAGTTATTCAAGAGTTTGGAAGGGTAGCAGGTTTCAAATTGAATAAATCCAAAACTAAAGTACTAGATAAAAATTTGAATAAGGAAGAGAGAGAGAAATTGCAAGAAACAACTGGTTTATCTTTTGTTTAAAAAGTGAAATACCTTGGAGTGTATATGACTGCAAAAAATTTAAATTTGTTTAAAGATAATTATGTGAAATTATGGAATGAAGTTAAGAAGGATTTAGAAACGTGGACCAACCTGAAATTGTCTTTATTGGGCCGTATAGCAACGATTAAGATGAATGTATTGCCAAAGATGTTGTTTTTATTTCAATCATTACCAATAATTGAAAAGCTGAGTTGTTTATATGGCAAGGGAAGAAGCCAAGAATCAAATATAAGATATTGACTGATGATAAACAAAGAGGAGGCTTCTCTCTACCTGATTTTAAAATTTACTATGAAGCAGCTGCCTTTTGCTGGTTGAAAGAGTGGTTTACATTGGAAAACGCTGATATTTTGGACTTAGAAGGTTATGATAATGTTCATGGTTGGCATGCATATGTGTGGTACGATAAGGTTAAGGCTCATGGAAGTCTTAAAAGGCACATTGTTAGAAATTCACTGTTCAAGGTTTGGTCCAGATATAAAGATTTATTAGAAAGAAAAACGCCAAATTGGCTCTCGCCTTTGGAGGCCAAGGTTCGCAAAAGATTAAATATGGAGACCGGTTGGTTGAAATATAGAGATTTGTTGATTCAAGATGGAGACCAATTTAAATTAAAAACATATGAGGAGTTGAAAGGTAAATTGGATGATTGGCTCCAATACCATCAGATAAATGAAGCGTTTAAAATGGATAGAGTAATTGGCTTTCAAATTGAGAGGTCAAAGGTGGAAACAGAATTGTTAGAACCTAAGACGAAAATACTTTCGAGAATGTATAAATTGCTGCTAGAATGGCATACAAAAGATGAACAAACTAAAAATGCTATGATTTTGTGGGCAAAGGATGTGGGACATAATATTATGATAGAGGATTGGGAAAAGTTGTGGAAGGAAAATATTAGATTTACTGCGTGTAGTTTATTAAAGGAGAATATAATGAAAATGATGTACAGATGGTACCTTACACCAGAAAAGCTAGCAAAGATTTACCACAACAATGACAATAAATGTTGGAAATGTAAGAAAGAAATAGGTTCATTTTACCACATGTGGTGGACATGTCCACTGGTGAATGACTTCTGGAATAAGATTTATAATGAACTTAAGAAAGTGCTAAAAGGCACATTGGTGAAGAGACCAGAGGCATTCCTAGTGGGCATTGTAGGGAAGGAGATTCCCAAGAGAAAGGTATCCTTTTTCATGTATGCCACTGCAGCTGCGAGACTGTTGATCGCTAAATACTGGAAGCAGCAAACGTTACCAACGATTGATGAATGGCAGATGAAGATGATGGAATTTATGGAATTGGCAGAGATGACCGGACGAATCCGTAACCAGGGAGAACAAGCAATTGAAGAAGAGTGGAAAGATTTTAAATTGTATTTAAAAAAATACGCTAAAGTAATATTTTAAGTATAGAAATTAAGTGGTAAATAAATCTGTGGATTAGGTAAAAGAGGTTATTTTAGAATAGAAAATAAGAATTTAGTATTAAAAGTGAATATTTAGAGGTAGAATTTGCTAAATTGGAAGTGTGTTTGAGAAACACAGGGACGGGAACCCGAGGAGGTCCCAATATACACTGTGATAAAGATAAGTTATATAGTTTTCTATTTTTTCTTTTTTATTTTCTGGTTTTTTCTGTTTTTTCCTGACTTTTGTATTTTTGCTTTTTTGTATTTCCCCCATCCCTTCTAAACCTTTGTAAATCACTTTTTTATTGTGAAAATCAATAAATATCTATCTAAAAAAAAAAAAAACCAAGGGCCTTCTGGCGGTTCCCTCATTGCGAGAAGCCAAGTTGCAGGGAACTAGGCAGAGGGCCTTCTCGGTAGTGGCGCCTGCCCTGTGGAACGCCCTCCCAACAGATGTCAAAGAGGAAAACAACTACTGTACCAGACTTTTAGAAGACATCTGAAGGCAGCCCTGTTTAGGGAGGCTTTTAATGTTTAATAGATTACTGTGTTTTATTTTTCTGTTGGAAGCCGCCCAGAGTGGCTGGGGAGACCCGGTCAGATGGGCGGGGTATAAATAATAAATTATTATTATTATTATTATTATTATTATTATTATTATTATTATTATTATTATTCAGATAGTCATATCACTGAATGTATCAACATGGGAGGTGGGTCCAGTGTAGCTTGAAATAGTCTGGTTCACTTGCACTTTTCGCCTGTCTCATTAGCCGTTCTAGAAACAGATGCTTGAAGAACAACGATTCCTCAGAAACCTTCCCATTCACCCACAGTATCAGCCAGAGAAAGAGCCTATTGTCTGGCTCCTCTCCCTGGCAAAGCATTTCCCCTATGTTCTCCCCTTAGGGATGCCACGCTACATTTTTGTTAGAGTGAATTGCTGGAGTAGTCAGTCTTCAATGTTCAGCTCCCTCATCAAGATTAGAGCTCTTAGGAGGTGCATGGATGCACTTTTGCCTCTAGAGCACACGTAGGTAAATATCTGTGCATGAAAAATATAGCACAGCCTGCCATTTCTGCCTGACTGTATTTAAGGAAAGGGCTGGTGTTGTGATGTTCTTGTTGTTATTATCTGTATGCTTTAATATATCTTTTATATGTGTGTCTTTATATGTCTGTGTGTTTAATCAGTGCTTTTTTCCTAGAACAGGGGTTCCCAACAAAATTTTCTCGAGGACCCCTCATCGAGCCACTATTGTGACAAGGACCCCCATTAATTCCTAATCCTAAAATTAAAAAGTGAGAGCCAAATTAAGAGTCTTTTTATATTTTATAATCAGTTCGAGAGTCACTGACTTACTTGCTTGAACATCAAATGCATTATCTTCCTCTTCATCTGTAGGCCTTTGTCGTTTTAACGAACCACTTTTTAACCAACGGTCCATTTTTAACTACGCGAACTGTAGCTTCCGCGAAAAACAACGCTTTGTTTACAAACACTACTGTTTTGCAAAGAGGCAGTGCGCGCCAGGGAGGAGGGAGGGGAATGGAGAAGACAGGGTACCTGCGCAGAAGCGCACAAATGAAGCCGACGCGCGCAAAGCATCTTGGGGAGGTGAGCGTTAGTAGAATGCACGCACTGCCTCTTTGCAAAACAGTAGTGTTTGTAAAGCGCCACCTAACGGCATACAGCAGAACTACTGCCTCTATCTAATTCTAGTTTTGCGCTAGACTCTGCTCATGCAGGAAGCGGCCAAAACAAAAAATCTGTTATCATACGAAATATATTTAATATATATATTATTCTAATAGCATCTTGCGGACCCCTCTGGCATAGCTCATGGACCCCTGGGGGTCCGCGGACCACCTGCTGGGTACCACTGTCCTAGAAAAATAGGTGCCGGTACTCACCATGAAGCTGTTACAGTAAGTGTCACACTTTTTAACAACAACAAGAGGTGCCAGTACTGTGTACCCTCCAGTACCCCTTGAAAAAAGCACTGTTTTTAATACTAATCAGTTTTAATTTCATTTTTTCTATGCTTTTAGCTATTTCTGTTTTATCCATAAGCCACCTTGGATCTCTTTGTAGAAAAGAGGCAGGATATCATCATCATCATCATCATCATCATCATCATCATCATCATCATCATCATCATTTCTTCACCCTGTACAGTTGCTGAGATATTTTGAACTATCCATAACAGATTGTGGGTCAGTTATGTGTCCACAGCATTTCCTTGCTTCCATTGAATCACACTTTTGGCTCTTAATTTAGCAGAGGACGGACTATTGCAAAACACGTGACTAAAGCAGGTGATGTTTCTTGTCAACAGTGTGAAATACGTAATTCTTGGTAAGATGAAAACACATCGCCGTTTCCATCTGTGAAATGTTGGCAGATATAATTCTCTTCCTTTTAATATGTTTGGTTTGATGGGTCACAAATTGGGCAAGCTTATATTAGAGCCAATGTGGTGTAGCAATTTGAGAATTAGACTAGGACTTGGGAGACTAGTCTATACTGGTGAGCTATAACATTATAAATGCAGTATAAAAATGTACAGCAGCCAATGGAAAATTGCATTTACAGATAGAACTTTTTTTCTTAGTGTTTTTTTTTAATCAGTGTTGATCAAGCCTTAGGTTCAAATCCCCACATGAGGCTCACTGGGTAACTAGGCCAGTCACTTCCTCTCAGCCTAAGCTACCTCACAGGGTTCTTGTTGTGGGAATTAAATGAGGAACAGGAGAGCCACCTTGAGCTCCTTGGACGGGAAAGTGGGATAGAAATGCAATAAATAACAAATCAGCACACTTAGCCCAAAGTTTCTCTTCCTCAACTCGCAATAGCTTCATTGACCTACTACGATGACATTGACCCATGAAATTCTAAGAATTGCTATAATATGTGAAAATAATGTGTGGCTTGTCCATCTTGAGTCTATTTCATAGAAACTGAGAATTGGAAGGGACCCAAGGGTGATCTAATCCAACCCCCTGCAATGCAGGAATCTCTGCTAAAGCCATCCAACCTATAAAAACCTCCAAGGATGGAGAGTCCACCTCCTCTTGTGGGAGTCTGTTTCACTGCTGAACAGTTCTTACTGTCAGAAAGTTATTCCTGATGTGTAGATGGAATCTCCTTTCTTGTAACCATTGATTCAGATCCTACCCTCTGGAGCAGAAGAAACAAGCATGCTCCCTCCTCCATGTGACAGCCCTTTAGATATCTGAAGATGGCTATCGTATCTCCTCTCAGTCTCCCCCAGGGCCGTCTTAAGCACCTCTGGCACCCTGGTGCTGTGGTGCGACGGATCCCTCCAGCACCCCCCGCTGCCCCATTTTCCAGTGCGACGGGCGGGCGGGCTTAGCGCACAGCGCGGCTGCCGAGGGAGCTGCTGGGCGGCGGGTGGGCGGGTGGGCTTAGCGTGCAGCGCTGCTGCCAAGGGCACTGCTGCGCGGCGGGGCGGGCGGCGGGCGGGCGGGCTGACGCAGTGGCGTCCTGCACCCTGCGCCACCCAGCCTGGCTGTAGGGCCGGCCCTGGTCTCCCCTTCTCCAGTTCCTTCAAGTGCTTCTTGTAAGGCTTAGTTTCCAGACCCTTGATCCTCTTGGTTGCCCTCCTCTGCACCCATTCCAGCTTGTCAACATCCTTCTTAAATTGTGGTGCCCAGAATTGGACACAGTATTTCCAGGTGTGGTCTGACTTCCCTTGATCTAGACACTATACTTCTGTTGATGCAGCCTAGAATAGTAGCCCATTAACTTATCTTGCTGCTGCAACACACTGTTAAGCTTGTGGTCCACTAAGACCCCTAGGTCCATTTCACATGTACAGCTAGTAAGCCAGGTGTCCCCCATCTTAGATTTGTGCACCTGGTTCTTCCTGCCTAAGCGCAGACCCTTACATTTGTCCCTATTGAAATTTATTTTGTTAGCTTGCACCCAATTCTCCAATCTGTCAAAGTCATTTTGAATTCTGATTCTGTCTTCTGTGGCATTAGCTACCCCTCCCAGTTTGGTGTCATCTACAAATTTGATAAGCATCCCCTCAATTCCTTCATCCAAGTCATTTATAAAGACGTTGAACAACAGGCCCAGGACAGAACTCTGCGGCACCCCACTTATCCCTTTCTTCCAGGATTACAAGGAACCATTAATGAACATTCTTTGGGTTCGGTCAGTTAACCAGCTACAAACCCACCTAACAGTTTCCTCGTTCAACCCACATTTGACCAGCTTCCTCACGAGAATATCATGGGGGACTTTGTCAAAAGCCTTACTGAAATGTCCTTTGAGAATTTAAGATTAGAAACTTCAGACTTCTTGCAGAGTTATCCAATTGCTAAAGAGATGTACCTCCTGCAAAGCTGTACCACTCAGCACCATTTATGATGCCTCCTCGCTTCACAAAATTTCCACCACAACGCATTTCTGACTTGTCCGAGATGCCAGGGTGTGCATCTGCGTAGGCTTTAGATAGCAATTTGAACATCTAAAAAAAAGAGAGAGTTGAATTATATTTACTCCAAATGCTGTTTGCCTTCCAGTTGTTGAAACTCTGGTCTGGTTCACACTTGCGGGTTACCTCACCAAGTGTCTCCAACGCAGAGAAGTGCATTTAGCCACAGCCATACAGAGCTTACCTTCCAAGTCCCGGACTGCAGAATCCGGGACCCGCAGCCGTGTGACACCGGAAGTTGCATCGACGTAACTTCCGGTGTCGCTTTGCCCTTCTATGGGCACCAAAAATGGCCGCTGCCAGCTTCGAAAGTCGCTTGTACGCATGTCAGGAAGTGTGTCGACGCAACTTCCGGTGTCGCTCCGCCCATCTATGGGCACCAAAAATGGCCGCCGCCGGCACCGGAAGTCGCGTCTATGCACTTCCGGACATGCGTAGATGCGACTTTTGAAGCCGGCGGCGGCCATTTTTGGTGCCCATAGAAGGGCAAATCGGAAAGAAAATAAATGGCCGCTGGCAGAAGAAAATAATAGAGAAAAACGGGAGACAAAGTGATACGGGGGACCGCCGGGAAAAGGTAAGTAAAATCGGGGTTTTCCCGGAGAAAACGGGGTACTTGGCAGCTATGCACACAGAGGCACCATTATGCAAACATCTGGCTTCTGCAGCACACAGCTTTCAGCATAATGGGAAACCGTGGTTCCCTGGAAACAAATGCCTGAATTCCAGCATGCAGTCACTATAGCATTTGGAGCTTTCTTTTTATATATATTAATTTGTATTGGTTTCCCCATTTTAACAAATCCATCCAAATTATTTAAATGTAAGACATTTTTTCAAACAGTAATTAGATTTCCCACTCCCGTTGCAAGCATACATCCATTAAATTCCTGGTGTTACTGCTTGCATTTGGACATTTCAAACAGGTTGAATGAAGGAATGAATTTATTACGGTCGGAGACCAGCTTTTAAAACACGTTTGGGGGAGCAATCCCAAAGGACAAGACATACATATAAAACTTTGTACAATGATAAAATTAATGTTTAAAAATACAGTGAGCATAAAGGTAAAGGGCCCCCTGACCATCAGATCCTGGCGTGTCCGACTCTGGGGTTGCGGCGCTCATCTCGCTCTATAGGCCGAGGGAGCCGGCGTTTGTCCGCAGACAGCTTCCGGGTCATGTGGCCAGCATGACAAAGCTGCTTCTGGCGAACCAGAGCAGCGCACGGAAATGCCGTTTACCTTCCCGCCGGAGCGGTCCCTATTTATCTACTTGCACTTTGATGTGCTTTCGAACTGCTAGGTTGGCAGGAGCTGGGACCGAGCAACGGGAGCTCATCCCGTTGCAGGGATTCGAACCGCCAAGCTTCTGATCAGCAAGCCCTAGACTCTGTGGTTTAACCCACAGCGCCACCTGGTACTTAAAGCTTTAAGATAAGCTGCCGAAGAGAACTGGCCCTGGGTCGCTCGGGGAACCGGGTTTAGGGACTTTCAAACAACCTAGTTTGGCTCAGGGGAAGGTCTGTGTCTGCACATCTGAACACAGAATCTGGCGACCGTCCGGGTTGTCTTCTGATCTTTGCCTAACAGGAGCAGATTGTATATTTGCTTTTTCGGGAGGTCAGCTAGCCTCACCAGCATGGAATCAAGGATCTCCCTATGTGCCTCTTCATAGAAGGGACATCTAAAAAAATAGATGCTCTGGGCTTCCTATTTCCCCCAATGAACAGGCGTGTATGGGACTTTTTTGTAGGATCCTTCCAGGGCAGGCTCCTTGCATTTTTTGGGTAAGAGGAAGGAGAGGTAAGCTGCTCAAACAGGTTGTGACCTGCACAGCAGCCCACCAGTATTGGGAGATTATGGGGAACATCCCCAGCCTATTCTAGTTAAATGGGCTGAAAATGTTTGGCATAACATTTTGGCTGGCTGGCTGGCTTGTTTATTTATTTATTTAAATTTAGGCACAGTTTGATTGTTGGTGGGGGAAACCCTCAAAGCCATTTACAAAAAGATACAGTGGTGCCTCGCTAGACGAATTTAATTCGTTCCATGGGTCTTATAATGAAAAAATTCGTCTAGCGAATCCCATAGGAATGCATTGAAATTTGTTTTGGATTTTTTTTTTGCCCATAGGAACGCATTAATTGAATTTCAATGCATTCCTATGGGAAACCGCAATTCGCTAGACGAAAACGAATTCGTCTAGCGAGGCAACCTCCGCTAGAAAAAACCTTCCGTTAAGCGAAAATTTCGTTAAGCAGAGCATTCATTAAGCGAGGCACCACTGTAAAACAAGAAAAACAAGAAAATTTTACAGTTTCCGATCCTGTATAATTTCCTATCATGTTACTTTCTGCTGCTCACTGCATTTCTTCTTCTTCTTTTTTAATGAATGAAAAAAAGAAAGGAAGCAGTCTAGTTTTGAACTCGGATGAAATTCGTTTGTAGGTGCAACAAAGGAACTTGATTGTCAGTCTCCCTCCTGGATCCTTGTCTGTTCTGTGTAAAGTTTTTGTTGCATTTTTTTTTTTACATTTGCACGTAGTGATCAGCAGAGTAAGGATTCTTGGTCATTAAATTTTGTTTTATTACCATATTGTCATTAATAATGATTCCACATCTGTGTCCAACCACCATTTAGAATTCACGTGTTTTAAACTGCAGCACAATTTCTAACAGCAATTGCTTTGGGTTTTTATCCTTATTTTCATTAGTCGCCTAATAAAAATATATTCTCTAGGCAACATGCAGTGATGGTATAAAACAAAGTTAAAAACCTCTCTTATATGTTTCCAAAGGTGTTAAATGCTCAGCATTTATTTGAATGGATCTGGCAAGCTAAGTCACAAATGCCCATTCCAGGGCACCTCTATTCTCTTGGCATATATTAAAAGGGCTTATTTCAGCCCTGGTTTTATGTCAGTTGTACTAGACTGCAGATATTCTGCTAACAGCATTTGAAAAACCTTAAGAGAAAGGCATTCGGCTGTGCATTTGCCTAGCTAAAATATTCTGGTGGTGGAGTGTCTGGAGGAGAGAAACCAGCAAAAGCTATGGAGGCACAAAGAAGCACATGTGCCGTGGAGATTAAGAGGGGGAGACAGCAAGGCCCAAGGACTTGTGACCGGGCAGATAGCAGAGGGGCTGCAGCTGAGGAGCAGCTTCTGGTCCTGACATAGCTGCCAAGTCTCCCGTCTTCCCTGGGAAACCCCCGTTTTTCCAGCTGTCCCCAGCCGAAAAAACGGTTCCCCCCCCCCCGGTTTATTCTGGCGCTGCGGTCATTTTGGAACTGGGCGGAGCATGCTCAGAAGCGACTTTTGATGCTGCTCTGCCTAGTTCCAAAATGGCTGCAGCGCGACTTCTGGTGCAGTGGCCATTTTGGAACTGGGCACAGCAGCATCAAAAGTCACTTCTGAGCATGCTCCGCCCAGTTCCAAAATGGCGGCGGCGCTACTTCCGGTCCGGTCCCTTATTTCTCAGGCTGAAACTTGGCAAGTATGGGTCCTGGATGCAGGGCAGATAGGCTGCAGCAGCAAGAGGAGGCAAGCCTCCCTTGGTGCAGCACATCTCACTCAAAGTTCTAGGTTAACTAATATCAGGAACCACAGACAAAGCAGGCTGCAGACCGTTGACTAAAACACATTAAGCTTCTCCTTGTTTATATTTTGAGGTCCACGTCACATATAACCCAGAACTGGCAGCAGTTCTTCTGTAAAGATGGTGTCGGGTGCTTTGCCTGGAGCGGAGCCAAACTAAAACCTTGTCAACAGTTTTTGCCTTTGCACAACAACCTGAAGCAGGTGGCTCTTTGTTGTTGCTTCTGGGTGAAGCAGCTGTGGATAAGGAACAAGGGTAGGTTTTTGTGGGCTGCAAAAGCCAAGGCTGACAATGGGCAAACGGATCCTGAGGATTCCTATTTTACTTCTTTGTGGGTCACAAATGCCTTCAGAGCTCCGGTACGTCTCTAACGTTCAGAGCTATTTGGTGAGACTCTCACCCTTTTTAGGTTGGGGGCTTTGCTTTGTTAGTTTCTGGGGCCCCCACACAATGTATCTCCCACCCCACCCTTATCCCCTGTAGGGCTGAGGGACACTGTGTCCTTTGCTCTCCCCTCAATACCCCTTCCTGCCTGACTAGCTCCCCTTTCAGTTGGATATCCAACACTGCAGGGTGTCAGAGAATGCCTCCCAGACTGTTCCAGGCAGTGACATGAGGCTATCAGGTCTTCCATCTATTCCAGGACTTGCTAGAACTGAAAAAGTGGCCTCTGAGAAAGACAGTGTGCATTTCCCTCCTGACTGAATGACCAGGGCCGTCTCAAGCATGTCGGGCACTCTGGCGCCGTGGTGCGGAGATCGCTCCGGCGCTCCTGCCCCGGATTCTGCATCGGACTAAGCAGACATGTTCTACACACCCATTCCACTGTAAATAAACTGCACTAAATAAAACTGTCTAAAGACAAGAATGTGGAGCGTCGTTACTCTAGAGTAGTCGCAACAACAACCTCTAACACATACTTAATAATAATAAAAAAAGACATCCCCTGAAAATAAGCCACCATGTGTTTTTTTGAGGAAAAATAAATATAAGACGGTGTCTTATTTTTGGAGAAACACAGCACCTATATTGTGAGAACTGCTGGAGTCAATCACTTAGATTCTGTGTTAGGAAAGAAGAACTAACTTTCCAAACAATGAGTTGTGGATCTGGACCCTTGTCTAGGACAGGGAGAATGTGTTTCTGCAGAAAAGCTAGCATTTGTAGTTTTAGAGACAGAAAGATTTGTGCTTGTGTTCTCAAGAACTGCAAGTCCCTGTGTTCCTTGTGCATAGCAGGAGAGGGATGCAGCCGCTGGAAGGGACAAAGCACCCATAATAACCAGGGACAGTGATAGCCACAGTGCTGCTGGTAGGAATCACAGGCCCAAAGTCTATGTAAGTAAATGTGTCATTCACACGGTGTACTACTGTTTCTGGGACTGGCTATATAGATCAGTCAAGGAGTCAGAAATGTAAGGAAGTTAAAAAAGGGGAGCTAAACAACACCAACCATCCTCTAGCCTTTCCCCAGAAAAACAAGCCATTTTGCAGTCTGACTCGGGTAATACACTAACTAGGGAAGTCAATGAATAAGATGATTTCAGTGTCGAGACTGTCTTTGGCAACTGATGAAGACAACGGGCCGCATGCATCATGTGACTCCAGTCTAATGCTTTCAAAAGACAGGTAATAGCACCACATTCAAAAGGCTCACAAGAAACAGGAGAGAACAGAGCTGTACTATCTGATTCATTAAAAAAAATTCCTTCCAGTAGCACCTTAGAGACCAACTAAGTTTGTCATTGGTATGAGCTTTCGTGTGCATGCACATGAAAGCTCATACCAATGACAAACTTAGTTGGTCTCTAAGGTGCTACTGGAAGGAATCTTTTTATTTTGTTTTGACTACGTCAGACGAACACGGCTACCTACCTGTGTCTGATTCATGTTTTTTGTTTGTTTGTTTGTTTTGGCAAAGATCCAGCCTTGCGGATAGTGTAAAGGGCCACTCATTAAAAACTGCACATGCTCGACCACACCCCCAGAGTGGTTAAGGCTATTTTATATATATTTTGTCTATCAAGTATATATTTGCCAGAAGAAATTGACCTTTGGGAGATAATTCATGATTTTGCAATGAAAAAGACCATAAAAATAAAACTTTGAAGGGAATGGCATGCTTTATAAAATGTTTGCAGCCTTGTGAATCCATTTGGGGGAGGGGGTAATTCAAAACACTGGTGGCATAATTCCTTTACTGAGACCAACCAAAAAGTTACAAAAATAACCCCCAAAAGCAAAATAATAGTAAAGAAAAAAGGTGTGTGTGTGTTTTGGGGATTAGTAGGCAAACACTAGCATTGCCCATGGTGAAATTTCAGAAATGTCATTTCAGAATTTGGAGAAACACTTTTCTTCCATGACTCATGAGATTGAATGTATAGGATAGAATTGTGATATATGTGTGGGAAGAGACCCATATTCCAAGTCTATACTGGCCTCCCCAAAATGATGCCTGGGCCCTGAGAATCCACACAAAATATCTTGGGCTCCATCTTATAGACATCTTACCTGCTTGGTGTGATGAATCCAGATATATAATACTACATGTATGGTTGCCTTAAAAGGGGTGGGGAGCATTTTATGAGATAAAAGTGAATTATTTCTCTTGTAATTCAGCTATTTAAGGCAATAAAATGCACAAGAGCCCCAAAGAAAGTAAAAGGGCTTCTTCTGACAGACTCAATAAAAATGACATTACTGCCCCCTTCTGTTGCCTTTTCATTTTACTGAGAGCTGCTCTTTCAATGTTTCCTGCTGATCCTTGGGACTATTTCATTGTTCCTGGGACAATGGATTCAGACATTTTCTTCTTAAATACTCTTGTTCTTAACGGCAATGGATGTGCATGGCGAGCCATTTAAATGCAAGCAATTGCTGTTTGTAGAACTATCACATTTTTCGTGTAAGGCAATTATGAGCAAATTCTTTGGTCATTTGCCATTTTGCAAATTCACACAGGTTCATATTATTCCAAATGGGTCTGTCATGTAATATTTACCTTTTCATCGGGGGTGGGAGAAAACATTTTCTCTTCCAGGGGGTGTACAGAGTAATCATAAGGGTAGGAAACGACCAGGTCCCCCCCATGGAGACTGGCAGACAGGACAAATGGGATGGATTTGAGCCACTTCATCACAGCTTTCGTCTCAGGGGCGACCTGAAGAACATTTTAAAGTGATCACATTAAGATGCATTTAATATTTCCACATTGAGATACATATTGTAAATGGAAAACACAGTCTGAAGCCTTTACACACCGCTGGAACATTTTAATGAAAGTTCTCTGTGTAAAGAAGGATATCACGGTAGCTCATGAAATTAAGAACTGAGGTCATTTTGATATGCATTACTGAAATAAGGCAGACTATGCACCAAAGGGTATTTTAGCCCCGGTGATCTAAGGATATTTTAAAGGTGCAATTAGATACTATGTTAGGGGACGCGGGTGGCGCTGTGGTCTAAACCACTGAGCCTAAGGCTTGCCAGTCAGAAGGTTGGTGGTTCGAATCCCCACGACGGGGTGAGCTCCCGTTGCTCAGTCCCTACTCCTGCCCACCTAGCAGTCTGAAAGCACGTGAAAGTGCAAGTAGATAAATAGGTACCACTCTGGTGGGAAGGTAAACAGCGTTTCCGTGTGCTGCTCTGGTTTGCCAGAAGCGGCTTAGTCATGCTGGCCACATAACTGTCCGGAAGCTGTCTGCGGACAAACGGCAGCTCCCTTGGCCTATAGAGCGAGATGAGCGCCACAACCCTAGAGTCGTCCGCGACTGGACCTAATGGTCAGGCATACCTTTACCTTTTTAGATACTATGTTAATGGCCTATAAAATAGAATACGTTTCATAAACTTTTGCAATCCATACCTTACCCCACCAGTAAGACTGTGGAACTGGGAGGTGGTCAGTACGAGCCCCTCGGATCCTTGAGAGCCTGTAAGCTTCAGATGTCAAATCTGGGAAGTTCCTGTTAAGATCCAGATTCTGCGCCGTTTGTCTCCCATTTGTCCATCCATTGTAGCCAGCCCCCTGGTCAAGCAGTGAACAAAAGGATATGCTGTACAACTCTGTTGCTACTTTGAGATGGCGCACTGAAGCACCAGAGAAAATCCAGAGGAGCCACAACAGCCACTAACATGTAATCTAAATAAAATAGTCACAGCTAGAAGTGGGCATGCTTGCCATGAAAATGAAGTAAAAAACTCAAATGGTCGGTTCAGATACTGGGGTGGTTGAGGGGGCCTCCTGCCTGCACTAGTTTGCCCTGGTCCCTAAGGGAAGGAATTTCACCCTAGGCTAGGGGAAGCAGAGGGGAGGAGTGTCTCCTTTGATTCATCATCCTGCACATGTCTTTGAAAACTGGAGAAGACACAACATATCAATGTTGCAGGATCTCCTTCTACCTGGGATTATGGGGGGTGGGAGGGGGAAAGAGAAGAACTGTAGCTTGGGTGCTACAGTCTTGCAGAGCTGAAGGAACTCCTGACCACAAACTCCTGACCAAGAGGCAGAAGGATCTACACATCAGCCCCCACCCCACCCCGAAATAAATTGGTTTTTTACATTTTGTTTTGTGAATTCATCACCTTGGGCACTAATTTTTTTAGCACTATATTTTTCCCCCCAAAACAAAACAAAAGTTCTGCCCAACCCCCTGCTAGGTAATGACCTCTTCTGCGGCAAGTTCGTATCCATCTGGATTCATGGAAGGAAGGAGATGAATTCGAGTGTTGTTGATCAGTGTCTGGATCCTGGAATTACCAGTAAGGTATTCAGAGCACAAATACTGGGCGAGGTAGATCAGCAATTCTTTGCCCGCAACTTCATTTCCATGCATGTTGCCGATGTATTTAAACTCTGGCTTAACTGTGAAGAGATGAACCAGGTTATGTTTTATCTGGCTTTCAAGGTGACTTTCAAGAAACAGACCGTGAGACGGCTCAGTGGTCACTGTGGTTTGTGTTTGCCCTCATCAAGGTGTCCATCACAAACTGCCAAAGAAAGAACCACTGGGAGACATTTGATCTCTCCCTGTCCCTGGCTGGCCTTCTCATGCCCCAAGGTGAGAGGCACCAAAGAGCTCTTTCCTGGGGTGGGTAGGCTCAGGGCTGGCACGTCCATTTAGGTGAACTAGGCAGTTGCCTAGGGCGCCAAAATGGAGGGGGTGCTGGCCAGCCTGCGGGGGGGGGGGAAGCATGCTCTTTCGAGAGGCGGCAGTGGGATGAGCGCTTTCGGGGCGCTGATCCTGTTGCCACCTCTTGCAGGGGCGGGCGGGCGCGTCTCCCTTCTCCCTGGCTCACTGTGGGGCGGGGGGAGGCAAAGCGGCCCAGACGGAGCCCTCCCTCGCCGCTCACCCCAAAGCAAGCGGGCGGCAAGGGAGGGCTCTGTCTGGGCCACTTTCCCTCCCCCCGCCCCACAGTGAGCCGGGGAGAAGGAAGACACGGCCACCCCTGCGAGAGGTGGCTACAGGATCAGCACCCCGAAAGCGCTCCTTTTGGGGCACTCATCCTGCCACCGCCTCTTGTAAGAGCAGGCTTCCTCCCCCCCTCTTTCTCTCTCTCTCTCTCTTCTCTCTCTCTCTCTCTCTCTTACCCACCTCTTCCTTCCTTCTCTCTCTCTTCCCTCCCTCCCTCTCTCTCGCCATTTCCCTCTCACCCCCTCCTCCCTCCCTCCCGCCCTTACACTCTCTCTCTCTCTCTCTCTCTCTCTCGCTATTTCCCTCTCACCCCCTGGGGGGTGCCAGAAGGTGATCTCGCCTAGGGCAGAAAAAACCCTAGCACCGGCCCTGGGTAGGCTCTGTTTCGGACAGAGCAGGTGTAGCCCCGGTGCTGGCAACCCACACTACACCGCTGCTGGAGGGTGGAAATGCGATCTGCTATAAATGTGCAATAAGTCAATTGTTCATTTATGGTTATTTGGCATGCTCATTCTATAAATATTACAGTAATTGCACATTGCTATTACCAAACTGCAAAATTAATACATTTAATTTAGTCGTTATTCACTGATGCAGGTCTCAATCCCTAGTGTAAGGGACAGGAGTATTCCTTCCAGTTCGCCATGGTTCAAGCGACGTCAATACTCTGAACAAATTTCATATAACTCTGGTGTCCATTACTCACGCAATTCGTGGTGTCCAGGACTAGTAGAAAATTCAATCACAAAGAGGTCTTTCCCTTCAAAGCTGCGGCCGATACTGTACAACTTAGTGATGTGGGAACATCTGGATGCTACCTTTTTCAATTCTCTCACCATTTGTGGGAACGAGTGGTGGGTGAACTGGATGAAAGTAGGAACTGCACTGGGAGCATCTTCCACAAATTCAGTTTCCCCTGCAATGCAAGAAAATTGATGTAGCTGTGTTTGCTCACTAATTTTTATGCCCATGTAGAAGATTATCCCAACATCAGAGGACATAATGCAATTGGGACAAATGTAATTTAAAGAAATGAAAAGATATGTGTACTGTAAATCAAACATGATACCCAATTGTAAGTACAGTAGGTGGTTAATATTCTATTTTAGGATCACACTTACCCCATGTTAAGCCATCCCATTCCCTGGGTTGCAGGCAGACTGGTCCCTAAGGAAAATATGTCTCTGAGAACTATGTGCAGGAGACCTTCTTCTCTATCATACTCTGCTTGTGAACATCTCAGAGGTATTTGGAATATCATAAAACAAAGACTAACAAGTTTGTTGTGGCAAAAGATTTTGTGGACACAAATTTAAGCCTGTAGAGTTTCACAAATTGTAGCAAAACACAAAAGCAAAAAAACATTTTTCAAGCCTGATCAACCAAAATGAAAATAATCTGAGCATATATAGTTTTACATTTTAAACTCACTTCCACTTAATTCACCATTGTTTCTGCTCACTTCCCAGGGCCATCTCAAGCCGGTCGGGTGCCGTGGTGCGGAGATCGCTCCAGCGCCCCCGCCCTGGTGGGTGGGCGCAACGCGCAGCACGGCTGCCGCACAGCACCCTCCTGCTGGCCCCGCGCCCCACGCCACCAAGACTACCCCTAGAGTCGGGCCTGTCACTTCCTGCCTTGGATCAATCACCAGCTCTCAGACTAGCCTACCCCACATGGCTGTTGTGAAGTATGAAGGAAGAATAAAATGGTTACAAGAGAGATCTTGATGCCTGGAGACATAAAATCTTGGTTCCTTCAGCTAGAGTGATACTATAAACTATATAAACTAAGAGACATGTTTTTCTGCTCCCTCCTGATCAAATGATTGCAGCTCCAAGACATCAACTAATATTAATCTGGCCTTTTTGGCATTAAAATCACTTTGAGATTTAACCAATATGTGTGGAGGATTTGTTACATCATCAATTTATTGATCACTTTCCATGTAATTGCCTCAAGGTGATGTACAATAAAAACCTTTGTCCCAACTGGACACCAAATACTTTATTTCATTCAGGACTGATTTACATGGACCTAAACAGATGTCAACCCAAGGTGATTTTGTACAGGCTATGTCAGTAATCTGGTTAGTTTATTTTTGCATAAATTACCAGCTACATACCTAATTATGTGACTGACTTCTCTGCTTTTTCCTTCTTTAAAGACTGGCTGATTGGCAATCCAGATGACAAATTCATCATCTGATTCAACTCAGGTTGAAACAAGTTAATTTCAGCAACCAATATTCAATTGTAACAAAATGAGTAACTCAGTTGACCTCTGGTCAAAGTCCCTAATACGTTGGAATTATATTGGTAGGAATTATTCTGTAGGCTACAGACATAAATACTTCAGATTGTGGCCAGGGCCTTTAGGCCTTTTATTTACAAGGACATGACAAATTTCTAGGCATGCTGACTGGATCTGAGCGTAATAGCATACAGTGGTACCTCTACTTACGAATAACTCTACTTACGAATGTTTCTACTTACGAATGGAGCTCCGTCCGCCATCTTGGATGCGATTTAGATAGGATTTTTTCTACTTACAAATTTTTAGATAGGGTTGCTTCAACTTACGAATTTTTTTCTCCCAATGCATTCCTATGGGATTCGACTTACAAATTTTTTCTACTTATGAATGTGCGTTCGGAACACATTAAATTCGTAAGTAGAGGTACCACTGTATATACAACATGCAGAGAAGGTTTTGGTCCTTACCTCGCAGCTTTGCTAATGGATCAAAGCACCCTTCCACTTCATCGACAAAAAAGCGGTCACAGTCTAAGAAATATGGCCATGCCATGTCAATTGCATCAAAGGCAGGAAGGCAGCTTTTCCTCAGAGCTTCACAAACTTTACGACAAGGCTTGACAATTTTCCCCTCTTCACATTTTGGGGCCATGATAGAGCAGCCTAGAATCCTTAGATCAGGATTGCATTCTCCCTGCAGCAAGTTATGGAGCACACTCATCAAGATATATTCGGAGCTGTATTCAATCACTCCTCTGGACTTCTGATCCAGCAAATTAGGGAAAATTGTTTTTGAATAGGACACATCGTTGCAGGATCCCAGGCTGATGTCCACGCATGTTGCTGTAAGAAATCAGGAGATAAGTAAACACATGTTTCTTGTGAAGTATTCTTTTGTTGGAAGCCACCCAGAGTGGCTGAGGAAACCCAGCCAGATGGGGAGAGTATATTATTATTATTATTATTATTATTATTATTATTATTATTATTCTACCTAAAACAATCTAGTATTAAACATAGCACTTTCCTTGAATTTATTCATCAGTGGCTTGTCTGGAAACTCTTCACAGGACTGAGGCATCTAAGTTGTTTAGGGCTTTAAACATGGTAGCACATGGAATTGGGCCCAGAAGCAAACCAGCAACCAGGACAGCTGTTTTAAAACAAGGGTTCTATGAGCATTATTATTATTATTATTATTATTATTATTATTATTATTCAGGAAGGTAAATAGTGATATCGCAAAGCACCCCCCACATTAAATATGAAGAGGTTCATAGATATTTTGGCCAAGTTCCTACATGGGGTGAAGTAGCAGCATTAACAAGTGCAATGTGGGCACTTTTGTCTCTTTTTGTCTTTCTTTGTGTGAGAAAATCTGGGAAGAGCTGCACTGTTCAGTATTTGCACACGAGATTTAAATTCAAAAAAGGAACAAAAAAAGATACCTTACCTTTATTTTCTGATGGAGTTTGACACGGAGCTGAAAAACAAAGGTGGAGGACAGATTGTCATGAAATAAATTAAAACCTGACCGCTTCAAACTGCAGCATATTGTATAGAATTTTTACACATCAAAACAATTCATTTTTTTTCCAATTCCTCCTCAGAGTGCCAGATCTTAGCTCCTTTCCCATTATTTGTTGCATGAGTGTTGGTTGGTTTATTTACCACAGAATACGTGCCAGCAAGTTAGCCACATTAACACACAAAAACATCTCTGCTCACTTGAAATTGGCCCTTACATTTCCCCCATTAATTACAGTGTCCCACTAGGAACGTCTTATGCAGTGCTTTTTTCTGGTGGCACTCAAAGGTATGCAGTACTTTTTATTTTCAAATGTTAAAAGTGTGTCATTTACTGTAACAACTTCATGGTGCGTACCAGCACCTTTCTCTCTCTCATCCTATATAATAAAGTCCAAGTGTCTCTGCATCCAGTCCCTGTGTCCCTGGGTTTGCACTACTGCGCATGTGCCCCACGGGCAGCCGTTGGGACTTGGAACGCAGAGACACTTGGAGCGCACGAGAGCAAGAGAGAGACAGGCAAGATGGCGGCGGCCAAATGAAGCGCCAGGCGGCGGCAGCCGGATCCGCTCGAACTTCTCCCTCCCTTCCCAGCCCTCAGGGCTACCTTTCCTGAGAGGGCAGAGAGAGCGCTGACAGCCACGGAAGCGTGTGGAGGGGGACGTCCGCTTCCTACAAAGGGGCCTGGTTGCGAACGGAGCCTCGGGGACCGGAGTCCTCCCTCACTCCCCCCATCCTCCATACTTCCCCCGTCCTCTTCTTCTTCCTCCTCCCACCGACAGACCCCTCGAAATCCTGGCTTTTTCGTAGCGGGAGCTCCATCTTGGTCCGCCTCCTCCTCCTCACAATCCTACCTGGCCCGTGAGAGGAGCGCTGGGGCCGCGGCCTTCCCTCCCTCTCTGCGCTCGGCCGCGGGGCACGACAGGAGAGCGAGTTTGTTTACTTGCGTTCCTGGCGCGCCCCGCGGCCGAGCGCAGAGAGGGAGGGAAGGCCGCGGCCCCGGCGCTCCTCTCACATATGTTCTAGCGCCCGTTTATTTAACGGGCTCAATGACACTAGTGTATATGTGTGTATGTATATATATATATATATATATATATATATATATATATATATATATATATTTGCACTTATCTTATGCTCCAGTAAGAATACAGAAGTGGAGTGAAATGGCTATAGAGAGTTCATGGCTGAGCTAGGACTTGGACTGCTGCCTTCCTAGCTAGCAAGTTTAGCCACTCTATATGGCACACCACTTCTCAGCTAAAATATGAATTGAGAAGCTTGTGATTCAAATCTCACCTAAATTCCAAGTTCACTGTTTGGTCACAAGGTACTGTTCCCTTAAGCCACTATTATCTCTGTCCCCATCCTCAATATGGCAATAATAATAATAATAATACATGCAAAGTGCTTTGAACAACACACAAAGAATTCTTCTTTTACTACTATTACTATTAGGAATTACCGTTACTGCAGTATCTGTGTGCCACCTAAATGGAACATGAAGTACAAGGCTGTACAATGTATGAAATCCAGATCTACATCTCTCTATTCCAAAAGATGACGTAGATAAATCCAACAAAAAAACAGTCCCAAGTCCAGCAAATCAAGTCTCATTTGCAATCTCCTTCAGTAGCTTCCTTGCCTGGCTCTGAAAACACTATTTTCATTCTGCTATCATAGCCCAACCTTCCCTAACCTGGTTTTGCCAGCTTGGGCTAATAAAGGGTTGCCAGACCCCCAGGACTGATCCGAAGTCTCCTGGTTTGTCTGGCTGCCCCTACGGTAGGTGGCAGGGGGAGAGCTTGAATCTCCAAGTGGGCGAGAGCACCTTTAAAAAACCCAAAATTATTAAGAAGACCCAGTACTTTTTTTTTTATGAGTTCAGTGATTGGATGCAAAATCTGAATGTCCCTGAAAATGCAGGAACAACTTATGGTCTGTAACTAGCTCAGGAAGAACCCTCATCATAAGTTCGTATAACTTTACATACCGTATTAAAGATTCAATATTGTAGGTTAAATCTGCACTTTAGTCACTAGGTGGCAATACAGACAGCAGCAGAGAGAGTTAAAACATTTCCAAAACTCATTCTCGGATCTCATTATTAGTGCTTGATGCATAGAAAGACCAGGGAAGGAGAGGGAAAGTAGATTGATGAACCAGAAAACATATCATCATAGCTGCCAAGTTTTCCCTTTTCTCGCGAGGAAGCCTATTCAGCATAAGGGAAAATCCCTTTTAAAAAGGGATAACTTGGCAGCTATGCATATCATAGACATAAGCATCAAACTTTTTCAGCAGAGGGCCGGTCCACTGTCCCTCAGACCTTGTGGGGGGTCATACTATATTGGGGGGGGGGGAATATGAACGAATTCCTATGCCCCACAAATAACCCAGAGATGAATTTGAAATAAAAGGACACATTCTACTCATGTAAAAACATGCTGATTCCCGGACCGTCCGTCGTGAGCTGGATTTAGAAGACCATTGGGCCGCGTTCGGCCCCCGGGCCTTAGTTTGGGGACCCCTGACATAGATCTTTAAAGGAGCCTTTGCAGCCTGCAATTTACAAAACTGCAAGAGGCTGTGCTCACATTGCTTACCAACACCACAAAAAAAACCTTCCCCGATCCATGGAGGTTGCCAGGGTTTTTGTTAGGGGCAGGCAGGACTTTGTGGGTGGGGGAGAGGACTTTGGTTAGAGGGGACAGAACCAACGTGATTGGTCAGTTAGTTAAGTATTTCTATTGCTTTATTTGATCTAGGGGGGCAGCTGCCCCCCCCGGCTACCCATGCCCCAATTCCTTCTCCTTACAGATCACCCAAACCCTGACCCATCTTTCACAGATGCCAAAGCCATGCCCAGATAATTCAAAGCGCAATAAGACCTGCACCAGCAGTTGGTAGTTCCAGTAGGGTTGCCAAGCAAAAACCAGCACACCCCAGAAAATTGTTGAGGTTTTTAGGAAGACTGCAACATTGTTGAGCTTCTTTTTTAGGAAACCACCAAAATTGTAGTTGAGCTTTTCTTTACAAAAATGATAAAAACACAATTTTTCGATTGACTTGCCTAAGATCCAGGACAAAGCACCACCTTTTGGAAATGCTCTCCCCCATGGTTTGTAAGCCAGGCTCCTTGGAGTACATTACCAGAGAATTTATTGGCGTATAACTGTCATTTTGCTTTGTATTTATGTACGGTACTTAAGCCAAGATTGTGCCCTTATGAATATATATTGAATTTATTCTTTTTTGGCCAAGTTGTTGATATTTGTCACGTTTTAATTTACTGACATGGTCTGTATTTTGTACATTTGTATTTCCTGTGTTCTGTATTTTGATGCTTTGAATGTTTGCTGTTAAGTCGATTTGGGCACAGCTCATTGTGAGAAAGTGGTGTTAAAGTAAACTCAATCAATTAGGTGTTGGTGGCTACAGCAGTGGGGTGTTTGTGGAAGAAAAAAAAGTCTTTCTCCTGTGGCCAGCAGAGGAGCCACAGGAAAGGTCACAGCAAAGGGCTCTCTGCACTGATAGGGCCTCCCCCTTTCCACCCCACCTGCTTCTGTTTGCTCCTCACCAACCTTGGCTGCTCCTTTGCCCACACAATCTGCCCAACCCAAACCCCTCCCCTTACAGCTCTGCCCATAACAGGTGGGGCAGACCAAGGCTCTGCTGCCTTCCCTCAGCCTCAGCCTCCAGAACTGGCTGCTGTGGGCTAAATGGCAGGGTGGGTGAGAGGTGCAGTGTCAGCGGAGCAGGATGGTCCTGGCTGTTCCTCTGCTGCTTGCTCGCCTCCCTGCCTGCTGTTCTGCAAGTCATGTTGCACTTTGCATGGCCACTGGCTTTTGCCCTCCTGAGTATGTTATCTCAATATGGGGTTTTAGTGTGAAATTGTGGCCTTGCTTGGTGCAGGACTCCGTGAGTGATGCATACTATGGGTAAGGGTCTAAGCCTCATGGGGTTGCCTTTCGGAAGGTCAGGGGTTCAAATCTGTGTGGTGAGGTGAGCTCCCGTTGCTTTGTCCCAGCTCCTGCCAACCTATCAGTTGGAAAGTACACCAGTGCAAGTAGATAAATAGGTACCACTGTGGCGGGAAGGTAAACAGTGTTTCCTTGTGCTCTGGCTTCCGTCACAGTGTCCAGTTGCGCCAGAAGTGGTTTAGTCATGCTGGCCACATGACCTGGAAAGCTGTCTGTGGACAAATGCTGGCTCTCTTGGCCTGAAAAGCGAGATGAGCACCGCACCCCATAGTCGCCTTTGACTGGACTTAGCAGTCCAGGAGTCCTTTGCCTTGCCTTGCCTTGCTAGAGATTTGCTCTAAGTGTGCCCCAAATAACAAGGCAAATTGGAGTGATTCTGGGCAGGTTTTCATGTGACCAAATGGAATTAACAAGGCTTCTCAAGGTGAATGCTAAACTTCAGTCCCGGCCTCTGTGGCCTTGTTTCCCCTCAAAGAAGTTAGATGTGTAGCCTCCCCCCCCCCCGGCTTTGCCTTTTCTTTTCTTAGAAATGAAACCAGACTGAATGGGGAAACACCCAGAACTCTAGTGGGGGTGGAGAGGTAGAAGGGATCTTACATTTCAACAGACGTTTAATTATTTCCCCAGTGCACTGCAATCACAGTGTTTGCGGGAAGAGATGTTGAAGTAAATAAACAGTTGTTCTTCAGTTGGGCTGTCATTCTTGTACACAATCCATTTGGCTATGAAAAGAAAGCAGCTAGAGTCGACTATTGGGATAGCTTCCTTCCTTCCTTCCTTCCTTCCCAATCATTCTTCCTCCTACCAAACAATTAAAAATCATTTCTTTCTCTTTCTCTTCTTCACAAAGGGTACTTTCAGAAAGGACTGAAAAGCATGATTTCCCCATTTTTTTTATTTCCACAGATATATAGTTCCACAGATATATAGTTGCATATATGAGAAAATCACCTAGCAAAAAAGCCCCTGGACCTTTTGTATGAACTTTGTTGAGTTTCTTACCCAGGATTGCCACCTTCGTCTCCCCAGTTTTCAAACTGATTTTGCCCATAACAAACTGAGGGAGAGAATTTGATTGCCAATTTAGGGTGGGAAAACAAAAGTGTGAGCTTGTAGAAGAACTGCTGTGTCTCCCCCCCCCCCTGAAATCTGGCAGTCTTCATCCCCTCAGAAGAGGGGACCTTGTCTTCAGTTTTAAATTGTCTTTGGTTTGCATCTAATTTAGAAAAAAGTAGGGACTTTGGGCAGTATCCAACTAAGCAGCTATGCTAGTGCAACAACATTTAGCTGCACCATGTATCTTCCCTGTCCTCTTCTTGTGCCAAATTTGGTCTGGGGGTTCCTCCAACCTTCTGGAGCAGATTTTTTTGTGGGGGAAGTGCAGGGAGTGGGGAAGTTACATTGCATAGCTAAACGTTATTGCACAAGCATAACTGTTCACTTGGATACTGCCCTAAAGATTCCCTACACACAAAAAAACCTGAATGGATCTGCTAAAAATCAGGCAGGTTTAAGCCTTTCCTATGCCTGCAAATTTCATTCACTTATTGTCAGGAGTATGGGCAGGAGTCAGGCTCTGGGGCCTGTAGTGCTTTGCAGGACTGGGGCCTGCCTCAGCTTGTGCTGGAGAAGCAAGGAGTGGCCACTCAGGTGAAGACCTCAGCTTGTGCTGGAGAGGCAAGGAGTGGTCACTAAGGTGAGGCCACTTGATACCTCACTGCACCTGGTGGCAGGAGCTGGAAGGGATAAAAGCTCAGCATTTCCCTTCAGCTCTTTGCCACAGCAACGCTATCCCTGCCTGGTTGCATCTGGCCTCTTGATCCTTGCTCCTTAGACCCTTGCCTTGCCGACGCCTTGATTCTTGCTCCGTGGACCCTTGCCTTGCCGACGCCTTGCTCCTTGCTCCTTGGACCCTTGCCTTGCCGACGCCTTGATCCTCAACCCTTGGACCTTCGCCTACTGACACCTTGCTCCTCGACCCTTGGACCTTCGCCTTGCCGACGCCTTGCTCCTTGACTCTCAGACCTTCGCCTCTGCCTTGCTCCTTGACCCTGCGACTGCCTGCTGCTGGACCCTCAGCCCTGCACCTGTTCCTGCTTCTACACCACCATCTTGCCTCTGGTCCTGACGTCCTCAGCCAGGGCTTCAACCGCCCGCCGACCGGACCGTGACACTTATGTGAAAGGGGCGGGGGGTTAATAGCAAGTTTTATATCTCCCATTATAGTCAATGGGAGTGAAACAGCCTCAAATTTAACATACAGTATCAGAGTTGGACCCAAACACTGAATCAAAATGACACAGCACAGATTCAAAACGGGTGGAGCCGTACCAAAACACAGCAGATACAAGGCAGATCTTGTGGCCACTGCACACATTAAAAAAACGGGATGAACATTCCAATGCAGCATAGCTAAATAAATAGTTTCTCCAGATTTATATTTCTGGAATTTACCCTGTAAGGAATGATGGATGGATGACAAGTCGACCAACAGAAATTATCTCTGCACATGGAAGGAAACTTTCTCTAAAACTTAACCAATCTAACTTTCCAATATGACTTGTAGCATAGCCCAGATTGCTAAAGACATTGCAGGATGTGGGGTACATACCTCCACCTTTGGTGGGAGTGCCCCCTGGTTCAATCATTTTGGTTGGCAGTTTTCAAAGAAATTGAATTTATTCAGTTTGCCCCACAGCTTTCCCTTTTGTCTTTGTTTGAAGGTAGTAATAATGACATGAAATCCAAAAAACTTTTAATTCTGCAAGGCTTTCAATTATCCAAAAATAGAAAACATTGTCTGGCCTCTGTATTTCCTCATGACTGAATAATGTTTGGAACTTTGCTTTGCTAGAAAAGATAACTTGGCATTTAGGGCTATTAATGGCACTGTGAAACTGGTCTCTTTTCATTCTGTAGGGGAGGGATCCATCTTTTATGCAAATACCTATCAGTTGCATCAAATGTTACCTGCTGCTTTCCTGGACATATGGAACATGTGATCCTTAGAAAAGGACTGACAATGTTGTTGTTGTTGTTGTTGTTGTTGTTGTTGTTGTTGTTGTTGTTGTTGTTAGTAACTTTCATGTACGTACCCTTTACATATGCACTATTGACCTGAATGCAATATCCTGTGTTTGTGATCCAGATTTCTCTTTTGGTTTTTTTCCGATAAGCTTGCTTATACAAAAATCCAATAAAAATATATATATATATATTTTAAAAATAGAAATGATGGAAGGACATAATGCACAATGGTAAGTCCTACAGTTGGATAGAAAGGAAAAATAAACAAAGAAAAGGAGGCAGGTTTCCCAACTTCCTCTCCTTTTCCCCTGATGGGGCCTCACCATGCCTGCCTGGCAACATGACTGGAGCTGTGTCTGCCGCTGAGCTGACCCAGCGCTTGGAAGTAAAGATAGGGGTTCTTCTAACCTCTCCTGCAAGCTACAACTGGGGCCAATTCCTTGGCTACCACAAGTCAGTTGTGGAGAGCTCTGGCCACGGCTGCCACCCTCTTCTCTCTGGCAGTAGCAGCCCCAGGTAGCCAGATGACCCACATGTAATGGGGGGGAAGCAGGGCTGGCCAGGGACATCCTGCCCCTTGATTTTGCTTAGGGCACCCTGCCTCCTCCTCTTCCTCCAATGCAAGCATGCCATAGCACAACCACTGTCTCCTCCATAGCTGTGCCATGCCGCCGCCACCAGCAGCAGTGGCATGTCATACCTGTGGCAGAGGCGGAAGCGGGGTGTGTGTGTGCGTGTGTGTGTGTGCCTACAGCCGTGGTGGAGTGCACTCACAGCAGAAGAGGAGGCAGCAGGAGGCAAGCCCACACTCCTCAGACCCACATCTGCTGTCTGAAGAGCCCACCTCACGTTGCCTCATGGGTGGGTTAGCCAACTCTGGGCAGGTTGTTCCTGGGCCTTAAAACAGCAACTCAATTTACAGAGATATATGGAAACAGCTATGAATAAAGTGAGGGTGCTATGGATAAGTGTGCAGGTCTTTTGTCTTAAGGGATGGAGGTACCACCAAAATTTAAATTCCAGTTTTTAATTTTGAAATTTGCACCCATATATATACATTAGCATATATGTTTTATGCAAATTTGTTTCCTCTTTTTGGTGATGTTTATCCTCCTTGTGGGACGCGGGGGGCGCTGTGGGACGCAGGTGGCGCTGTGGTCTAAACCACTGAGCCTCTTGGGCTTGCCGATTGGAAGGTTGGCGGTTTGAACCCCCGTGACGGGGTGAGCTCCCGTTGCTCGGTCCCAGCTCCTGCAAACCTAGCAGTTTGAAAGCACGTCAAAGTGCAAGTAGATATCTTAAACCCTCTATCCCTTTCCCCCACCCCTATATTAAAAAAAGATGCTTAATTCTATTTTATGCTTTGCTTCAACTTTTCATAAATCTAAGGATTGGGATTTTTCTTTTTCTTTTCTCTTCTTTGTCTTTGTTGAATGATGTTAAGAATATAATTTAGAATGAATGACTTATTATTTTCTTTTATATATGATTTAAATATGATTTGAGTATGATTTCAATTTGATTTATTATGATTTGATTTAGTTTGATATTATTTGATGAATGTATGTTTTGTGTTTCTTTTGTGTTTTGTTTGTTTTGTATGTGTTTTTAATTGAAATAAAGTTTATATTTTCAAACAAAAAAACAAACGAAGTGCAAGTAGATAAATAGGTACCACTCCGGCAAGAAGGTAAATGCCGTTTCTGTGCACTGCTCTGGTTCCGCAAGAAGCGGCTTAGTCATGCTGGCCACATGACCCGGAAAAACGGTCTGCGGACAAACACCGGCTCCCTCGGCCAGTAAAGCGAGATGAGCACTGCAACCCCAGAGACTGGACTTAACTGTCAGGGGTCCTTTACCTTTATCCTCCTTGTGTCAGTGCATAAGTGAGAGAGAGAAAATTCATCTAGACAAATGCTCTTGCTTAGTAGGACCTCTAGATCTGTCAATGCAGGTGCAATTTGCTTTGGCTTGCTCTGCCGCTGTAGAGCTGCACTCCTCTCTTGAAGAATCAGGTGTGCAGCTAGGTAGCGTTCCTGGACCCAGGTTTACTCCTGAATGCTCAGGGAGCTGCTGTGGCAAGGACTGCCTTTGCCCAGCTGAGACTGGTGCACCAGCTTCAGTAATTTGTAAAGAAGGCAGATTTGACCATGGTCACACATAACTGAGTCACATCAAAGAGTACTAGAATGCTCTTCATTTGGAGCTACCTTTGAAGAGTGTCCAGAAACTTTTTGCTGATTCGAGATACTAGGAACATGTGACTTCTTTGCTAAGATCTTCATGACCTGCTAGTCAGTCTGTAGGCCCACTTGAAAGTGCTGGTGACTTAGGACTAGAACCATCTCCTACTTTAGGAACCTGCCCATTCCACAAGGTCATCAGGGTAGGTCCTGTTTCATGTCAGGCTCACCTTGCAGAAACAAGGCTAGCCTGAGACATTTTGGCGCCTGAGGAGAACCACAAGAGAAGAAGGGGTGAGTGAAGATTTACATCAGGAACATGGGGGAGGAGTAAAGGTCTACATCGGGAACAGGATGGGGGATCAAATCAAACTTATCCAACAGTTGTGGGAATCAATAATAATAATAATAATAATAATAATAATAATAAATTATTATTATACCCCGCCCATCTGGCTGGGTTTCCCCAGTCACTCTGGGCGGCTTCCAACAGAAAAATAAATCACAATAATCTATTAAACATTAAAAGCCTCCCTGAACAGGGCTGCCTTCAGATGTCTTCTAAAAGTCTGGTAGTTGTTTTCCTCTTTGACATCTGTTGGGAGGGCGTTCCACAGGGCAGGCGCCACCACCGAGAAGGCCCTCTGCCTAGTTCCCTGCAACTTGGCTTTTCGCAACGAGGGAACTGCCAGAAGGCCCTCGGTGCTGGACCTCAGTGTCCGGGCAGAATGATGGAGGTGGAGACGCTCCTTCAGGTATACTGGACCGAGGCCATTTAGGGCTTTAAAGGTCAGCACCAACACTTTGAATTGTGCTTGGAAATGTACTGGGAGCCAATATAGATCTTTCAAGACCGGTGTTATGTGGTCTTGGTGGCCGCTCCCAGTCAGCAGTCAAACGCCATCGGGGGCGCGGGCAGAGAAGGGGCCTACTCTGAATCATGCTGGATGGACGCAGAGCCCAGGAAAACCCAGCAGACAGCCCCCGTCATTTTCTCCCTAGGGGTAGGAGACCAACAGCACCTCCTGTTTCCCCAAGAGGCCGCTGTAGAGGCAGCATTTGGGAGGGCGGGGCTGCCGAGGAGGGAGGTAGATCTGACCTCCAATGAATGTGCTGTAGTCATTACTACCACTGTGCTGGCAGCAGTGGGAGTCTGATTTGCTGCCCCCGTGAGTCCTGCCACCTGAAGTGGTCACCTCGCCTTGCCTTATGGATGGACCAGCCCAGCCCTGCCCTAGAGGGACAAGTGGCCACTGTGAGCAGGGGTTAGACTGCCATGCCAGATACAGTAGGCATAGAGCTGCCTTTGAAAACAGTGAAGAAACTCCACTTAGTTATATGATGGCTAAAAGACTGTTAACTGAATCTGAGCAATCTTGTTTTGCCATCTTCACCAGCTCCAGTCAATTGTTGGCTCCAAGTCAAGGTGCTGGTTTACAGAGCTTGATGCTTGATAAGATGCCCATCCTAGCATCAAGCTCCTCTCCTGACTCTTGCTAGGAAGCCAACCCTCCCCAATGGCTCAGATTGCCCAAGGAGGCCAGTTCAGGGTTGCAGCAGGTTCACTGGCTCTGAAAGACCCATGGGATGCCACAAAAATATGCCACGAGGGACCCTGCTGCCCGAATTGCTGGCCCAGGCCTACCAGCATTAAATGTCAAGGGCTGGGAACAGTTCCCTGGCTGAGTTCCAGGGGCAGATTGTGGAACTGGGTACAATGAACGAAATCCTTTCCCTCCCCCAAAACTTTTTGAGCCGCCACAAATGCTTCCGAATATTTATAATAATAAACAGAAAGAATGGAGATGAGTATCATACAGGAAGAAAAAAGAATGATCTTACAGAATTTGCCAATCTGGTTCTGAAAACCTGGTTCTTGAAGGCAGCCAGTAGGAGATGAGCAGGACCCCCCCCCCCCCAAAAAAGCTCCCTCTTTCTTCTTCTTCCAACCAGGAGCTAAAGTCCCCCTTATGGCTTCCCAGGGCCCGATGGAGCGCGCAGCAGACAGAGGAACCGGGGAATGAAACTTATTGGTTTTAAGGAACCCTTTGCTCCTTATTTCTTTCAGACTTGAAGGGGGTCACGCTCAAAGTTAAGTGCACAGGAGACCAAAAGCGCGCGCACAAAATCACAGGCGAGGGACCGTCCCCTTTGATTACAGTGAGTCTGGCCAAACTGTTCCTGGAAAGAGGAAATGTCACGTCTCTCCGCATCCTCCGAGGCTTAAGCCGCTGCAGGGACGGTGCGATCCTGCTATGCTCTGCAGGAGGAAGCCCCTGAGCTGGCGCTTCAATGGCAAAAGCACCCCCGGGGGCTGAGCCCCCCCCCCCAGCTCCCCTTCTCCCGAAGCGCCGCTTTGTGGCTGATCGCCTTACCTTGAGCCCCCTGGGCCGGCTGGCAGGCGGGGGCGGCGGGGTGCAGAGCGCCCACGAGGGCGCCCACGAGCAGAGGGAGCCACATGCCGGGGCCCTTTGTGCGTGGCCGTCGCCGTGATGTGGCAGCACCGGCCAGCGGCTCCTCCACGTCGATGGAGCTACACGCGCGCGCTGCTCTCTCGCCAGCCGCGAAGGGACGGAGCGCGCTGCAAGGGCGCGCCCGCGTATTATGGGAAATACGGCGCGGGGATCGGGTTACAGCGGCTGGTATTCCTGGGTGGAAAAACAGATTTATAGGAGCCTCGGGCTGGGAAGGGGAATAGGGAGGAAGCTGGGGGTGGGGGGGCTCCTTTCTCCGCCAGGCGCTCACATCCTGCCAGATCTGGCCGCTCCAGGGACGGCCCCCTCCTCCTCCTCCTCCCTGAGCGAGCAAGACCCCAGCAGCACGTTTGCTGCTGCAGCTGCTAGTGAACCGATTCTTCAAAGCCAGCCCCTGCCCCCCACCTCACCCCCGACTAGCACGTGGGTCAATGCATCTTTCGGCCAGCCTCCCCCAACTCTTCGTTTAGCGCTCAAGTCGTACCTCCAAGTGGGGAAGACAGAACACAACAGCGCACCTGTTCCAGCCAAGCCAACCTGGAACAGAAGCTATGTTCTGGCGACCTTGTTTAAGGATACCAGCCCCAAACTAGAGGACTTCATTGCTATTTAGCAGGGGGGCGGGGCGGAAGGGGTCCTGGAATGTAGAAGGGAACAAAGGTGGCTTTTCCCTCTCCTGGAACATCCTCAAATGGCATGGTTTTATTGGGGAGGAGGTTACGACCTCTTGGTGCACATTTCTCTCATGCCCATTCTAAGGCTCTTTTTACTAAGTTTTGACACATTCGGTTTCTGCAGCATCCAATTGTTCTGCGTCCAGGTGACAGCAGCAGGCCATTGAGCCTCTGGAGCTGTTTAGGGGAAATGGCACAGGCTTGCCCCCTTTTCTCTCTTCAGAGCTCTAGCCTCCAATCAGCCTCTTTCCTTTCTCCACACAAGAAGTCAGTCAGTCAGTCAGTCAGTCAGAGAGCTGTGGGGGAGCTCCTTTTCTGGGACCAGATAATCTCCAAGAGTCACAGGAAGTTAAATATTGCCCCCCCTCAGCATTTTTTGCTCATGCCCCTTTCTGGGAAGTTAGAACTGCCAAAAGGGAAACTGCTCAAGTTCTGAATGTGATCTTTCGGGAAAAGTAATGCCAAGCAGAGGGACACAGGTGGCACTGTGGGTTAAACCACAGAGTCTAGGGCTTGCTGATCAGAAGGTCGGCGGTTCGAATCCCCGCGACGGGGTGAGCTCCCGTTGCTCAGTCCCAGCTCCTGCCAACCTAGCAGTTCAAAAGCACGTCAAAGTGCAAGTAGATAAATAGTTACCTCTCCAAGCGGGAAGGTAAACGGCGTTTCCGTGCGCTGCTCTGGTTCACCAGAAGCGGTTTTGTCATGCTGGCCACATGACCTGGAAGCTGTCTGTGCACAAACGCTGGCTCCCTCAGCCTATAGAGCGAGATGAGCGCCGCAACCCCAGAGTCGGACACGAGTGGACCTGATGGTAAGGGGCCCCTTTACCTTTATCTTTAATGCCAAGCAGAACAGGCTAGAATCTACCCCCACCCCACCCCCCACACAAAGTAGAGTTACCTGAATGAAGCTTCAGTTTATCAGCATTTGTTTGTTGTAGAAACACACCCTACTTTCCCCATTTTGTCAAGTTTATTGAAAAGGTTCCCCACCCCTCAGCTACCTTAATGTGCAAACCCAGTGGGTAGGTGTGTCATGGGTGAATGTGGTCCTCTGCCCAAAACAGGTCGGCTCACCTTGCTTAAGTGGAAATCAGGGCAGGATAACAAAGGGGTGCGTATGTCCAAAAGAAAATTACAGGACATAGCTCAGGGAAGCTCAGATCTGCGCCTCCCTAGCATTGACACGTTTTCAGAGCTTATATAACAAAACTCTTCTCCCCTTCCTCTTTCACAGAAACAAAAATGATTAATTCTGTGTTCTTCGCATTACATCAAACATGTAAAAAGATATATTCCTGGATGTGTTTGTGACAGCACAAAAACAACTGTCATCGCAAAGTCATACAGTGACATTTTCCCATCAGATATGTAATTTCAGAGGCAGATTTGGCTCAAAGTTGTTCTGAGATATGATTGAAACAGGGATGTCCAACTCCCATTAGACTGTGATCTACTCACAGTGTAAAAAAACTGGTAGTGATCTACCCATTGTCGTTGGATGGATCAAAGTTGTTGAGCTTTTTTGGGGAAGCCAAGGTGGTTGAGCTTTTTTTTAGGGAGCAAATGAATGAATGGAACTGAATATATGAATGAATGGAACTGAATGAGCATTGCGATATACACAGAACATAATCAAAAGTTGATTATATGAAACAGTTGAGGGTCCTGAATCCCTAGTCCAATAGTGGAACTTAATCTGATAGCCCACTTTTTTGCTAGGAAGCAAAAGTTGCTGAGCTTTTCTGGAAAGCCCAAGTTGTAGAGCTTTTTTTGGGGGGGGGGGAGAGTAGATCACTGAGTGGCCAGAGATCTACCAGGAACACCCCATGATCTACCAATAGATCACGATCTACCTGTTGGACGTGCCTGCATAGACTATAACCTCTTAGTTATTCAGAGAATTCAGAAGATTATCAAGGTTGAAATTCAACAGACAAATGGACTTTCATATTGTTAGGAAAGCCCACTGACCATCCAACCATGGATCCCTCCAAGATAGGATTAAAAAAACCTTTATTCTCTTACCACAGGGCATTCTCAGAGAAGAGCAGGCATAAAGTGGAACAAAACATAAATGTCACCACTGTACAATCAATGTACATGAAATTCAATCAGAAATCCATCCAAGTAGCATAAGTTTAACTCCCAAATCCTTTATCTTTTGTCACTGTTTTCAGAGACGGCTTCAACTCCTCGCTGCCGTGAGCATAACAACAGAGTTCAGAAGACAAGGGGCAGCCCTGAGGATGGTGAAGGTGAAACCAACACAGGCGTGTTTTCAATGCTTGAGAAGGAAGTCTTTGCTTAACCTGCTTGCCTGGCTTGTTTTTCCTTGGCGGCTTCCATTCTCTCCAATCACGAATATGAACGTTCCCATTTAGAACTGAAATTACAGGGTGGGGGAGGGAAAGGAGAGAGAAACACAAAGGGTTACAAGACTTAGTGCCTGAATAAGAGCCACAAGAAATTTGGGTGAGTAAATTTAAACACGACAAATATGCGTGTGAGATTTGCTAGTCTCTGAGGTGCCACAACCCTTAGCGCTTAGCTGGGAGAGAAGCAAAAACTGGCATCATTTGGCTTGGCAAGACACGTGAATGAGGCCGGTGTGTAAAATCTAAATATATATTTGGATGGGAAAAACGACATTACATCTGCAAATATGTGAACGGTAATACAGTATACCGTGTTTCTCATATTATAAGACATGTCTTATATTTATTTTTTCCTCAAAAAAACACACTATGGCTTATTTTCAAGGGATGTCTTATTTTTTTCCTCCTCCTCCTGCCGCAGCCGGCATTGCTGCTGCGCCTATCACTATGTCTTATTTTCGGGGTATGGCTTATATTCCTTGAATGCTTAAAAATCCTGCTATGGCTTATTTTATGGGTATGTCTTAAAATATGAGAAACAGGGTAGAAGAACTCAAATGGGTTACAAGTAGCAACAATCTGCTAATAAAAGATCGGGGAAAATAAGAAAAATAAAATAAAATCAAAGAACTTGTGCCTTCAACATGAACTCAATTTCTGTAATGCATCTCAAGCTGAATTCAAATGCTCAGCTTTTGGTTTGTTTTTTCAAAAGGGAGCTGGGGAAAACTTCCCTTAACTTAATGTAAAATGCTCAGTGGTACAGAATGTTTTGCATGCCAAAAGGCCACAAGTTCAATCCCTTTTATCTCCAGGTAGGGCTGGAAAAATGCCTGTTTGAAATCCCGGAGAGTCTATCCTTATGTCACTGTGGTGCTTGCAGTGCTCTTAATTCACCATTACCCAGTTTCAGCCCACACATAAGAAAGTATAAGGTATATAAAGGGTATGTTCCAGTGAGCTGGTAATTCTGTTATTCCACATTAAGAGGGAGGAGGCAGGGGGGAATCCTGGAACACTTGGCCTTTCCAGTCAGAAAACAGAACTAAACTGGGAGTTGCTATCTCTCAGGATGAGTGACCGACTGGCTCCTCTAATCTATTGAGGAATTATTGTAAATATAATACTCTCCTGCATTATCAGCAAATGTTAATTGCTACTAAAAAGACTTTACTTTTCTAAACACTGTTTTTTTAAAATAAAAAAGAGAGAGAATACAATGCACCCTAAAAAATTTTTTACTATATATTTTCTAGCTAATTTGTGAGATGCCTTGGAGGGAAAGTAAACAAATACTTAATGAAGTACAGAGTTAAATAAAAAAAGGCAAATTTGATACTACCTACATACTGATGCATCAAATTATAAAAATATTTTCTGCTAGGCTTCAGCACTGAAAAAGCATATTATCTTCACAAAGAACACCCATCCTGCACCATAAAGACTTATCTTCTCAAGTTCTATCTTGACTAAATTACTGCAGCCTGCCTGTATCTGTTGAGCTAAGTTTCCACGGTAGATTTACTTCATTCCTGCCATGATCCACAATCCTCTCCCATGAGCTTGTGAAGGAAGAATTATCAACAACAAAGTGTTGGTGCTGACCTTTATTTATTTTATTTTTTTTCAAATAATTTTTATTATTTTCCATTAACCACATCACTGTAAATACATCCTAATTCCAATTTTCCTCTCTTTTTCGCCTTTTTTCTTATTTTTCTTATCTTTTTGGCCTTCTTTTTCTTAAGCCTTCTTTTGTCTTTTTTGTTTTTGGTTTTGTCTTTTGGTTCTATGACCTTTAAAGCCCTAAACGGCTTCGGCCCAGTATACCTGAAGGAGCTTCTCCACCTCCATCGTTCTGCCAGGACACTGAGGTCCAGCTCCAAGGGCTTTCTGGCAGTTCCCTCACTGCGAGAAGCCAAGTTACAGGCAGAGGGCCTTCTTGGTGGTGGCGCCAGCCCTATGGAACGGCCCCCCATCAGATGTCAAGGAAATAAACAACTATCTGACTTTTAGAAGACATCTGAAGGCAGCCCTGTTTAGGGACGTTTTTAATGTTTGATGTTTTATCGTGTTTTTAATATTCTGTTGGGAGCCGCCCAGAGTGGCTGGGGAAACCCAGCCAGATGGGTGGGGTATAAATAATAAAATTATTATTATTATTATTAAGCCATGGCTGGAGAGGAGCAGATATGATGTGGAACCAATACCAAGTTTACAGCTTCAGGACTCCTAGGAAGCCTACACTCTGCCAGAATCCCAGTGCCCGAGCCCCATTCCACTCCGGCGCCCTGCGTTACTTTTTTGAGTAGCATGGAGCCTACAGGTGCCCAAGCCACCGTGTCACTCCCAGAAAAGATGCACGGCTCGGGGGCAGCAAGTGCCACCCCCCCCATGGTGTGGCACCCAGTGTCCCCTGCCCCCCAGCTACACCGTTGCTCTTGTTTGAATCCAATACTCAACATGCTTGTTACAGAGGCGAAGCAGTCCTTAGACTAAGATCATTCATCTTCCACATACTTAAACCAACATATAAGAGACTACCTATCGCTGAACAAACCTTGTCCTTACCTTCAAACACTTGATGATTGTTTCTAAGTAAGGTCTGGAGGCCTCCATATTCATTCTTCAGCCTCTTTAAAGTGTCCTTGTCCAAATGCTCTGCAATTTCACTCAAGGGGAGACTCTCTGCAGAAAACAATATATTTATGTAAAGTAATTGCTAAACCTCAGCAATATTTTCAGTTCTGAGCTTCTGAGAACAGCAGGCCACTAATCTTAATTTGTGCTATGGAAAATACCCTTGTCTATGTAGGCAAATAAAACAAATTCCACCCTGTGCCTCCAGTCTGCATGCTTAATTTTGCTGGAAGAGGCACTAAAGGAAGATGCTCTCACTGGTCGTGGGTGCATCAGCATATTTAGCTACTACTTTTAAGCAGTAAGTTGCTCTTTTAAGAGGTCAGTTGTTCCTTGGACACAAGGTTTGTGCACTCACAATTGGAGGTTGTACATCCATGAACTAAGTTATCCTGTATAAGACAAGAGCTCTGACCAATACAGAGCAATGTAGCTACTACTGCCATTTGAGGGAATCTATTTTCTGTAATTTTCATACTTACTTATTATAATTTTGATGGTTACAGAACTTTCACATTCACGTGCCTAAGCTGCTACAATGTATATCAACATTAAACAATCCACTTCTTTCTATACAACTGTCTGTGGACCACTATGCTTATTGTGCAAGTGAGGACAGGATGCTGAGCTTTGACCAAAAAAAGGGTATTCAAAACTCCCTGTGCAGTATAATAACACTGTCTGTGGCCTCATCTTGCATGCTGACTACAGAAAGTGGGATATGGAGAAAAGAGATATAGCTGGTGGTGAAGCATCAAATATATCCCTGTGAATGTATCCTAAGGTTTCAATGAAAATGCTTCATTTCAAGATGGAATGTGTGTTGTATTGGTAAAGTTGATGTGCACAGCGAGAACGATTTCAACATTTTGCCCAGTTATATAATGTCAATACAGTGATGGTGGTGAAGGGTTTCTACTATCTTGTCACCTGGAAGTGTTATCCAGCACAGCTTTTGCAAGTGGTAAAGGGTCTTCTGAGTACCACCTGGAGCCTTCAAAGAGTCACTGTGACCCTTTTGCTAAGCATTTCCCAGAGAAAATCACTCACACCCATGATGACCTTGACACTATGGTTATGAGAAGAGTCACAGGTGGACAGGACCAACATTCTATCTAGCACTGTTCTTGGAGCCCTGCTACCTGTTTGCTGGATCCCTGCCCATCTTGTCTGGTTAAATCAGTAAAATCAAGAGTGGAAGTCTGGACTTTGGTTTGGGGGCTTTAAGATGGTGTTTGCGAAGCCATTCCTTAAAAAAAGGCTAAATTCAGATCTTCTGGCATTGGCCACTGACTAGCCATTCTTCAGCAAGGTATTGGTGTGGGTTTTGACTTGGTAACACCATAAACTTTTCATGCTGCTGATCATTTTGATCAGCTTGAGGCCCACGTATGAAAGAGAAATGGCCTTGACTGCTGTGGTGGATGACTGATGCCATAGAATGGATGCAAGGAGAGGGCAAAGAGAAGAAGAGTTAGTTCTTCTAGACCCTTTGGAGACTTTCAAGACCATCAGTCATGGTATCCTTCTGGATATCATCATTGGGCTTAGAGGGCTTACAGTGGTTCTGATCATTTCTGGATGGGTGCTGCCAGATGGTAATAGTGCTGAGGGAATATTGCTCTGCCCTGTGACCTTTGGCTTACAAGGCAATGGAGGACTTCCCTGAAATTTGTTCTACAAGGTCAGAACATGTATTCAAAGAGGTACTACCAGAAACATAGACCACTTATAAACGCCATCTCCAACTCCTCGAAAGATTCCATCAATGTTGTCTACGAAAAATTTTACACGTCACTTGGGAAGACAGGCGAACTACCGTAATATCAGTGTACTACTGGAAGAAGCAAAGATCACCACCAGTGTTGAAGCAATGATTCTTCAACATCAACTTCGTTGGACTGGTCATGTTGTGTGGATGTCTTCCAAAGCAACTACTCTATTCCGAACTTTAAAATAGAAAGTGTAATGCTGGTGGTCAACAAAAGAGGTTTAAAGACTGTCTCAAGGCAAATCTTTAAAAGTGTAGCATAAACACTGACAACTGGGAAACACTGGCCTGCGAGCACTCCAATTGGAGAACAGCCTTTACCAAAGGTGTCATGGGCTTTGGAGAAACTCAATCTTCAGGACACAAGGGAGAAACGTGCTAAGAGGAAGGCATGCTTGGCAAATCCACACCGTGATCAACTCCTGCCTGGAAACCAATGTCTCCACTGTGGAAGGACATGTGGATCCAGAATTGGCCTCCACAGTCACTTATGGACCCATTGTTAAAACCGTGTTTACGGAAGACAATTTTACTCGGCTACGAGTGATTGCCAAAGAGAAGAGAAGAAAAGAGAAAAACTAACAAATTGGTTTGCTATTAGGTAAAGGGTAAAGAGACCCCTGACCATTAGGTCCAGTCGTGACCGACTCTGGGGTTGCAGCGCTCATCTCACGTTATTGGCCGAGGGAGCCGGCATACAGCTTCCAGGTCATGTGGCCAGCATGACAAAGCCGCCTCTGGCAAACCAGAGCAGCACATGGAAATGCCGTTTACCTCCCCACTGTAGCAGTACCTATTTATCTACTTGCACTTTGACGTGCTTTTGAACTGCTAGGTTGGCAGGAGCTGGGACCAAGCAATGGGAGTTCACCCCGTCGCGGAGATTCGAACCGCCGACCTTCTGATCGGCAAGCTCTAGGCTCTGTGGTTTAATCCACAGTGCCACCCGGTTTGCTATTAATCTACTGTTAAACTTACCATGTGACCAATTTGGTATTATAGAAAACCTATGACCATCAACTGAATGCAAGTGAGTTGGCGGAGGCATTAGCAGCCAGCAGCTATTCTGTTTAGCTTATTCCAGTCTCTGGGAGCAGAGCCTGGAGTGCTGTCTCATGGTGTATGTAGGATCAAGATACATGGTGTGTGTGGGGGGGGGGGAGTTGGGCCAGTGACCTGCAACACCTGTGCCATGTTAGTCTTCCTGCCTAGGAATGTCCAAAAGTACACCTGCAGCAAGTGCAAGTTGGTTGCCTTGCTGGAAGAGAAGGTACAGCAACTTGAGGCCCAACTATCCACATGAGGAATTTCTCACTAGACCAGAGTTGACTGTCCTGGAACAGAGACGTAGGCGGGGGGCGCCTAGGGGAGGAAGAAGATCACTCAGTGGAGGAGTCAACCTTCTGGAGGAGCGTGACACACAGAAGTAGAACTGTCAGGAGCCATGCTGTGTCACTGGAGTTGGAAAACTGATTCCATGCCACTGATTCTGGGCCAGGGGAGCAAGAATAGCAGGTGCAGACCTCAGAAAACAGGTGGCTGTGGAAGGTACGGTGCACAGAACAATTCTTGCCACACCCCAGAGGAGGAAGAGATGTGGCTCACTACTGAGAGGGACAGGGGCAGCAGTGCAGAGTTAACAGGATGTCCCGGGAGGTGTCCTGTCTTCCAGGTGCAAAGATTCACAATGTGACAGAAAAGTTGCCAAGTCTTATAAAGCCTTCTGACTGCAACGCCTTCCTTCTGATTCACATGCGTACAAATGACATTGCCAGACATAGCCTTTGTATGGCAAGGGACTATGTAACTCTATGGCAAGTTCTTAAAGAAATGGGAGTGCCTGATCACCTCATCTGTCTCCTGAGAAATCTCTATGTGGGACAAGACGCTACAGTTAGAGCTGGATATGGAACTGATTGGTTCAAAATTGGGAAAGGAGTATGACAAGGTTGTATAACTTATATGCAGAATTCATCATGCGAAAGGCTGGACTAGATGAATCCCAAGCCGGAATTAAGATTGCCGGAAGAAAATCAACAACCTCAGATATGCAGATGACACAACCTTGATGGCAGAAAGTGAGGAGGAATTAAAGAACCTTTTAATGAGGGTGAAAGAGGAGAGCGCAAAATATGGTCTGAAGCTCAACATAAAAAAAAACCAAGATCATGGCCACTGGTCCCATCACCTCCTGGCAAATAGAAGGGGAAGAAATGGAGGCAGTGAGAGATTTTACTTTCTTGGGCTCCTTGATCACTGCAGATGGCGACAGCAGTCACGAAATTAAAAGACGCTTTCTTCTTGGGAGAAAAGCAATGACAAACCTAGACAGCATCTTAAAAAGCAGAGACATCACCTTGCCGACAAAGGTCTGTATAGTTAAAGCTATGGTTTTCCCAGTAGTGATGTATGGAAGTGAGAGCTGGACCATAAAGAAGGCTGATCACCAAAGAATTGATGCTTTTGAATTATGGTGCTGGAGGAGACTCTTGAGAGTCCCATGGACTGCAAGAAGATCAAACCTATCCATTCTGAAGGAAATTAGCCCCGAGTGCTCACTATAAGGACAGATACTGAAGCTGAGGCTCCAATACTTTGGCCACCTCATGAGAAGAGAAGACTACCTGGAAAAGACCCTGATGTTGGGAAAGATGGAGGGCACTAGGAGAAGGGGACGACAGAGGACAAAATGGTTGGACAGTGTTCTCAAAGCTATGAACATGAGTTTGACCAAACTGTGGGAGGCAGTGGAAGACAGGAGTGCCTGGCGCGCTCTGGTACATGGGGTCACGAAGAGTCGGACACGACTAAACAACTAAACAACAACAACATGAAACTCTGGGGCACAGGTGGTTTTTTCAACCTTCCTGGTCAAGATCATGGCCCAGGGAGAGAGAGGAAAATATTGGAAATGAAACCACTGGCTAACATTATTCTAGACCAGGGGTCAGCAAGGTTTATCTTGCCTGGGCCAGATCGGTCCCGCGGAGATCCCTCAGTGGGCCGGATCATGCACGCACGCACCTGCGATTTTCGGCATCTGTGCATGTGTAGACATGATTTCAAGCACCGCGGAAGCGAGTCCCTGTGCTGCACTGCACCAGTTTAGCGCAGCGCGCGAGCGGGCAATTTGGTTCAGGAGCAGCTCGTGGGCCCTAGGTTGCTGACCCCTGTTCAGACTACATCAACAGAAGAATAGAGTCCTGATCAAGGGAAGTAGTGGTACTACTTTCTCCTGCCTTGGTCAGACCACACCTGGAGTCGTGTGTCCAGTTCTGGGCGCCACAATTCAAGAAGAATATTGGCAAGCTGGAACCTGTGCAGAGGAGGGTGACCAAGAGGATCAAGGGTCTGGAAACCAAGACTGCTGAAGAATGGTTGATGAAGTTGGGTATGTTTAGCCTGGAAAAAAGGAGACTGAGAGGAGTTAAGACAACCTACTTCAAATATCTCAAGGGCTGTCACATGGAAGATGGAGCAAGCTTATTTTCTCCTGCTTTGAAGGCTAGGACCCCAACCAATGGATTCAAGTTACAAGAAAAATGGTTCTGAATAACATGTGGAAGAACTTTCTGACAGTAAGAGCTGCTCAACTTGGGAAATTGGCCTCCCTTGGGAAATTGTGGACTCTTCTTCATTGGAGGTTTTTAAGCAGAGGTTGGATGGCCCTCTGTCATGGATGCTTTAGTTGAGATTCCTGCATTGCAGGGAGTGGACTAGAGGGCCCTCAGCGTCCCTTCCAGCTCTACAGTTCTATGAATCTACAAATGTGGTAAAGCAGCAATAGTCAACATAAAAAGGCTTTGGGGTAGACCAGATAGAAACTTAATGAGAAACTCATGTCTTCTAGCTGTCATGAATATATTAAAGGATGTGGTCAATTTACAACATCTCTTAACAATTTGCACAATAAATCTGAAAAGGGAGAATCTACAAGTATTGGTGTACTTGGGAGGTTACTGTCTTCTACAGGAGACAACGGAACAAGCAAGAGGATGCTCTGGCCAAGGGGAGAAGCTGAGCAGATGGGAAACAGACATAAGGGCAAATGAGAAACACATTTCCATTTGGAACTTATGGCAACATTTGTTTTTAACTGAAATAAATGGGGCCCGTTGGATGAATTTCTCTATTGGTTTTAAAAAAGACTGCACCCTCAACTCTGTTGTTTACTCATACTGAATTACAACCCAGTGTTCAGAATGCAAAGGGGGCTTGCTCAGGAGAGGGAGGGAGACCCAGAGGTGCCATCTTTCTCCTTTTTTGTTGATACTTGACCCGCCAGCCCTCAGGGCTGCTGTCTGGCTCTTGCCACACTTCCCCTTTTGAAGCTGAGGACTGAAGGAAGAAATGTTGCTAGAGAGAGGAGAGACTGAGATCTACCATCCTTTCCCAAGGTACCTTCACTGCAGGGAAAGTGGTGATCTCACTGCTGGTAACCATGTTGGTGTTTATAAAGCGATGAAAGCAGGAGAATGCACATCAAACTTTTTTGGGGTATCACTCGTAACACTTTTCACTGCTTTCTTGGCATCTGTGTTCTCTAGTTGTTGAGGAGAGCAATGGTGCCTCCACTTGTGTGAAGGACAGCATGAGATCTGGCCAAGTGAAACCCCAGTAGATTGTGGTTTCTGCAACCCGAGAGGAAAGAATAGTAACGCTTTAGTTCAGCACCTTTCCTGCTCTGAGGGAGAAAGGGTGAAACTGAGTGTGGGGGGCCAAGAACTTCAGGGCTGTGGTGCAACAAAATGATCGCCTGAGTACCTCCCTATAACTGTGTCTTTCCCCCCAGAAAAGCAAAAGCAGAAGTATAATTCAAACGATGTGATATGAACGATGCTAGAGCCCTCCTGCTCCTAACCAAGCAGGGCTGATCCTGGAGCTGATGGACACCCCTCCATGCTGATGTTCTTGCTAGAGGATCCAGCCTGCCAACCAAGAAGTGGTACATGACAGGACTAAAGGCTTCCTTACCTTGGAACCACTGGACAACTATAGTTAAAGTTGCATCCTAAGTGGGTAATCTATAGTGTGAACAGACCATTGAATCTGGACTAACAGAAAATTAGGTCAGATGTAAGAGGGGAAGTCAGAGCACATGAGCACAAGGCTTGTTCACACAGAATCAAACCATGATTTTTTGGTTACATCTCAGCCAACTGAGGGAAGGTCTCCAAAAACTTTCTCTCTGCTCTAGGCTCACATTTATTCAGTACAAAAACAAGAAGTTGAAAACAGACAAAACAAAGCCTTGGACAGAGTACTATTTATTCCGAGCTTCCCAGGGATGAATCCTAAAATCTGTTTATGATCCTTGGGCTAAGTCCTAGAATATAAGAGGAAGAACTGCTTATGAGCATGTGAATAATGCATTTCACACACTGCTAGGAATTACAGTGTGTCCACCCACATATATTTAAAACCAAGAATCCAGGCTCACCACCAGACATATTACTCAGGCACGGCCCCAGCTCCTCTTTTTGGAAATGAAGCACTACCATATCCCCTCTACTAGAATTATACACATTTATCATCTACAAAAATCCACTCTTGGTTTCTCCCCTATCTCCAAGAAATACCCTCTCCCCAAAACATTAGCAATTCTACCATTATTTGGGTGCACCCAAGGAGGGCTATGGCCCAAGAGAAGCCTAGAAATCTCTTGTTAATTAAGGGCTGTATCTAAAGAATAATTTCTTTCCAGGCATGCTGTCTATGTCAAGCCTTTACTGTGACATTATAACACAATATATGGAACAACTGATTGGTTCAAAATTGGGAAAGGAGTACGACAAGGTTGTATATTGTCTCCCTGCTTATTTAACTTATATGCAGAATTCATCATGCGAAAGGCTGAACTAGATGAAACCCAAGCCGGAATTAAGATTGCCGGAAGAAATATCAACAACCTCAGATATGCAGATGACACAACCTTGATGGCAGAAAGCGAGGAGGAATTAAAGAACCTTTTAATGAGGGTGAAAGAGGAGAGCGCAAAATATGGTCTGAAGCTCAACATCAAAAAAACCAAGATCATGGCCACTGGTCCCATCACCTCCTGGCAAATAGAAGGGGAAGAAATGGAGGCAGTGAGAGATTTTACTTTCTTGGGCTCCTTGATCACTGCAGATGGTGACAGCAGTCACGAAATTAAAAGACGCCTGCTTCTTGGGAGAAAAGCGATGACAAACCTAGACAGCATCTTAAAAAGCAGAGACATCACCTTGCCGACAAAGGTCCGTATAGTTAAAGCTATGGTTTTCCCAGTAGTGATGCATGGAAGTGAGAGCTGGACCATAAAGAAGGCTGATCGCCGAAGAATTGATGCTTTTGAATTATGGTGCTGGAGGAGACTCTTGAGAGTCCCATGGACTGCAAGAAGATCAAACCTATCCATTCTTCAGGAAATCAGCCCTGAGTGCTCCCTGGAAGGACAGATCGTGAAGCTGAGGCTCCAATACTTTGGCCACCTCATGAGAAGAGAGGAATCTTTGGAAAAGACCCTGATGTTGGGAAAGATTGAGGGCACTAGGAGAAGGGGACGACAGAGGACGAGATGGTTGGACAGTGTTCTCGAAGCTACGAACATGAGTTTGACCAAACTGCGGGAGGCAGTGCAAGACAGGAGTGCCTGGCGTGCTCTGGTCCGTGGGGTCACGAAGAGTCGGACACGACTAAACGACTAAACAACAACATAACACAATATATTTATATGACTTGCTGGATGTCAACTTTTTGCATTCTAGAGACTCCATAATATTTCATGGTTGTTAGAAAACAATGGGTGCCTGCGATTTACAGTTCTGCATTCATGATGAATTCAGCATGATTACTCAGAATGCTTTCTAACATCCTTCAGATGAGGTTTGTGAATTCAAATATAATTGGCAATTTCAATTCATAGGAAATTTCCATTTTCATATAATATATGAAGCAAAGATCTCACCTCCTCGATTCCACGTGTTGGCCATTTCAAGTGGACTCCCTTTGGTTTCCTTTAACAGTAATTTTGCTACCTTCAGAACCACTTTGTCAACCAAATCCTGGGGGAGAGTAGTGCAATTTCTCACTTGTTCTTTTCCCCTGGGCAGAAATCCAGATATTAGGACTTTCCCCACATCTGTCTTTTGGGATACTTTTGTATCTGCTGCTGGGCAGATAGTGACCTCGCTTGCAGCTGGGAGGCTCTCATGTTGATGAAATCCATCTATTTGATGATCTGGTGCTACCATGGTGCTTGACTGGCGCCGACTGATATATTGTGCTCGCTGTTCATCAAGTACAGCACCTTGCGTTGCTAGATATGTTCTAGACGTCCCAATTAGGCATACCTAAGAGAAGCAGAATCAAAATTATATACCCTGAACAAAGAGACCCTCCCACTCAAGCGGTTTGCCTCAATTTTATTGTATTATAGGGCCGTAAGGCAACGCTCTCCTCCATACAACACATTAAATCCAGATCAGACAATGTTCAGCACATCAGATGTGACTGCAAAGCAGAGAGCATGATCCTCTTGTTTAAAGAGCCTATAGCCTTGGGGAAGGGAGAAGCTCACCAGAGGCAAGAGCCAAACTGGGCTAGGAATTTACTTCAGCCCCCACTCCCGCAATCCCAGAATAAGAAACTTTGCAATCAGAACTTCACCACTAAACGCTCTTCGGGATACTAGCCCAACTAGTCTTAATATTCGGTTTTTGGCTGTGGAAGACCCAGACAGGAAAAGGAACAGGGGAAAAGAACCACCAAGAGAGAACAGCCTCCCTCCTAATCCTTAAAAGTCTACCATGTAATAACTTGATCGTTTTAAGTTGCATTTCTGATGCGCCTACAGTGTGGTGCATCGTTCAGTTGGGGTATTAGATGGCATGAAAGCCCCAACTGTGATGTCTGCTTTACAAATAGTTGATTTGAACTTACAAGGTTCAAAACAACGTACGGTGCTATGGGCTGGCACTTTGATGCCAACTTCATGTGGATGTGGTATAAAACGTTTATAGATAAGCAACACCTATCTCAATAAGAAAACTTTTCTACACAGGTGTTTCTGGTGGGATTGATTCTTACTGCGTTTATATCCTGCTCTACCTCTCAAAGGAGTCCAGGGCAGCAAGAAGAAGAAGAAGACGAAGAAGAGTTTGGATTTGATATCCCACTTTATCACTACCCGAAGGAGTCTCAAAGCGGCTAACACTCTCCTTTCCCTTCCTCCCCCACAACAAACACTCTGTGATGTGAGTGAGGCTGAGAGACTTCAAAGAAGTGCGACTAGCCCAAGGTCACCCAGCAGCTGCATGTGGAGGAGCAGAGACATGAACCCGGTTCACCAGATTACGAGTCTACCGCTCTTAACCACTACACCACACTGGCTCTCCAGCAACAAGTGATTAAAAACAACAATTTAATAACATATTTTAAATGTCCAATTAGTCTGGATAATTTCAGTGTCCTGTATTTAACTCAAGTCCATATTGAAACCAGTGAGATTCTGTGCTCTTAGCTGTTCTGTATGAGAACTGTTCTGTATGCACTGATAGGACTGCTACAGCTCTACAATCTGTTTTTTTTTTAAAAAAAAAACAACAACAACTTTATTTCACTCTTCAAAATGTTACAAAATTATAAGAAAAGTACAAAATTATACAAACAAAGAAATACAAAAGAAAATACAAAAACCTTATGATTTGTTGTTGTTTAGTCGTTTAGTCGTGTCCGACTCTTATGATTTACAAAGAAAAAATACAAACAAACCAAGGAAACACAAGATCCTACGCAAAATCATATTTCATAACACATAATGACAAAAATCAGCTCTACAATCTAGGTTTATTAAGATGTTGCCAGTTTTTAGCTCTTTGACCATGCAGCCTTCCTTAACCAAACACTTTCCTGCCTTACTTTGTTATTTCAAGGGAAATCCAACCCATCAGGATTATTAGACATTTACTGGGAGAAGTGCAATTACCGGGGGGGGGGGAGAGAGAGAGAGGGGGGGGAGGAGCAAGAGCTTTCCATCACTACTTTCAAGACCACTGATTCAGCCAGGCTACAGCAAGATATTTTTTTAAAAAACCCAAGGCTATATGAAGCAATTAAAATGGATTAAGAACAATGCATTTGAAAGTTACCCTTTTTGTTGAAGGAATTCTAAGGCAATCTTCTTCCACACGAAAGCCACACACAATTCCCACTTCCATAACAAAATCAAGATATTCTCTATACTGGGTCTTCTTACTTTGCCTTCGGTTGTACTTTCCATAGAAATCAAAGAAGCAGCAAGGCAACAGAAAATAGCGGCAAGAATAGGAAGACCTGCAGTAAGGGAAATGGGCTCAATCTATTGAAAATGCATCTGCAAATACTTATGCAAAATCTACAAACTGTTGGATCTCTTAGATTTGACAGAAGTGTTACAGTTTAGGGTTTGTAAAGATCATTTAGGCTGATCTCCTATTTCCCCTTTCAACTCTACCACGCTGTCTAAGGTCAGAGCATTTCCCCGGCAAGCTGGACTATATAAGGGCCAAGGCTGCCTTTACTTCCTGGAATATGGCTTCCAACTAAAAGGACACCAGATTCCCGAAAGCTTTTTATTCTATTCCCTCTCAAGCTCCAGTTTCCCTTGCTGTTGTAGACTGCTAATGGGATCGTTTAAATATTTTTTTTTCTTGACTCATTTTCTATAATGATCAGTGGGATATAGATATTCTTTTAAATATAATGTTGTATTTTTTTCATGGCCCAAGGCCAATACAGAAATAAAACTGAATTAAGTTGATATACTTACAGTATCTAAATGGCCTGCTGCCCCCTGGTGGCTGTTCACACTACTATCTGTCAGCAAAAATTCTGTTTCCCATCACCACCAACCTCAACCTATTATTCTTCTGTTTTCAAATGGTTTTAGCTAATCTAAATATTGTATTTTACACTAGTTTAACCGGCCCTGGGAACTTATGATGAAGAGGAAGTAAGAATTTAAATAATATTCCTTTTAATTTATATCCTGTCTTTTTCTCTGGCAGGGACTCAAGGCAGCTTACAGATAAAACAAAAATAGCTTTAAAATGTCATTTAAAACAATTAAACATTAATAGAATTAATAGCACACACAGAGATCATTACCATAAACAACCCACCCACTGGAAGCCACTCTGGGCGGCTTCCAACAAAACAGTAAAATACAGAAATCCATCAAACATTAAAAGCTTCCCTAAACAGGGCTGCCTTGAGATGCCTTCTAAAGGTCTGGTAATTGTTGTTCTTCTTGACCTCTAGTGGGAGGGCATTCCACAGGGTGGGTGCCACTATCGAGAAGGCCCTCTGCCTGGTTCCCTGCAACTTGGCTTCTCGTAGCGAGGGAACCGCCAGAAGGCCCTCGGCGCTGGACCTCAGTGTCCGGGCAGAACGATGGGGGTGGAGACGCTCCTTCAGGTATACTGGACCGAGGCCGTTTAGGGCTTTAAAAGTCAGCACCAACACTTTGAATTGTGCTCGGAAACGTACTGGGAGCCAATGTAGGTCTTTCAGGACCGGTGTTATGTGGTCTCGGCGGCCGCTCCCAGTCACCAGTCTAGCTGCCGCATTCTGGGTTAGTTGTAGTTTCCGGGTCACCTTCAAAGGTAGCCCCATGTAGAGCGCATTGCAGTAGTCCAAGTGAGAGATAACTAGAGCATGCACCACTCTGGAGAGACAGTCAGCGGGCAGGTAGGGACTCAGCCTGCGTACCAGATGGAGCTGATAAGCAGCTGCCCTGGACACAGAATTGACTTGTGCCTCCATGGACAGCTGTGAGTCTAAAATGACTCCCAGGCTGCGCACCTGGTCTTTCAGGGGCACAGTTACCCCATTCAGAACCAGGGAATCCTCCACACCCGCCCGCCTCCTGTCCCCCACAAACAGTACTTCTGTCTTGTCAGGATTCAATCTCAATCTGTTAGCCGCCATCCATCCTCCAACTGCCTCCAGACACTCACACAGGACCTTCACCACCTTCACTGGTTCTGATTTAAAAGAGAGGTAGAGCTGGGTATCATCTGCATACTGATGGACACCCAGCCCAAACCCCCTGATGATCTCTCCCAGCGGCTGCATGTAGATGTTAAAAAGCATGGGGGAGAGGACAGAACCCTGAGGCACCCCACAAGTGAGAGCCCAGGGGTCTGAACACTCATCCCCCACCACCACTTTCTGAACACGGCCCAGGAGGAAGGAGCGGAACCACTGTATGACAGTGCCCCCAGCTCCCAAGCCCTCTAGACGGTCCAGAAGGATGTTATGGTCGATGGTGTCAAAAGCCGCTGAGAGATCCAGCAGAACAAGGAAACAGCTCTCACCTTTGTCCCTAGCCCGCCGGAGATCATCAACCAGTGCGACCAAGGCAGTTTCAGTCCCATGATGAGGTCTGAATCCTGACTGGAAGGGATCCAAATGGTCCGCTTCTTCCAGGCGTGCCTGGAGTTGTTCAGCAACCACTCACTCAATCACCTTGCCCAAGAATGGAAGATTTGAGACTGGGCGATAGTTGGTCATATTGGCCGGATCTATAGATGGTTTTTTAAGAAGCGGTTTAATAACCGCCTCTTTCAGCGGGTCTGGGAAGGCTCCTTCATGGAGAGAAGCATTCACCAACCCGCGAAGCCCATCGCCCAGCCCTTCCCGGCTAGCTTTTATAAGCCAGGATGGGCAAGGATCAAGGAGACAGGTGGTTGGTTTCACTTGTCCAAACAGCCTGTCCACATCCTCGGAGGTAACAGATTGAAATTGATCCCACACAACTTGACTAGACAGGACTCTAGCACTCCCCCGCCCCAGCCCTGCTCCCACGGTGGAGTCTACCTCTTCCCGAATCTGAGCGACTTTATCTGCAAAAAACTTTGCAAAATCATTGCAGGAGATCATGTGGCCCGTAGCGGGCCCGGATGGAGCAGGTGGTTCCGCTAAATTGCGAACCACCTGGAAGAGTCTCCTGCTGCTGTTTTCTGCAGATGCGATGGAAACAGTGAAGAAGGTCCTCTTCACCGTCGCCATTGCCACTTGGTAGGCTCGAAGTTGAGCTCTAGCCCGTGTCCGGTCTGATTCAGAATGACTTTTCCGCCACCGGTGCTCTAGTCGTCTCAACGACTGTTTCATCGCCCTCAGTGCCGGGGAAAACCACGGGGCTGTCCGGGCTCCATGCAATCGGAGAGGGCGCTTCGGAGCCAGACAGTCAATAGCCTTGGCTAACTCCGCATTCCAACACTCTCATCAATCCCTTAGCAACCGCTTCAGTTTGCTTCTCTGCTCTTCCCAAGGCTGTCCCCCTCCCACCAATAGCCACATTCTCATGGCATTTAGTGCACAGGAAATGTGGAGGAACCCTTCAGGCATTCAAGGCCCTTGAAGCAAACTCAAACCTATGTTGCTCTTTTCTCTGGATTGTGTACTAAAGAAACCAAACTTTCCTAGGCTTCAGAGGAGTTCATTTCTGCAAGTTTTGCATTTACTGGAGCTTTTGTTGCCATTCTCACTGGCTTCATTACTTCAGCTCAAATCCTCTCCCCAAAAACCATATTTTTTTGGGGGGGGGTGTTTTCTTTTTTACATACAGTGGTACCTCGCTTTGCGAACACAATCCGTTCCGTGGAGGTGTTCGCTTGCTGAGGCATTCGCTCGCCGAAGGCACGCTTTTGCGCATGCGCATCTGACGCCGCGGAACCCGGATGTAAACACTTCTGGGTCCGCAGCATTCGTAAACAGAGGTTTTCATAAACGGAGGTAGTCGTAAACCGAGGTTCCACTGTAGTTGATTTTTATACTATCCTTATTCTGTTTTTATTTGTTCCATGTACCATGGCAGAAAGGCGATTAGTAAATATATCTCTCCATACTGGTTCTTCATCCTAAGATCCACTTTGTTTTTTTTAAAAAGCACTGAGGTTTGGTACCTGGCTGCAATTACAGGTATCCATGGTGTCAGCTCATCAGAATGATTTCCAATCAGCCAGTCAACATCTGGATACAGATTGTCTGGGCTAACTGTATTTTCCTAAAAGGAAACAAAACAACGTCTTTTACACAGTACGTCACATAAAGTAAACAAAACTGGTAGTAGTGTTTTACTACTGAAATCCATTATCCACATCAGATTTACAGTTTGGTTATGTTTCCAAAATAGCTTGAGTTAGTGATGTTGTGCATTTTGAGAATGGTTCACCATTTGATTTACTCATCTCTCTGGGCTTCCCATGGGCTTCTCAGGGGCCAGGGTGAGAACACAATACTGGACTCGGTGGGGGTCTCTATTCTGACTCAGGAGATCTCCTTGCATTCTTATGTTTCATATATGTTTCAAAGCCTACATTTATACTACTCTTATTTTCACATTAAAAAAATAATAATTCGAATGTATTTAAGCTTATTCTTCTAAAACGAGAGGGAAGTTGAAAACTGAAGGTTATTTTACCTTCTGAGAAATTCTAACAGAAGTTTTGGTTATTTTACCTTCTGAGAAATTCTAACAGAAGTTTTGGTAGTAAACCCTTAAGACTCAAAATCTCTTTTGAGAACTCTAGGTTCTCAAAAGCCCATAGGGTTTTTCATATCATCCATTCCTACTAAGTGTGCATGCACACGAAAGCTCATACCTATGACAAACTTAGTTGGTCTCTAAGGTGCTACTGGAAGGAATTTTTTATTTTATTTTTTGTTTCTACTAAATAGAAAATATGGATTTCTTCCTGATCACTTCGGCAAAGGGTCTTCGCTTCAGTGCCACCTCACACCTGCGGCAAAAAAATTGTTTAATACACCCCCTTTCTCTGTATCCATTGCAGCTTATACTACGGGCGAGATGCTTTTATGCAATGGGTCATAGTGAATCCCAAAGGCTATTAAAAATGAAATAAAATGCAACCTTTCCCCTAAACCACCTTCATATGTTATGTATTCTCTCATAATGTATAGGTCAATTACTGTGTGATGTTCTCTCTCACTCTCATATTGATGAGGAAGGTTGAGACAGTATGAGAGTGAAAGAATCAACCATCCAAATTAAAGTGAATGTGGGATTAATTTGTTTTTACTTCATCGTTGTAAAACGTTTCTACCTCACTCTTCTTTAAAAAGAAACTAGGACAGCTTAGAACATAAAACACTGCAGCAACAAAAGCTCAGTTACAAATGATACAGGTAATACAAAGAGTCCTTATGAAGTACATGAACATCAGGTCTCTGTGGAAACCCTACAAATTGTCAACCTACGACGGCTCAGCAGTCTTCTCTGCCTCTGTTAACTACTCTTATTCCATTTGAGAGATCGAAATATAAGGATCCAGTGTTAACAACAAAACCGAAGGGGGTGGAGAACGGAAGCTGATATATTTTCTCTGCACAATTGTGCACAAATACAGACTTACAAAATGGGCTGGGCTACATTTTGATATGCTTTACATAAAGTTGTGGGGTTTTTTGCCCTTCTGCTGCAATCCTATATCCATTTTCCTGGAATAAACCTCACTGAACTCAATGAAACTTACTTCCTAGTAATCATGCATAGGAGTGCACTGTAAGTGAGCTTGTTTGCAAAAAGGAGTTCTGAGTGAGATGCACTTTATAAAGATGCCCGTGTTTCAACAATACCTCCAAGTGTGTCTGTGGGCCGTACATGTCCCATATTTTTCTTCTTCTGACATCAATCCCTTTGCCTGGATGCTGAAAGATTCCATGTATGAATGATCAGTTAAACTGTACCTTACTTTTTAGATACTCCTCCCCAAAACGATGCAAACAGTGAACAGAATGCCACCATACATCCTGAAATCAGGATGAATTCTACTAGTATTTTTTCAATTTATATCCCATGCTTCCTCCTAAAAGGAGTCCAGGGCAGAAATTATAATGAAAGTAGGGGATTCTCACAGGACTGATGCCTGACTGTAAAACCGTATTTTTACCAGAAAATCCTTACCCCTCATCCCAACGTATTGCCTGATTCTGCTTCATCAGGGCTAAGACAAGTTTTTATATTTATGCGAGTCCTACAACAAAATGTTGCAGTTCACTGTCTCCTGTTAACAGGAATGCCCCTATTAAAGCCCCTTCGAGGATACTAGACACACTGTTAGAGGCTGAAGCAGTGGTTATATTTGTAAGCTGGTTTTCTGCCAAAAGGTTTCCAAAAGCTTAAAATAAATCATAACACAAAAATATACACATACATTTAAAAATAAACAGATCCAAGTCCCCTATGACCTCAGCCAGCAGCCAAAGGCCCATTTAGAAGCTGCAAGCCTTCAATCCCAAATAAAATACCATTTGAGCCACAGCCATCGGCCAGGCAAGGAGCAGCTTAAGAGAACCTGCTTTCCCCCACCTTACCAGGAAAACTGTTCTGCTCCAACTGCCCCATTGTCCTGAGATTGCAGAAGTGGGAGAAAATATACTCTGGGCAGGCAGGCATAGGACTGAGGGACATAGCAACCCAGTAGTATTTCAGTTTATATAGCAGAATGTGTAGGTAACAGCAAACACCTTCTGTTTCAACCTTTAAATGCCTGCTGAAAACTTGTCTGTGCTGCTGGGTTGTTGCAGACATTGAGGCAAAATCTTTCTATAATAGTTGATAGCCTTGAGTTTTAAATTTTTGTGTGGTTTTATCGTATCATAAAAAATATTGAAGTTATTCACAATAATGAGGTAAAGGTAAAGGTGCCCCTGACCATCAGGTCCAGTCGTGTCCGACTCTGGGGTTGTGGCGCTCATCTCGCTCTATAGGCCGAGGGAGCCGGCGTTTGTCCGCAGACAGCTTCCAGGTCATGTGGCCAGCATGACAGAACTGCTTCTGGTGAACCAGAGCAGCGCACGGAAACGCCATTTACCTTCCCGCCGGAGCGGTCCCTATTTATCTACTTGCACTTTGATATGGTTTCGAACTGCTAGGTGGGCAGGCGCTGGGACCGAACAATGGGAGCTCACCCCGTTGCAGGGATTCGAACCGCCAACCTTCTGATCAGCAAGCCCTAGACTCTGTGGTTTAACCCACAGCACCACCTGGGTCCCGTAATAATGAGGTAGCAGTATATAAATATTTTATAAAGAAATCAAATAAGTTGACCATTTCAAGTTATTTACCCCCTCATTGTTTAAAATGTGAACCAGGAGACCATTTCCACAGCCAAGATCCACAAAAGACTGTTTCTTGGACAATCCTCTCTCAGCTCTCTCGTCTTCCCAAAGGATCTAAGAAAAAGACAAAACCCGATGTTTAAAAAACCACAGGTGGCAAAAACAGCATTAATGAAAACTATAAAAAGGTTTGTTAGTTTACAGAAATCAAGATGATTTTCTAATGGTGTTTGCAACAGGGGTATGTGGCTACATTCTATTTTGACAAGAAGGATAAAGAAATGTCCCATCTACATTCTTTAAGAAATGTAAGTTAATCAGAGGCTCCATTAACCCCCACATAAGTGGGGAGTTGCCTGTACTAGGAATAGCTCTTGAAGGAAAAGTACCAAACTCAGTGCACAAAAAAGAAGAAAATGCATAGACGCACAAGAAGACAAATGTTTAGCTCTTACTGCTTTGTCTTCTTGTGTGTCTATGCACTTTCTTCTTTTTGTGGACCGAGTTTTGTACTTTTCCTTTTCATAGATATAACATACACATAGTAAATCAAATATTTTAAAACCCAAAGCCATCATCTCTCATTATCAGGCATGCATTTCCAAGCTGAGACCATTATTCTGTCCCTATTTCACAGACTTTTATATCAACTGTGCATTTTAAAGTCAAATTCACATTTCTATTTGTTAAAATTCCATCTTGTCTTTTACAAGCACTATGTGAAATCTGTTTCTTTAAAAAAAATATAAATCTACATTTTTAGAGATATTTTGTACCACCACGCACCAACAGGTATGAAGCTATAGCAACATCTTCAAATACAAATTTTTCTGGATCTGTTACTTCAGGCCATACCTGCAGGTAAACAAGCAAAATGACAATTCATTTAACTGTGAATATTCAAAATTGTACACACACACATACAAAAAACCACACACATCTACACATAGTAGATACTAGTATCCCTCTCTGGTGATCACTGGTACCCGAGTAAGATTGTCTTCCATGAACGCTCTGTCCATATGTGACTGTGGAGGCCAATTCTGGATCCACAGATCCTTCCACAGTGGATTCTGGGCAGGAAATACACACAAATACACACACATACATAGCCCACAGAAAACGCACCAGAATGGTGGGCCTTTCTAGAAAGTGCCCCATTTTTGTAGATTCCACTGTAGGTCCACAGAGTCAGTTTTACGAATAAGAAGGCGGGAATTGAGCAGTGGCAGTTTGCCTTTTTGCCCCTTTGGCAAGGTTGAAGCATTTTGTAGGAGAGATGTTTTGGAGGCAAGCTGTTTTGAAAATCCTAAAGACTTTGGAATACGACAAGTTCGCTGACTACTTCAGTTACTTCAGGAACTTTGCAGTACAAAGCTTTTCAGCTTGTTTCTTATTGAATGACTTTCTGCTATTTGGTTCCATTCATATCAACAGGGACTTTCAGAGACCTATAGGATTTTGTTGTTGTTGTTGTTTAGTCGTTCAGTCGTGTCCGACTCTTCATGACCCCATGGACCAGAGCACACCAGGCACTCCTGTCTTCCGCTGCCTCCCGCAGTTTGGTGAAACTCATGTTCATAGCTTCGAGAACACTGTCCAACCATCTCATCCTCTGTCATCCCCTTCTCCTAGTGCCCTCAATCTTTCCCAACATCAGGGTCTTTTCCAGGGAGTCTTCTCTTCTCATGAGGTGGCCAAAGTATTGGAGCCTCAGCTTCACGATCTGTCCTTCCAGTGAGCGCTCAGGGCTGATTTCCTTAAGAATGGATAGGTTTGATCTTCTTGCAGTCCATGGGACTCTCAAGAGTCTCCTCCAGCACCATAATTCTAAAGCATCAAGTCTTCAGCGATCAGCCTTCTTTATGGTCCAGCTCTCACTTCCATACATCATATACATACCTATAGGATTTGTTTTCATGTGTATTATATGAGATATGTTCAGTTTCTAGTCTTGTGTTTGATATTACATATGTTGTAAATACATTCTGTTCGTTTGAATTTGGTCATGTGTTGCCGTTTTTGGTTTCACTTGAAAATCCTAAAGTCAAGGCTTATTGCTCATCACTGTGCCATATTACAAATACTAACATTCCCCACCATACAAATATCTAGATATGGAGTGAAAGATTCCAATGAAGTTTATTTAGCGTGAATTCAAATTTGAAATACAAACACTGCGACATACATTTTAATAAAAAACTGAATAGCAAAAACTTTATCTGGTCGTTCTGCTCTTTACCTTTACAATGTCTTTGTACTTTTCCTTTAGATCTTGATAAATTTTGCTGTATCTAGCAACAGAAATGAGAGAGAGCGTGTTCTTAAATTCACGTTTTGCGGTCTCTGTGGACCATTTAGCAAGTTTGGGCAGCAGTTCACTTCCAAGCCATGTTGTTTTAGGGCACAGAATTCCATCTGAAATGTAGTTTTCTGGAGGTGATGAAAACATTGCAATAGACCTTCAAAATTAAAAAAAGGAAAAAAAAGAATTCAGAGCTGCTCAGTAATAAAGCGCTTGAAATCATCTGTGGTTCAGTGTGTGTCTGACTATGAATTATCAGGTATCAAAAATAGGAAGCTGCCTTTGAGGAATGGCTCCTGCATGTTTATGGTATGGATGCATGAATTTAACTCTGTCAGCTAAGCCTCTTTCCAGGAAATTGGGAAAGAAATAAGAGGGAGGATAAAATAGGTTTTGATATGACTTGAGGGCCTAGCACACTACCTAATTATCCTTATCTTACTCAATTTTGTATGTGCTCATTCTTATCACAAGACAGGGTAGAAAAATGACAGACAAGCCAAGCTGGACTTATGCCACCTATTTTTCTTAGTTTAAAATATATACAAATATATATATACCCTGCTCTTGCACTGCAGACACAATGCTTTTAGAAACACCCGCAAAATCCATTAAACAAATCAATACAATCATAAAACCTTGAAGGTCAAAGGCAAGAAAAGTAGATAAACCTCAAAACTTACAGAGGACTGGTCTCTTAAAAACTACTCAGCCTGACAAGGCCAAAACACCTGCTGGAAAAATGTTTGACCACAAGTCTGAAAGAAGGGAGGTCAACCAAATTTCCTGGAAAAGGGAATTCCAGTTTGGGAATATCCATAGAGAATATGATCCCAAGCAATCATGCCTCCATTTTCCTGGGAATGTGAAGCACAGCCTCCCCTGCAGACCCTGAAGGGTGGTCAGACTCATATAAGAAAGAAATAGTCCTTTAGGTATCATGGGCCCAAACCATTTAGGGATTTAAAAGGTGTTTCCATTGACTTTCCCATGCGAAACATATTGCAGCAAGCCCAATCTGGCCGTAACTAAGGTCTATGTTATCATGGCTTCCTAATTTCTATTAAATGCAATTTTAGGTTTTAGGCTGACTATTTTTAAAAAAAGAGAAGCTTAGCATAACTGAACCACATTAATGGAAAAATTCAATAAACTTTGAAGAAATATTTTCCGCAAGTTAGCTTTCTGGGTAATAGAGATTCAGAGGTCTATGAGGAAAACAATGGGGGGGGGAGAGAGGAAATGTCACATTGCCCCCCCCCCAGTGATATAACTGGTAAATTAGGACGATAAATAATTTTGAATTGGTGAAATCATTTTTAAGGACAATGGTTTACACTCTCAAAGAATGTGTTGTAGGAAGAGTTTTAGGTAAGACAATCAATAGCATTATAGAATGATACAGGCATCCAACTTAAGCGCAATTGATTTGCGCATGACCGTGTAGACGTGTGGGATCCGGAAATAGATTCAAACCAGGGAATGGCAAGAGAGAGCTGGAGAGTCCTTGTGGCTTCAATGACAGTGGATGCTCCAGAGACTGTAGGCACAGCAGGGCTTAGCTGAAAGGAGAATTGATTGGAGGGAGCGGGGGGTGGGGTGGCATTTAGAGGATTTTTAGAGGGTGCTTCCCACTTAAGCGATTTTCGCTTATTTATGTGGGGGCCCAGAACGTAACCCTCGAGTGTGGGACGCCTGTAGTTCTGTGAACACTTAGATCTGTGTGATGCAGCCTTCGCCTCCTGTTATGTACATGCGTCAGACTCCTTCACATGAAATAAACTGACCCATGTTTAAAATTCTCACACCAAATGATATAACCAAAATGTGATGGAAACATTTGTCCCATTTGTGCAAATCTCAACTTTTTTTTCCATCCTTGGAGATAAAAATGAAGCCTCGGATTCAGGATCACAAGTTATTAATCATAGTGAAACAGATTCTGATTACAGATGCTTGTATTTATGGTACCGCAGAGCTGCAAACTTGCACATATTTTACTTATGCGATTGCAGCTTTGAATGAGTGGCATAAAAATTAATAAATGGAGAGCCGGGAAAAGTGTCAGAAGCAATGTTAGAAATTCCCCAGGTGCCAGGCACATTTTTCAAGTGTCGAGGGTCCAATTGTGACCATGTGGAGATCTCTGGATGCCAGACTGGCAACTGATGTCTCCATCTGGCTGGCTCCTCCAGCTTTCTTAAGCAGGTAAGAAGAGCTTATTTATTGCATTTATCTCCCACCTTTTTCTCCAAGGAGTACACAGTTCACCCTCCTCACTTAATCCCTACAACAACCCTGTGAGGTAGGTTAAGAGGCTGTGCCTGGCCCAAGGTCACCCAGTGAGCTTCATGACTGAGTGGGGATTTGAACCCTGATCTCCCAGGTTCTAGTCCAACACTACACCACACTGGCTTCCTAGAATACTCTGCTATGGGGCATCTCTATAAATTACCGGTAAGTTGGTAAACAACTTTGAGACTATTTTCTTTAAAATATAGAGTGGTATAGAAATGAAAATAATAATCATAACAATAAATTTCATTTTTTAAAAAATATGTTCCGTTATGGCAACCATAACTTAGGTTTAAGGTACCATTTGATTAGCTTACATATCTAAGTTTCTATCACGGGTCGGAATGGGCTGTCTCGAGAGCTCAAAAGTCTCATTAGATCTTGCATGACCTCCCCAGAGCTGGGTAAGCAAGACAGATTACTTAACAAGCTTTTTCTGTGCCAGATTTTCGTGCCCAAAAAGGGTTTTTAAGCCCACCACCTTGCTTACTGGATCTCATGGGTAGTTCCCACAGCCTTCCAGAGGCCTCAACCAACCTTTCCAGAACCTAGCAATGTAGGAATAGTCACGCAGGGTTGGTTCCGGGGGTCTTCTGGACTTTGCAAAGTTTTGCCTTTGCAGGCAAACCCTTGGAATGTAACTCCTACACAGGTTGTGGGCTTACTATATTACGGTTTTGCATACTAGCATTTAAGTAATATGCTGTGGACTCTGCCCTTAATACCATGACTGCAGGAGACCATTATGGTATAAATAAATTTTATTTTGCTTATTACAGAATTTGTAGTTTCCATTTCCATATATATATTTATTTATTTACATCTCAAAAGACAAAAACTAAGATAACTGTGCATGGGTAGCACCGTGCAGAGGTTTTGAGCACTCTTTCTCTAGGATTGGGAGTATTCATGATTTTGCTTGCCTTTTGATGCTTTTGATGCTGCAGTCCTACGTGTACAACTGGGAAACACTGCATATATCAGAGTAAGTCTGAGTAAACATACAGATAGGACTGCTTTTTAAATTTCATATACAGTCGTACCTCGGGTTACGACCACCTCGGTTTGCGAACAGTTCGGGTTACGAACTGCACAAACCCGGAAGTGTTTTCGCCGCGCGGCGCCCATCGCGTTCGGGTTACGAACTATTCGGGTTACGAACTGCGATCCGGAACGGATCGCGTTCGTAACCCGAGGTATTACTGTATAGGGTAAATAGTAAAAATTATATACAGATGGCGATCATTTTGTGTGCGCATGACCGCTGACACATACGCTGTTTTCGGCCCCAGAAGGGAGCAGAACAGTTACATACACTCGGCCGACACATGCAATGACCTGCAGTGCTACCCACACATAAATGGGGAGTTGCCTGTATGCCACCTCAGGTATAAATGCTTTTTATGCTACCAAAGGAGTGAAATAGGTTTAGGTGTGTCAGGAAGCACTCAACTGCTTATATTTAAATGTGTAAGTTGGGTGTGCATTATTTTTATTTAGTGGTTTCAGAAATTTCCAAAAATGTTATACTCTAGCCACCACACACACCATAATAATTCCACATGACAAATACATTCAAAAGAGTGAAAAATCTTCTCAGCACCCACCATTCATTGTCTTGTGTATGCAGAAGTCGAACTTGATAAATATTGCTCTTCTTGATCTTGTATTTCCCATCATGGGTTTGTACCAATGGCAAAAAAGTGACGGTCCCATTAAATATATCTGTAAATATTTCATAACAGTAGGTTTTATTCACCTTTGGGAAACAGAGTAGTGTTTAAGGCTTACGTAGCATACATCAAATTGCTGCAACCTTTACAATAACATTGTAAACAGCCAGCTTTATTATCAACACTCTATTGTGGGTGGCTGTGGAGGCTCTTGCCATTTGATGCTCAAGCCCTTTCCTAGCAAGGCCCAATGCTTAATTTCCCACCTGCGCTGGACATAGAAATACACAGTGCTGCTAGTTAGCGGAGCCACATTGACACAGGTAAGCCATTGCCTATAGTAATAAGGTGTCCCTGCCCACCAAGACCAGACACATAGCTGATTTTTGAATTTACTGTGTGATTTATATCCAATGCTTTCCATTTTTGATGTTCTGAATGTTTTCTCTTTGCTTTGGGCCACTTTGGGCAAAGCTAGGGCTCACCAGCTCCAAGAAACCCGATTTTTACCGCTGAATCAGAGCAAATGTCAATGGGATTTTCCATGGATGGACGACTGCTCCCAATTCAGCATCAAAGAGCAAGTTTTCCTGGGGAAAGTGGTGGGGCAAACGGGGAACTGCTCAGACCCATGCTTTCTAGGCATGGGCCAAGTGGAACTGTGGACAAGCCCTCAGGATTATTCGCTTGCCACGCAGAGTGGCTTTGCCTTCCATGGCGGAAAACCTGATAATAATAATAATAATAATAATAATAATTTTTATTTATACCCCGCCCATCTGGTTGGGATTGCCTTGTGTTGTAATAACACAATAAACCGTGGGGCTTTTATCACGGAGGGGAGGGGCACACAAACAAAGGCACTCTGTCCGCCCCCCCGTCCAAGGTCCGAGCTCGCTCTGGGGAGCCGCAGCCGGCGCGAGGCAGGGCCGAAGTGGCCGCCCCGATCCCTCCTCCTCCTCCCGCCCCGAAGTCACCTTTGACGACCATCTCCCTGGCGGGCGCGGGAGGACAAGCCTTGGGCACGAGCGTCCGGAGCACCACCTCCAGCTCCTCCTCCCCGGGGCCTGCGAGGCCGAGGGCTTCGAAGTCCTCGCGGCAGCAGCGGCAGAAGGCCTCGCAGGCGGCCTCCAGCGCCCTCGCGGGGCTCCCCTCCCCGCCTGCCCCAGGCCGAGCGGCCCGCCAAGCCCCGTCCTGAGAAGCGCCGCCCAGCCGCTTGTTGGCCACCTGGGGCTTCTCCAGCCACACGCCCACCGCCGCCCAGAAGCCCCCCGGGAGCAGCGCCGAGTCCCGCAGGGCGACCTCCCCCAGCAGTTCCATGACAGTCGGCGGAAGAGGACAGCTGGCGCGGGTTGACGACGTCACATCCGGGTAAGGAGCTTTCCCCGCCCCGCTCTTCCTCTCCATCTCACCCAGAGAGCTATAGAAAAGGTGAAGAGTGGCGCGCTTTCCTTGCTCATAGGGATATTCCGAGAGGAGTCGCTTGCAATATCAACGACGAGAGATAAGCAATCTCTCCCCTCTAGCACCATTTAGAGCAGGCATCCCCAAACTTCAGATTTTTGGACTACAATTCCCATCTTCCCCGACCACTGGTCCGGTTAGCTAGGGATCATGGGAGTTGTAGGCCAAAACATCTGGAGGGCCGCATTTTGGGGATGCCTGATTTAGAGAAAGTCATAGCAACATAGCATGATGTAGGAAGCGACCCCCCGAGGGTCATCTAGCCCAACCCCCGGCAATTCAGGAATCTGAACCAAAGCATCCATGGAAGGTGGCCATTAAACAAACAAGGCGCAAGGCAGGATTTCGATGCAACTTCACGGCGGCTGCAAAGCTTTCACCGCGGAAGAAAAGGCAGCCGCAGGTGCGGAAGTCCCGCGCGCGTGTCGGTACGATTCTGTGTGCCGCAAACCGCCCGGGGAGGGACCTTCGGGTGAAAGGCGGCGTCTAGTAAGTTTAATAAGGAACTGAGAACTATTAGAGGCGATGAAGAGCCCCAGTGCGCCGTTCCGCCCGGGGCTGGTTTGGCTGCCCGAGAAATACAACGCTGCGCGCCCCGGGGCCTCGTCGCCTTGCCTTCGGGCTTCGCGGGAGGAGGCGCCGGCGCTTCTGCGCGCGTCCGACGAGACCGCGGCGCGCCCGGGAGAGGGTGGCGCGTTGTGGGGCGGAGCGGAGCGGAGCGGAGCGGAGACCGAAGTCTGCCGCCGTGGGGGAAGCTGCGCAGCGCTGCGACCTCGCGTTTTCCGCGACCGTGGAGAGAGGGGCAGCGGCGAAGCGCCTTGTCCCGGGTGGGTGCGGGGGCGTCAAGCCCCGGGGGAGCCGGCAGGGGTCCTCCTCCCACCTCTTTCCCCTTCGCGCTGCAGAAAACGTCTGTTTGGCGGCGCGTCCCGCCTCCCCACCCGAAGCCTCTCGAGGCGCTCCCTTGCGCAAATCGCCGCGAGATCCCCTTCGGGTACCTTTGCCGCGGGTGGGCGCCCTTGGCGAGGCGAAGGGGGCGCAAACGCGTCGCTGGGAAAGGAGCCCGGACTGGCTGCTGCGCCTGTGCTCCGCGGGGGCTGAAGGGCCGCCCTGCTGCGCGCGTTGGCCGGGGAAGCGCCCTGGCCCGGAGTGGGAGGCAGCTGCTTGCCAGCGAACCTGTCCGGTTGCGCAGTCCGTGGAAGTTGCACTCGGGCGCTGTCTTGCATAACTAGCGGTCACCTGCTTATGAAAGGAATGGCATGTGACAGAGGCAGTGAACTTGTCAACAACAGGCCCGTAAACTAGCTGCTCCTTCTTTTGCTTTCTTTGTGCGGGGTCGATCAGTACCGAAGTTTATTTACATTGATCAAAGGCAAGTTACCACATCCAGTTAGAGAGAAAGAGAGAAGGTAAAGTTTTTAGCAGCAGCAGCAGCCTCTCTTTTAAGAACTGTTAATGTAGCCTTCATGGAGAGGATGGTCTACACAGGCTCTGTTATCCTCTGAACAAATAACTTTGGAAGGGTTTCTTCTTTTTTAAAAAAAGGCATTTGTTTTGAATAATTTTGGGCTTTGCTTACAGAACATTGCACGTTAAGATGGCATCTGTCAGTGATCAGGAAAAGGTCAGCTCTTGGAACACTTCGCTGCTCCCAGGCTTACCCAGTGGGCCGCTGGATGCCTACCGAAAGAAAGCATCCTTCAACTGGAAAGAGATGGCACTCTTCGTAGAGGAAGAAGATCTCCTACGTTTTAAAGTAAGGCTTAGAATAATATTTCTTTAAAAACGATATTGCGAGTGAAACAAAATCTGCTGTAACCCCCTTAAAGTATCCAATATGTACCATTAAATTCTGGCTCTTGTGAGCCCTGTCTGGCCAAGGGATTCACATGACCTTTTCTTAGGTCAAGAGAGCCGTGATCCTTGATAAATAGGGATTTGAGGTGTTTTTGCTTTTGTCAGTGTAAATGGCCATCCAGTAAGTTACTTTACATTTTGATAGGATTGTGCGTGATATTCATGCTTAAAGGGTTTTCAATCTAGGATTCGGTAAAAACAATATTCTCAAAAATATTGGAAGCCTTTTGAGGAGGAGATAGGTTTCTTTTGTATTGTGTTTTTGATCTGGAGGGAAACCACACAATTATACTGGTAAAATTGAAATTATGCACTTCTTTATCAAATCCAAACTTCTACTACTTTTAGTGCAGTACATGAAATGCAATATCTATAATAATAATTCAAAGAGCTTTTAATCACTGAGGCAACATTTGGATGTGAACTTATTTAGTAAAATTGCTTATCAGATGGTTGACATTTATTAAGTTTTAAACTGCTTCCTGATTGTCCATGTCCTTGTACATTTCTTATGGCATAGGGAAATGACTAAATGTGTTAATACCGTATATAAAATAAGAATACTTCAGTTCAATGACAAATTCAAATCTGACATTGAAATATTCTGATGTGTTTCTACCCTGAAGAACAGAATATTCTCAGCTCTTGAAAATGACCCTCTCTTTGCTCGTCTCACTGGAGAAGAATTACCTCTTGAGAAATACCGCGAACTAACCTTCCTCCGCTGTAGGAGACTCTTTGAATATGATTTTCTACGACTAGAAGACATAATTGAGAAACCATTAAGAGTTGTAGCACTGATTACTTGCCTGGGGATGTATGACTGGTCTCTAGGAGCCAAATATTTGCTAAATTCCCAGGTATGTACAATGCAGGTGTAAACTCCGTTATAGATTTCCTTAAAGACTCAAGCCTACTGGCAAATCATTCCATTTTTATTTTGGATAAATATTTTTGCAGATTACATCATAGCTGCTCTATGTGCGCTTTTGATTTAGAGACTATAGAGGCTTGGCACTTTTTTCACGTGGTAATTGTAGTGAAAACTTCATCGCTTGAACGTACACGCTCCACAATAGTCTATTGATATTTGTTTTTAGTTTCTTTTTGCTTTTAAATTGCTTTTCGCTTATTATTATTTCACTTATTATTACAGTCATACCTCTAGGTGCTTTCACTTCATGTTGCGGCTTTTCGGGTTGCAAACGTGGCAAACCCGGAAGTGCATACTTCTGGGTTTCGCCGCACGCACAGAAGCGTTCTGTGCGCTTCGCACATGCGCAGAAGCGCTCTATTGCACTCCGCGCTTGCGCAGAAGCACTGTTCTAGTGGCAGACTTTTCAGGGTGCAAACGGCACCCTGAAACGGATCGTGTCCGCAACTAGAGGTACCACTGTATCATTATTATTATTATTATTATTATTGAATTTATATACCACCCTATACCCGGAGATCTCAGGGCGGTTTTATGATGTTATTCTTTGGTTTTATATTTTTATATTGTTTTATACCATTGTGATATATTTTTATGATACAGTGGTATAGAAATATTTTTATAAATAAATAAATTTATAAAACTGGTATCAGAATTATAAACCATTATCTCATCATGTCATCTAATCACCTAACTGTGGGAAATGATTAAGCTACTATTTCTCTTACTTTTATTTAAACCATTTCCCTGTGTTGATGCAGAGCTTGGTCAGATTCTGATTGAAGCTAACATAATTGCACCATCCCCTTTGGGTTTAAGCTAAGCTGGTTTTTGTCATACAGGGAGCAAAGCAGACAGTCTATAAAACATCCTAGTCGCTTACAGCAGTGATCTAGGCTGGCCAGGAAACCTTTAAGGTTAAGAAGCACCTAATGGTTTAAGAGTTATGTAGCATCTTCCTAAAGTTCTCTCTTTTGGACAGACACAGTTGGGGCCACACAGGCAGAATTCCCACCTGACATTCCATTACTCCTTTTATTATCAGTTGCTTGTTACCTAAAAGCAGGGCATTTTTCCCAGGGGAACTTACAGGAACTCTATTCTGGCACCTCTCAAGTGGGCGCCATTGCCATTCTAAGAGAACGAGGTGAGCATCTCTTTTTCTGGAAAAATAGCACTCCCTAAAAGGTCTCCATGCAACTTGCTTTTTTGAAAAATGCTTAGGTCTGCTAGATGATTGGGTGGCGCTGTGGTCTAAACCACTGAGCCTAGGGCTTGCTGATCGGAAGGTTGGCTGTTCGAATCCCCGCGACGGGGTGAGCTCCTTTTGCTCGGTTCCTGCTCCTGCCTATCTAGCAGTTTGAAAGCATGAAGTGCAAGTAGATAAATAGGTACCGCTCTGGCGGGAAGGTAAACGGTGTTTCCGTGTGCTGCTCTGGTTCGCCAGAAGCGGCTTTGTCATGCTGGCCACATGACCCGGAAGCTGTTATGCCGGCTCCCTCGGCCAATAACGCAAGATGAGCGCTGCAACCCCAGAGTCGTCCTCAACTGGACCTAATGGTCAGGGGTCCCTTTACCTTTAAACCCTTTTTAAACAAGTACCGTAGTATCATTATTCTGACACCAGTGGGCAGCAGTGCCTTGAACACAAAAGTCCTGATGAAAAGGAAGAACAAACTCTCCCATTAGGAGGAGGAGGCAGGATGGGAAGACCTGAAACGTTGCAGTGGAAAGATTTACCTCTATATCCTCACTAGATCTTTACCAGAGCCTTTGCGTGTCAAAGGTTGAAAACAAACATCTACCATGTTTGATTTTATCGTGATTGTCAGACTTACTCAACAGTTCAATCCATCCTCATCACCCTATCGGGATCAATGGATGTGGCCTGGGGACATATTTTCTTGGCTCCTGCTCCTCTTTTCATGTTGGGTGTGTGATCACATGCATCCTGGGTGTATCCAACACATCCTTTTGGGACGGAGTGGTTCTGGTCATCTTGAAAGACGCAGTGATCCATCCAAGCACTCCTTGAAAAAATCTCCCTGGGCCCATTGCTTTGTGACGACTACTGCCCAGTTGCAAATACCCCCTTTTTGGAAAATTGATTGAGAGGGTCATAGGATGGTGGCAAGTGCTCTAGGATGAAACCCGTTCTCTTCACCGGCCTTGAGAAGACATTTTGCTATTGTTTAAGAGTAATCCAGAGATCAGAGATCATTTTTATTTTCATTATTTCACTTTGCAGCTGAAACCAGGAGGAAAATTATTTTCTTGTAATGAAGTTGGGTTTCCTGATGCAGAATAGCATAAAATATCACAGAATGGCATTTTCTCCTAGGGAGGAAGCAACTTAACACTTGACTTGTGGTTTGAGCTGTGAGCAGTGATGCTTCACTATCTCAAATCTTTCATGAACATGTCATTCTGACCCCTTCGCCTTCCTCTTCTTTGACAAAAATGTTTTTACTACAGTATTTATCAGTCGCATCAGCTAATTGTCTTTAATGTTTACAGGTGTTCAAAGGTGCAATTGAGAGTACAGGGTCTGAAAGACATGAAGAATTTATTAAAGATAATGCAAATATGAAGGTACGCTTTAAACTGCCTAAATCAGTGTTTCTCAACCTTTTTGGGGCCAAGGCACACTTGTTCCATGAAAAAAATCACGAGGCACACCACCATTAAAAAAGTTAAAAAATTTAACTCTGTGCCGCCCTATATTGACTATATAATTATGACTGTAAGAAACACTTGCCAATTGCTGTGTTGGTTGCAATCTCCTATAATAAGGCTTCACAAGCCGCTGATTTCTCTGCCAGCACAATCCTTTGCTCAGCAAGTTTCAGGTCGAGCTCATCCAGCCAGCTTCTTTAAGTTTGTCTAAAACCACCCTCCCGTGGTGGTGGCTGTTGAGAGCTGCGCTCGCCCCGCGTCGTGACCTGGCCGGCTTCCTTTCCGGCGAGTCAGCTGTTTATTGGCGGCCGCCAGGCACGTGACAATGCAAATCGCCCTTCTCGTCGCCGCACGTCGCGGCACACCAGCCAGCGTCTCGCGGCACACCAGCCAGCGTCTCGCGGCACACCAGCCAGCGTCTCGCGGGACACTAGTGTGCCGCGGAACAGCGGTTGAGAAACGCTGCCCTAAATCGATCTTTGCTTTAAAATATATATACAGCACTGCCACTAATTTTGAGTTAATGGTATTTCTAAAAACAAGATTATTAACTACGTATTCTAATGAAGCAATATCTGCAAATCTCTTGTAAAATAGTATCTCATATGGAGTTGCTTCATTTTTATTTACTAGTGCTTCTCTGTTACAATTGGAAAACCATAATTAAAGCTTCTTACAGTGGAAGTGATGAATTATCTGGATCAGTTTGCTTATTCATCATTTATGAAACTTGCAGGCTCACCAGCACCAATCTCTAATACAAAAGTTATAAGGCAATAGTTCAAGAAGTGCCTCGCAGCATCAGATCAGCAGCGTGGAGTCCTTCAGCACAAAGCCACAAACATACATGTCCAAAAGATGCTCACCTTGCTTCAGTTAAGGGTGATGCAGGTAGAAGCAGGATTCCACATGCGTATCCTAAGCTGTATACGTCAATTCTGTGTGCGTGACTCCTATTCCCACAACCAAACCGTTTTCAAAAGGTGTCAACTTAGCCAAGGGATGAAGAGCCTGTTGCCATGTAGATGTTGTTGAACTCCAGTTCCCATTAGCCCCAGCCAGTGTGACCAGCAGCCAGGGATTATGGGAGTTGTAGTCCCGCAACATGTGCACGGCCGCAGAATCATCCCCTCCCCCACCCGGCTTAAGCAAAATGTTCAGAAAGGGAAGTAGTGCTTCTCTGAACAGTAGGATTAGAAAGAGCGGATCCTGCTTCTAAAGGACTTTGTGCACACTCCTTTTGATAAAACAAAAGAGTTGTCTTTTAACTTCTTAAGGAAACTTTTTCATTTTGTGTTTCTTCACTGTTAATACATTGACTAAGCTTTGGATTTTGCTTGTTGCTGTGGTGACCTGAGTGTTAACATTTACCTTTAGACATTTGTACCTGTGAACTGTAATATAAACACTGAGCTCAGATGGGTGGGAGGAGAGGGAAAGGGGGAACTGCCCTGAGATTTAATAAACGAATAAAAAATGATAAATACGGTACATTTCAGGGCTCACTTTAGAGCTGCTGCAACCTCACAATAGTCATGCGTGGCCACCTGTCACTAACCCAACATTATATGGTGCCAGGTGTGGGACAAGCACAACCGTGGCTTCAAAGGAAAAACAAGGAGGCAGACAACACTCCAGATAAATCATTTGCATTACGATGCTGCCCAGTGCGTGCTGCCTGTCACTTCCAGGCAGGACCAGTTCCAATCAGGAACTCTTGACAGTAGCTGTAATCCAGGCACCCCCAAACGGCGGCCCTCCAGATGTTTTGGCCTACAACTCCCATGATCCCTAGCTAACAGGACCAGTGGTCCTGGGGAAGATGGGAATTATAGTCGAAAACATCGGGAGGGCCGAAGTTTGGGGGTGCCTCCTGTAATCCTTGGGAAGCTTTCATTGCACTGGGTGCCAAATTTGAACAGCATCATAATGCAAGCCATGCCCTGCTGCTTCCAGAAAGGATCAAAACTTCCGTCGAGAGCTCCTGAGTGGAACTGATCATGCCTGGAAGCATTTGGCATGCATTTCAGCAGAGATCAGATCCACCTGACAGGAGCTTGAAAGATGGACACACCCACTTGACACCCCCCACCTGTCAAATGCAGCCTGCAGAGGGTTGACCACTTCATGCCCTAGCCTGCCAGAGGAGATGAGCTTTCCCAAAGGGCAGCCGTTGGTCAGTGGGTGACCTCTGACCCAGCTGCAGGGCAGTGCGCACACTCTGAATCATTTAAGGACTAGACTTTGACGCTCACAGGTGAAAATCTTGAAGTTTGTCAGCTGGAGCTCCAGTGCGGCTCTTTTAGAACAGAGATCCCCCCCCCCCATTTGCTGAATGTTTGTGCTGCTCCAGTTTGAATTGTACGAGTTCTTACTCAATTTGTGTCTTTTGTCTCCAGAACTTTGGATGTTTTGCTCTGACTGAATTAAGCCATGGCAGCAATACCAAGAATATGCGGACTACTGCTAGATATGACCCGACTACGCAAGTTAGTAGCAGAGCCCTGTAAAATTCTCTAATATTAACTTTTCATTAAAATAGGACATTGTACTTCTGAACCCAGGTATTCTAATCTTTTCTATACATTGGGCCTGCAACTCACATGTAACTTACTTATATGATCACAAACGTAGACTCATGTCCAATGAATGAATGAATGAGGCAGAGGGGAATTCCACCCTGGAAAGAGATTTTTTTAGTCCTCTGCGTTGCTGGCTAGGCTCTGAGAAGATTGTGCAAGGGCCCTGAGATACTCCCAGAGCCCTTGTGCAGTAAGCAGGGCGGAGGGCAAGGCCTGATCCAGACAGGCCACTGTATTGGGACCTGCCATGGGAAGAGCCCTACCCTACAGCCTCACGTCGGCTGCTGGTAAATGGTTTGGAAAAGAGCTCCATGACTGTGGAGCAAAGGTTTTGGGGTTTTTTTAAGCCTTTCTCCTAAAATGTACGTATTGTTTACTCCTGCAAAACTATTTTCCATTGCGTTTCCGTCCTGCTCAATGAGGCTGCAGTCCTGTGTCCATTTAGTTCAGAGAAAGCCCCGCCGAACGCCAAGCAGACCGGGATTGTGCTGTGACCGCACAGAACAGAGGTTATCAATAGCTTCATCCCACTTCATATGTCAGAGAAGATATAAAGTGTGTTTCGATTTTTTCTCCCCACCCCCCTCTTATCAACTACGTAGGAATTCATTATTCACTCACCGGATTTTGAAGCAGCCAAGTTCTGGGTTGGCAACATGGGGAAGAATGCCACTCATGCAGTTGTCTATGCGCAGCTATACACTCCGGATGGCCAATGCCATGGATTGCATTCCTTTGTCGTACAGGTGAGACTGAATTCATCTAAATCTAGAATATTGGAATAAGCCAAGAGCTTTTCCTTAACCTGGATCCTTGGTGGCATTTGCCTATTATTACCGTATTTCTCAGTTGTAAACACTTTTTGTGGAATGGTCACTTGCTAGCCTGGAAATTGCATAAGATCATGCTGGCGTCACTAAAGGTGTGGGGGGGGCCCTTAAAATGTGCCCCTGTTCAGGCAAACATCTTTCTACTGGGTATGAAAGGCTTGCAAGTGCCCTTGCTCTGCTTGGGCCAAACAGAAAGTAATGTACAACCCAGTGCAAAACTAGATCCATTGGGCTAGTTACAGGTAGGTAGCCGTGTTGGTCTGAGTCGAAGCAAAATAAAAAAAAATCCTTCAGTAGCACCTTAAAGACCAACTAAGTTTTTATTTTGGTATGAGCTTTCGTGTGCATGCACACTTCGTCAGATGCACTGAAACAGAATCCACCAGACCCTTATGTACTCCAAAGGATAAATGGACATAAATCTGACATCAGGAACCACAAGACAGAGAAACCAGTAGGAGAACACTTCAATCTCCTAGGACATTCTATACAAGATCTCAAAGCAGCTGTTTTATTACAGAAAAATTTCAGAAACAGACTGGAAAGAGAAGTTGCTGAATTGGAACTCATTGCCAAGCTTAAAACCATGGAGCCACCTGGGATGAATAAAGACATTGGATTCTTATCTCATTATGCATGATCAAGCTTTCTTTAGCGCCTCAGCCCTTGCTTTCCCCCCCCAGGACCAATTGCAGTCATCAGCAGCCATTAACAGCCATCTACAGGTTTACCACTCCCATCAGCCCATCACCCATTCCCATCACCCCCACCCCCTGAATATACATAAGGGTTTGGTGGATTCTGTTTCAGTGTATCTGACGAAGTGTGCATGCACACAAAAGCTCATACCAAAATAAAAACTTAGTTGGTCTTTAAGGTGCTACTGAAGGACTGTTTTTTTTATTTTAGATCCATTGGGGCTTGAATTTGCTCTCAGCATTGCTCTCCCAGTATGCGTTTGGACAGTGATTTCAGAGACACGCAGCTGTAGATGAACATAGCTCTGTGCTGTTGAGTCCTGTGTTACTTTAGACCCAAGAAGGCGGGGAGCATCATGTGCCCTTGTAGCAGATACAAAAATATTTATCTGAAGGGGACCTGACAGTGCAATCGTACAATGAGCCCTGTACTGAGAGACATTCTGAGCTCCACAGAAGCGCATGTGGGAAATGCGAAGTTGCTGTGTTTTTGGTGGGTTCTCCCTACCCTAGTGCTGTATTGTTCCCAGGTGCACTCATTTATGTGAGAGAAAATGAAGGGGGTCTACTTAGACACCCCTCTGGTGAGCAAATTTTTCCCCAACCTCCGATAACCCCAGTGGAGGAGAAGTATTTCCGCTTCTCAGCTTATGTCTTGTCCCAGGGAACTATGTGAGAGCCCTTTAAATCATAGCTATAGAATCCAACCAGTTGCATGCATTGAAACAGACGTGCACATTTTTCTAATTAATTTTATAGAGTTCTTAACCGGAACAGAAGGGTGGTTCCATGACTTCTTGTAAATGTTTTAATGGGGCCTTTGTTACAGATCCGAGATCCGAAAACACTTCTTCCCATGCCAGGGGTGTTGGTTGGTGATATAGGTAGAAAACTTGGGCAGAATGGATTAGATAATGGGTAAGTTTAAACCAAAACACTCTGAACTTGAAAGGAATGTTGCAAAAGTTGCAAGTCACTTCTGCAGACCTCGAGAACAGAAATCCTAGCATGTGCATCATACAGCGAAAGGACCTTCAGTTTGATCGGTCCTAGTCTGAGATGGTTCAAGCACATTGCCACATCATTGTGCGCCATTACACGAAAGAGTGGAGAAATGCTTTGGAATCTCACGGTCATCTCTGCTCCCTATCAAGGAATGATTGCAAAACCCAAGCATTTTTCAAAGTCAACTAAAATATAGTCTAAAGAGCAGAAATATTCCAAATTGGAGAGTGGTACAATTAATTCAGGATGCAGGTGGTGCTGTGGTCTAAACCACAGAGCCTAGGGCTTGCCGATCAGAAGGTTGGCGGTTCGAATCCCCTCGATGGGGTGAGCTCCCGTTGCTCGGTCCCAGCTCCTGCCAACCTAGCAGTTCAAAAGCACGTCAAAGTGCAAGTAGATAAATAGGTACCGCTCCGACGGGAAGGTAAACGGCATTTCCGTGCGCTGCTCCAGTTCACCATGCTGGCCACATGACCTGGAAGCTGTACGCCAGCTCCTCAGCCAGTAAAGCGAGATGAGCTCCGCAACCCCAGAGTTGTTCGCGACTGTACCTAACGGTTAGGGGTCCCTTTACCTTTACCTTTTACAATTCATTCAGTAATGCAGTTTCATTCTATTGTATTTGAAGGAACAAGACCACAAAGCAGAAACAATTCTAGGATCAAAAACTTTGGCTAGTTGAAAAGCTAAGGGTTGTGCAAACCCATTCCTATGCCAGAAAGTATGGAGATTGTAAATTGCCCACCTTAACTTCCACACCAATTGAGCAGTAAAGATGTTCTACAGACTCTCTCCTGCTTGCCTATGGTTTAAGACTCCCTGCAGTCAGGTGCTCCCTTGGCCTGTCAGCAAATGCAGGTTGGGTGGACAAATGTCTGAAGTGCACGGTTACTGCATGTGCTTACAAGCCCACCAGGCAAAACTATCCATACACGTTATTAAACTACCACCTAGTGGCCTAGTGGCACAGGACTACAGCTGTGTCAAAAGCACAAGGCAAAGGCTAAAGCGCGAGCAGGATGCATAACACAAACTCACAACAGATTAACAGATTGGATAAGTGCAGCCTATTATTGACAAACATTTAACAGGTGTTCTAGAAAACCCTCATTTTATAGGTTGGAAGCACTGAGTTGAAGAGTCTGGTCCCAAGGATGACTGCGAAGCTTCAAAACAAATGCAGACCAGATCGTGTGAGGAAGTGAACACTGGATTATTTGTGGAATTTACTTTCTAGAAAATACGTGTTGCTCACTGTCGTTTCCTTGTGTTACACGCGTGCACATATGCACACACACAAACCCATCGCCTGCCAAGAGACAGTTGGATTGTGCTACACATAGTATTCCTGACTGCCTCCTTTAAAATGACTCGGGAAGTAAATTGTAGCAGTGGTTACAGCTGTTTATGGGGAACAGTCCCCTCCCGCAATCTTTCCATATTTTCCTTCACATCTCTAGGGAGGCCTTTAACCAGAACTGAAATGTAAGAATGATAGAGTTAAGTCACATGAAGCCAACTCGGTGCCTCCAGAACTCCTGTAATCCCAGCCACATGGCTAGTGGCCGGGGATGATGGGACTTGTAGTGCGACAGGACCTGTTGACTGCAACTGAAAGTTGCAGTGTAATCCTGCTCAGGAGTCCCCCTGCAGCTGTTATTCTGAAAGGAGAAGGAGACACACTCAATGCATTCATGCATTTAACATCATGTCTGCTCTTGGTTCTGTGAAACTAATAAGTGTCGCTGTATTCAGCATTTGATTTATACAGCTCATCGGACGCACAGGTGTTATCTCTTAATTCATTCTTTTTGGATTGGCAGCTTTGCAATGTTTCACAATGTCAGGATACCCAAAAGGAATTTGCTGAACCGAACTGGAGATGTCACAGTTGAGGGAGCGTATACGAGTGCCTTCAAGGTATGAATTGTGCTTAACTAACGTCCGTGTGCTTAATGCAAAAACTTAATTGCTCTTAACTGAAGATTCCTTTTATTGCCTAATCCTTTTACTTCTCCCTCACACGCTCTCCAGAGTTCATCACAGTATAATTAAGAACACAAACACAATATTATACAGTACTTTGAATGTTAACACTTGCTGGACTTGGGGAGAATTTGCTGGGTACAAAATGTTCAAACAAATCCTTAAAGCCTTTTCTGCTTATCCTATCTTATTTCTCCAGGATCGCAAGCAGCGTTTAGGAGCTTCTCTTGGTGCTTTGTCCAATGGAAGAGTTATGATTATATCCATGTCTGTGGTCAATTTAAAGCTTGCCATATCAATAGCAATTCGCTTCTCAGCTACCCGGCGCCAATTTGGACCAACAGATGATGAAGAAATTCCTGTTCTTGAATACCAAATGCAGGTGAAAATCTAGAGTGCTCTTTAAAAGCTTGAAGTGCTAGATTTTGCAGCTGGTGAGACTCTTAATGAAACATAAGTCTTAGGCATAGGTCAGTGGGTCCTCCTTTAACATATAACACCTTAAAAACAAACATTCTTCATGAACAAGGATAACTTGTTTTGTTGAACTGGATGGTGGCTCCTTGTTAAATGAGGAGGGATGCTTTTGTTTTGCTATTTGGAGTTTTAAAAATCCTGGCTCAGAAAAATCCAAAGTAGTGCTTGGGGAGGAGGGTTGCAGGGGCAGAATAAAGCAGGGTTGTACCGTATATTTTTTTACATGCCACCAATTTGACTGGGTTGTGCCAGCCACTCTGGGTGGCTTCCAGCAAATTATAAAACCACAGTAAAACACCACACATTAAAAATCTCCAGATACAGGGCTGCCTTCAGCTGTCTTCTAAAAGTCAGATAATTGTTTATTTCCTTGACATGTGGTGGGAGGGCGTTCCACAGGGCAGGCGCCACTACCAAGAAGGCCCTGTAACCTCACTTCTTGCAATGAGGCCCTCAGAGCGATGGATCACTGAAAGAAGGTTAAGAAAATTACCACTTTTACAAAGGGGACAAAAATGTCTCCTCTGTGTGTTTGAAAAGTGTTTTAAAAGGATGTGTATCTCTGGTTTTTCTTCATGCAAATTTCATTTTTGTTCCAGCAATGGCGCTTGCTGCCTTATTTAGCAGCCACCTATGCCTTAGACCATTTCTCCAAAATGTTGTTCATAAACTCCGTAGAATTCCACATAGGTCTCCTCATGAAAGACAAAAGTCCACAGCAGGTGAGGATTTGTCAGTAATTCTTTGTTATAAGCCATTGTGTGGGGAATGAGTTGCTCCGTTATTGGATGGGCAGAATCCAAGCATCTCCTGGTGTCTGAAGAGTGTACCTGTTCTGCTCACCAGAGGCTAAATGCTTCACAGCCCAGAACATGGCAACTTGCACTCCAATTTCATGAGAGGAAGACAGTAACTATATCGCCAGCTGTGGGAAGATGCACAGTACTGTTACCTTTCTGAACATGAATAAAACAGCCAGTTTGGTATGCATAACAGATTTAACAAATATAGCCTACTGTTTCTTCAGTGCCTTCTTTTTATATAAAGTTTTTTTTATTGATGTGAAATCAAAAGTACAATTAATAAAGTACATAATCAAAGTTACACAACATAGGAGCAGTATAGAGGTTGTATTTTCCAAATAAATAGTGAGAAGATAATGCAGAAAAGAAGAACACATAACGAAAGCCAATTTTTATTATTCATTTGGGGAAGAGCTTCTTGTAATATCTGAATTACATTTTAATTAACTGTGAAACAGGTTTTTTTGTTTATCTTTAAACATTTTAAATTGTTCTTAATGATAAATTTAATATTCTTGTAAACTGCCTAGAGGTTTTACCGTATTACAATCAAGCGATATTTTGATTTTGTTAAATAAAATCTAAAAGTCTTGGTTTACCTCAACTGAATCTCCTCTTCTCTTCTTCTTAATTTATTCTTTAAAACACATCACTTCTAAGCATGAAGGAGGGGCACTGTTGTTGCTAGGATTTAATTTCTTTTAACTGCATCTATAAATTTAATAGTACAGTAAATTTACAGTTGAGCCCTTTGCTGGGGGGGGGGAGTGTTGCATATTCTAAACACACAGGCACAGACTCTGAGCTGTATTCTGTAAAGAGCAGGAAATTGCTAGTACGTTTGTTGGTAACCCTGCTTGTGCAGTTTCCCACAGTTATTGGCAGTGCTTTTCCCCCCTAAAAAAATGCTTAGGGGTACTCTCATTTTCCTACTCATATTGAAATACTGCCCCTCAATGAGGCCAAACTTAGATTCACAAAATGTTTAGGGGTATGTGTACCCCCAAGTCCCCCCAGAAAAAAAGCACTGGTTGTTGGTAACCCAGAAACCTGCACAAAAGAGGCTTAGAGTTGAGCATTTATATCAGGTGTCGGCAACCTAATGCCCATGGGCCACAAGCCGCCCACAAGCCGCCCCCGAACTGAGCCGCCTGCTCGGTGAGTCACTGTGCACTGCGCTAAACCAGCACAACGTGGGGACTCACTTCCACGTTGCCGGAGATTGCGCATGCGCAGACGCCGGAAATCACATCTGTGCAGACGCTGGAAATCATGGACAGGCACGCAATCCAGCCCATGGAGGGATCTCTGCTGGAGTGAACCAGCCCAGGTGAGGTAAACCCTGATTTACGTCCTTGGCCTCTGGTTTGCTCTGCTCTGTGCTGAAGTTGATAGGAGGGCCCCAAAGGTTAATGCAGTATGTTGGCTGTTGTGTTCTATATTCATTGTTCGCTCTGGTTCTACAAGGCGGAACTCGGGCGCGAAATCCATGCTTTATCTACTTCGGGGAAACCCCTGGCCTCCTGGCTGACTCAACAAGGAACTCAGGAATGCAGAGAAGCTTGTGGAGGACATGGCTACCTGGCCAGTAAGTGAACTTGACGGATAATTGTGTCCCATAATTGTCAGTAACTTTAAATCGCAAGCGCAGCTCACTGATACAAGTCCCTACATGTTAACTGTTCTTTCCAAAAGTGAATCGGCTGGGTGATATCCGTAACGACAACGACCCAAATTGCACCTATGAGGGAGACAACAATGTCCTGCTACAGCAAACTAGCAACTACTTATTAGGCTGGATGAATGCCAAACACCAAGGTTAGTATGTAGAACTCGGGTGTTGCGCTGACTTAGAAGCCCACCAAGTGGGTACCGGGTAAAACTGCCAGCAGATGCAGTTGTGTGTTTGCAAAGTTGAACTACTCCATTCCTATCAGTGTTTCTGTTGAAATGGTGGCCAGCACTCAAGCACCCTGTTTTTAACTATTCTTAGTACTGTTTTGGGTCACAATGACCTTACTTGAATTCTTCATTTGAGTTCGTTGGGCTCTGTAGATGCGAATAATTAGTGTCTTTGACGGTTTTAATTTTAGAGATGAGAGAAACCTCCCAATCAGAAACTGAAATATTTCCAAAAAAGCAAAGGTGACCATCTTGCGGCGTAAGCAAAAACCCAGAAGTCCGCAGTTGGGTGATGCCTTTTTTTAGAACGGACCCAAAAGTTAAAAGCTAGGCTTTGTTTTCTCAAAGAGTGTGTGTGACCTGCTATCAGTAGCACCTGGTATGGGCTTAACAGAGAGCCTGTGGTCTGTAGAACAAACTTGTATGCATCTCAGAATAGTTACATCCTGTAAAAAGCATGATTAGCACCCATAGTATTCTGTAGTTTGGTAACTTGGGTCAACTCTTTTTGAACTCATCCCAAGCAGAATAAAAACAAGGTTCTCAGTGTGAAACAGCAGTCTGCACTCTCTGGTGTCCTCAAACAGCAGTCAGAACAGCAGTCTAAATTGTCATGTGAGAATATCAGGGAGGGCTGTCTACTGTTTCACGCTGAGTCCCTTGTATTTATTCTTCTTAGGGTGAGTTCAAGAAGAGTTGGCTCAAGTTCCTAAACCAATTAACTTAAAACGTAATTTGAATGTGATGCAGTTAGGCTAAGGAGTGCACAGTTGTGCATCATGTGCAAAGTACAGGTCAAGAGAGGTTGTTTTTAAGGCTTCCAACTTAGAAATAAAAGGGCCATGTCTCAGAAGCATAGAAGTGTTAAAGAGCATGCTTGGTTGAAGTTGGAGAAATGGGGGAAATAACTTAATCAGATTATCCATGCTGCATGTACCAGTGAGCAGATTTTTTTGACTTGCATTGACTTTCAAAGCCATTAGTGCGTAGACATTAACACACTTTGACTTGGTATTTAGTTTTCGTATCATTGGCATTTCAGACAAAGGTCCTATTGCTTCACCATTGGGATCGGTAAATTTTTTGGAAGACTGTGATCATATTCTCTGCCAGAAGTTCACAGTGTCAAATGTTCAAGATTGCATGGATTCTTCCGGTAACTGTTCAAATTGCATCCCTTGTCATGTGCTTGTAATTTTGAGTGTGGCCCCTTTCCCCTACAAACCATTGGCTATTCTTCCTTTCAGGGCTTGCGGTTAAGTCCTTGTGCATCCTCTCTTCCCTTTAATTCACACACCAGCCCCCGGGGTTGTTATAGCAAGCACCAGTTTAGAGGGTGAGTTGCCAGAGGAGGAAGGTTGTCCCCTCTTGGAGACAGTAGAATGGGAGGGAACATCTTGACATAATAAATTTGAAGTTCTTTTGTAGAGATTGAGATTCTGATTACTGGAGCTTTATGCCATATGCTACAGTGGAAATGAAAACTTTGTGAGGACAGAATGGGCTTGAGGCATGGGAACAAGAGAGCGTGTAAATCAGCAGGGGAAATGGGACCTGTGGGCGGATGATGCCTGGTAAAGACGTTCAGTACAGATGATTATGTTGTTAGTGATGAACATGAGAGTAGAGGGGATACTGCTTTGGAGATGAAGGAGAATAGTCTTACATAGGAAAAATGGGGCTTTGAAGTGCTCATGAATTAGTTCACTAGCCTTAGATAGCAGTATCAAAAAAAGAAAGCCTATCCTCTATTAGTTGGTATAATGCCAAATTATTTCTTCTGTCTTCATATGAGCAGCAAGTTGTTGGGGTGGAGCAGAGGAAGGACGCCTAAGTTTCAGCAGCAAAATACTTAATTTTGTGGATGCTTTTCAACCTTATTTCTGCAAAACGCAGGCCGTGCATTACAGAAACTCAGATTCTGATGCAAACTATCAGCATTATTTGCCGTCTGCTTTATAAGGATTTTTTTATTATTATCTTGAATGAAAACATTAAACCTTTGACATTTCTTTTTTCAGTACCTCTGAGGGGATACAAGTGGCTGGTTTGTTACTTGCTCCAAGAGAGTTTGCAAAAGCTGAGAAGCCAAGAAAAATGTGGTAGCGGTGAATTTGAGGCAAGGAACAACACTCAGGTAAACACATTGTATGGTTTTATGTGGCGGAGCAATTTCATGAAAGGGCTATTGTAATGGACATGGCCCTTTTCTGCTGCCTTTCCCCTACACATACACACTCTATACATTGCACACTTACTTTCACAAAAATACGAAAAGTAAAGCACCTAGGACCTCAAACTCAGCTGGAGCTAAAGTTCATGCTTTTTTGTGCAGCAACTAAGTTAAAAAGAATAAACCCTGCCATCAGGCTTACAGCCAAATAACCTCCTGCATGCATTTTTTACTTTAAAAGAAATAACTAGTGAGATTAACACCAAGTGGTGGAAAATGTGATCTACACATCAGGAGATTTCTTGTGTAATGAGCCCCATTCTCCTTTCTCCCAATTGCTGGGCTGAAATCTTATGGAGTGTGTCCAGGGCACCCCAAGTCCTCCATTAGGTTTTGTGTCCAGGCAGTAACAGTTCTTTCCCTCTCTATGATGGCAATAATAATTCAGTTCCATGCCCACCTTTCTTAAGAGCTCATCCAAACTTGAGGCAGAGAGATTCCAGTGAATATGGGAACAGGGATGGATTTAGGGCTTTGCAAGCAATGCTCATGTGCTGGGTGCTGAGCCAAGGGGGCACCATCTCAGAGCCCAGTAAGTGAGGGACTGGGCTTTGGGAAGGAGGCACAGGGCTCTGAGAAGCTCCTAAGGGCCTCCTGCCTCCTTCCCAAAGCCTAGTTAGCACTTTCCCAGCTTTGGGAAGGAGGTGGGAAGGCTCTAGGACCCTGCCAGAGCCTTGCGCCTCCTTTCCCAAACCCAGCACCTCACTTAGCCAGCTTTGGGAAGGCAATGCAAGGGCTGGGTGCGGGGGCACCAAATTTTGGCCCCGCACATGGCGCTATAGTACTCAGGTCTGCCACAGGTGGGAAACGAGTATGACAAAATCCTTTGGAAGAGAGTCAAAAGGTGCTGAGGACTGTTACGAGTGAGGGTGGATCAGGATGGCCTAGTATCGTTGCTCCGTCAGGAAGATAACCAGAGAAGGGGCAGAGCATGAGAAAATAGCAGGAGCAGAAAAAATGGGCAAAGTCAGCCCAGTATTTGGACTTCCTCCAAAATGCCCAGCAGCTCCAGTGCATAAATGGGCATGTCAAATAGTGGGGGTAAGTCAGGAATGGATACTAGTGAAAAAAGGGGAAAGTGGGTCATGGTGGCAGACCAATCCAAATTAAGGGTTCATGAAGCTAGAGATTGGAAATTGCCGTTCCTAAAGAGCTAGAGGGACCAATATTATCACTGTTGGTTATGATGGTTCATCATAGTTTAATATTTGCCAAGGTACCTACAGTGAGTCCCACGGTGCTGTTACTCATTATGGTACCACAGGGCCTTCTTATTTGCTGTAACACCATGTGATGTACCCTAGGAGGCAGGACCTCACGGCCTTCCCAACCAGAACTCCAGCCTCCAGAGACAGTGGCCTCGTTCTCAGGCCCAACCACTGTGAGGAAGGAACAGGAGAATTGCAGATAATGGATCAGTGGTGAAGGTTGCAATACCTGATGCCCAACCTTGCCTCATATTACAGAAGGGTCTTGTATACCTGTCCCCCTGAAATCGCATGAGAGATGTACAGCTGGGGTGCAGTCAGGGTAGTGTTGTGTTGAGTTCTGTATACGCCACCAGCATTCCTTTGCACTGTTGCTTCAGAGTACAATCTGCATCACTTTTATGCAACACAGATTGCCCTGAAGGATACAGAGAGGATAGTAAGAATGGGCCTTTCATCTTCTTTTTGGACACCTTTTACTTAACTATTGCTTTTGAACAGTTATTAATCTTTGCCTGGATTTGTAGCTACAGTTGAATTTCCCTTTCTTTCTTTTTTCAAGGTGTACTATTGTCGTTCTTTAGCTATAGCTTTTATTGAGCACACTGTTTTGCAAAGATACCATGACTACGTTCACAGTTCCAACACACCAGCCAGCCTCCAGCCGGTACTGAAGAATATATGTTCGCTGTATGGATTGTGGTCTTTAAATAAGCACATGGCAGTGCTCTACCAAGGTGAGATCAACATTCTGCAGCCTACATGGTAAAATTTAGAATCTGCAAACACTTCAAGGCTCTTACAAATTTACTACTGCATTTAAGTAAGTAAGTTGAGGCACCCAGTGTAATTTCTGCACCAAGGAAGCAGTAAATGTGTTGTCGTGTTATTGTGTTTATGAACATAATTGGTTCCGGAAGTCTGTTCATAAACTGAAGCGAACTTTCCCATTGAAAGTAATGGAAAGTGGATTAATCTGTTCCAGACGGTCCGCGGAGTACTTAAACCAGTACTCCACCAGTGTGAGCCAGTGTGGTGTAGTGGTTAAGAGCGGTAGATTCGTAATCTGGGGAACCAGGTTCGCGTCTCCGCTCCTCCACATGCAGCTGCTGGGTGACCTTGGGCTAGTCACACTTCTCTGAAGTCTCTCAGCCCCACCCACCTCACAGGGTGTCTGTTGTGGGAGAGGAGATTGTTAGCCGCTTTGAGACTCCTTCGGGTAGTGATAAAGCGGGATATCAAATCCAAACTCTTCTTCTTCTTAAACTGAAGCGTTCATAAACTGAAGTGAACTTTCCCATTGAAAGTAATGGCAAGTGGGTAAATCCATTCCATACGGGTCTGCGGAGTACTCAACCTGAAGCGTACTTAACCCGAAGCATGGGTGTAATTGGTTCCGGAAGTCTGTTCATAAACTGAAGCGTTCATGAACTGAAGCAAACTTTCCCATTGAAAGTAATGGAAAGTGCATTAATCTGTTCCAGATGGGTCCGCGGCGTTCGTAAACCGAAAATTCGTAAACCGAGGTGTTCATAAACCGAGGTTCCACTGTACAGTCTTACAGCTCTGTTCTTTTAGCCCCAGTCCTCTTCTACTGCACAGCTCAGAGGAGCTGTGTTTTAAGCTACAATACCGAATTTCCTAAAGCTTTTCTTCTGACATCCAGCCTCTTACAAAACTTGCCTGAAGCTTTTGGAGTGCAATATTCTTAAAGGCAAAACTAGCAAGGTAACTAAAGGCCCCACCTGCGCTGCACATCTGAAGCAGTGCAATACCACTTTAAACAGCCATGGCTTCCCTCAAAGCATCCTTGGAATTGTAGTTTGTTAAGTGTGCTGAGAGTTCTTAGGGAAACCCCCCATTCCCCTCACACAGCTACAGTTCCCAGAGTTCCCTGGGAAGAGGGATTGATTGTTACACCATTCTGAGAATTGTAGCTCTGTGAGGAAAATAGGAACTGATTGATTGATTGATTGATTGATTGATTGATATTTATTACGGCCATTGGCCCATCACACAACAATTTCCCATACCAACATATATGTACTTAAACCTCCAAATTTAAAACAGCCAAAAACTACAAAAAACAAACAAAACAAAAACAAAAAAACCAACAACATACAATACAATAAATTTGCAACATAAACATCGCCCTCTGCTCATAAATTAATAAAAGACATCAATGTTGATATCACCTAAATACATCCTAAAACATAAATCATGGTTTAAAAGGGTTATCCGAGCCACACAGGAGTCTGTTTTTCTTCTTTAGGGATAGGACGCTGATCAAGAATCTGGCAACCGTGAGTGATCTTAAGGGGTCTTCATCATTTAGTAGATATCTCAGTTTGGCCTCATTCGAATCATCGGCAATTCCCTTTAGATATGGAGCAAGAAACTTGCTCCTGGCCGATGAGTGAAGAGCACAATCAAGGATTATGTGATGCAACGCTTCCGGTGTCCCACAATTACAATCACATAAGAGTGATATCTGTCCATTGGAAAATCTATTTCTCAGCACTCGAAGGTAGAAAACAAAGTTTTTGCCTCAACTCTGTCTGTTCCTTCCAGGACTGTCGCTGACCACGGCCAGCTCAGCTTTGTCACTCGGCAGTATTCTTCCGACAGTTGGGACACCAGATTCCAAGTCCTCTTCCCATTCACCCATGAAGGGGGAAACATGCTCACTTTTAGATAACTTTCTTCAAACCCCACAGATCTTGCAGGTTTTTTGATCCAGTATGAGTCCTTTAGCTTCATTATCATGATGAATATCTTTCAGGTGGCTACGCTTCAGGTGCAAATGCTGGCAGATTTGTACAAGATGCAATTCTAGAACTGTGTTCAAAGGTATGTTCCTGATTGGTTTAAATATTATGCCGAGTAACCTGTAGACTAAGAGTATAATGCCTTTATTTGGAAGTTGGCATGCTGGCTGGCAAGAGGGTTGTTAAGCCATACTCCTGGCCTGGGGCCAGCAGGGGCCCCAGACTGAGCTTCCTTTAAACAAATAGTGCAAGTCTCTAGCTTTTAGATTGAAAGCTATGAAGAAAAATGTGAGACCATCATTCAAAGCAATTGGTTTGCAAGGTATATGAGTCTAGTCTTGCCTTTCATTGTTAGCTTATGAGTGAAGTCAGAGCTGTGATTGATGAGTACTACAGAGAAATTCGGAGGCATACAGGCCCAAGTGAAGACCCCAAAATGCTTCAAAATGACCTGGGACATCCTTCTTAGTGTTTTTTTTTTAGGAAACCCCCAAAATAGTTGAGCTTTTTTTTTTACACTTGATTCCTGCATTGCAGGGGGTTGGACGCAATGAGCCATGAGGTTCTATGAAAACGAAAATTGGAGAAGATTATGGAGCTTTCCATATTAGAAATCTGAAAATGCTGGCTGTTAGTGGCGTGCCAAAATAGTTATGCTACAGCTCTGCAGTTTATTGGTTGTTGTAGAAACCTACTCAGAATACCATATTTTTCGCTCCATAAGACGCACCTGACCATAGGGCGCACCTAGTTTGAAAACAAGACAAAATATTTTGCTTTCTTGAATTTTCCTAGGCATAGCAGCCAACTCCTAGAGGCCAAGGTGCCTTTGCCGCCGCCCCCCACCACATTAAATATTTGAGGAAGTCATTCCCCCCCCAATGTTGATGGGCATTGTCATTCATATAGTGTGCATGCACTTTGTCTTGAGATCAATTGCAGCGGTTCTCAACCTGTGGGTCCCCAGATGTTGTTGGACTACAACTCCCAACATCCCTCAACTCCCATCATCCCTGAGCTCTGGCCTTGCTAGCTAGGGGCAATGGGAGTTGTAGTTCAACAATATCTGGGGGCCCACAGGTTCAGAAAGGCTGATATGGTATGTGATGTGGGGCTTACCTGCCCCCCCCCCAATCTTTTATTCAAGTTGGAAGAGGGGGGGAGGGAAGGAAGGGGTGAGAGAGAGAAAGAAAGAGAGATAATGAAGGGGTGAAAGAGAGAAGGGGGGAAGGAAGGAGGGAAGGAAGGAAGGGGTGAGAGAGAGAAAGAGAGAGAGGGAGAGAGGGGTGAAAGGGAGGGGGAAGGAAGGAAGGAGAGAAGGAAGGGGTGAGAGAGAGAGAGAGAAAGAAAGAGAGATAATGAAGGGGTGAAAGAGAGAGGGGGAAGGAAGGAGGGAAGGAAGGGGTGAGAGAGAGAAAGAAAGAGAGGGAGAGAGGGGTGAAAGAGAGGGGGAAGGAAGGAGGGAGAGAAGGAAGGGGTGAGAGAGGGAGGGAAGAGAGAAGGAAGGAAGGAAGGGGTGAGAAAGAGTGAGACAAAGAGGAAGAAGGAAGGAAGGGTGGAAGGGGGAGAGAGGGGGGAAGAAAGGAAGGATGGAAGCTGGGAGGAGGGGCGGAAGGGCCTTCCTTCCGTCTCCTCTCACCTTGCTGTAAAGCAAGAAAAGCTGTCACGGAAGCAGCTCGAGAGCCGGTTTCCCATCACGCTCTCTGGCTCTCACCTTCGCGGCTCTGGCTCTGGCTCTCGCCTCCTTTTTGGGAGGGAAAAGGTGCGTCTTATGGAGCGAAAAATATGGTACCCAGTTTCTAGTCTTACTTTTTTTTTTCCTGTACAGCTGAAGCAGGAGGCTGTGGCTTTGGTCGATGTAATTGCTCCTCCGGACTTCATTCTCAACTCGCCAATTGGCAGGGCTGATGGAGAGGTAAACAAGTCTTTTTGCAAAGCTCTGACCCAGATTGAGTGTGCCTCTTTTTGAACCTTGTGTTTTCAATATTTGTGCTTTGTTGTGTCACAGCTAGAAACTGTGTGTATTTGGGAGTGGCAGAGAGGGAAGACCCACAGTCTAGCAGCATGAATTTATATGCTGCATTCTTCTGATGCTGGAAATAAATCTACTCCAGACTGCACATTCCAGCCTTTCTGATCCTTGAGCTTGAGGCACCTCTGCTTGGGGAAGGTAACCATTTTAGAAGAGGTGCCCGGGAAACCGTTGCAGCAGGCCAAAGTAAATTAAGTAACTTAACAAACTGAAGAGCTTTGACTGTAAGCACAGGCTACAGAGGAAACCTTATGATGTGCTCACCAGCTCTTTGATAATCTCGGAACCGGACTGCATTGTTCAGACGCTGCAGCTCAATTCAATGTAGCCATAATGTTCTTTTGAAATGATTTGTCTGTTTACTTATCTAAACATTGCTCTTCACTTGATGCCTTGATACCCACAAGTGGGCCCTAGCACAAGCTCTGTGCTTTTTTTAAATCTAGCTTTTGGGGTTTTTAAGGATAGAGGCAGAAATATGAAGCTGAGAAACCCCGAGAAAGAGAGTGAGAGAATACAGTGCTCTTTTCCTTTCATTTGCTGCATAGAAAGGATTTTAGCAGGAATTTTTGTCTCTGCTGAACACCGCCTGCCAGAATTCTCTGTTGTGTTGGGTCACCCTAGAAAACAGACATGGGCAAATACAGGGAAACTATTAAATGAAGATCTCATTACGCCTCCTTGACATAAAGGTGACACCACTGCAAAGTCTGAACCTTTTGGAAATGAATGCTGTTGCTGAAACCATTTCTGTTTTTCTCCCCCTCCAGCTGTATAAAAACCTGTGGAGCACCGTTCTGCAAGGCAATAAGGTGTTGGAGAGGCCATCCTGGTGGTCGGAATTTTGTACTAATAAACCTGTTGTAGGTAGGCTGAGATCAAGAATGTAAACGGAATGGTATATTGGAGAGGCTCAGCAAGGGCATAGATAATAAATCGTAATCTCAAATTATTAGTTAAAGGATCATGTTGAAGAAGGTAATTTTTGTGAAGGAAAAGGCCTTTGAAATAGCATTTCCGCCTATTTCCCAGACTACTGGCGCAACGAGGGTCAGTGCAGCCCAGTTCACACCGTTCCCACTTGTGTGTGTCAGTCAGTCAGGTCTTGCAGAAATGAAGTCACTTTAAAATGGGCTGCTACTCAGAGCCTGAAGTGGTCATAGTGGCCATGATAGTTGAAGTCTGAATTCCAGGTATGGAAATAGGTATAACAAATTGAAGGGAAATTATACCTTTGCAAAGTCAGTTCCCTTAGAGGACCATGAGAGGCACTGGGCATGCACAATTTCGCCCAAAGACCTAAAAAAAAGTTCACTCTCCTGGAATACAGAGCAGATAAGGACTTTCTAACTTTGATTAATTGTCGTATCTTGTACATCTGTAGTCAAATAGTTCCTTGTTTAATTCATGGTCTAATTGAAGTGAATGAAAATGTTGAACCTTATATCGCCTTACCAACATTCTGCGTTTTATCCGCACTTTTTAATTTTAAGTGTAAGTTGGTGTCAGAAAATCCTAGTTTAGTATCTGTGAAAGGTAAACATAATATTATATGTTATAACAAAGTTCTTCTACCTGCTACATATTTTTGAGGAAATGTTTTGTGCTGACAAGATAGAGCAAATGTTAACAATGATGAATAAAATAGTTTTATTTTATATGCATTCTTTTTAATCCATGAAATTAGTGAACATTTCTGCTTTAATTTTCTGATACACGATTGGTTCCCTTTAAAAGGATAAAAATGCTGAAAATAAAAAGCAGTTTGAAGTACAATTTTGAATGCTGAGTACAGAAACCTCAGCCTCTTGCAAGGATCTTTTCTCTTCACACTGTCCAGAAGACTGTTGTTGTTTTTAACAAGGTAAAGTCATCACGTCATTTCACAAGATGACTTTGATAGATGGCAGAGAGAATGGCTTTAACCTTACCTCTTCCTGACCTCTAGTTTTTATGTGCAGAGAAGGCACACAAGGGCATTGACTCATCTGAATGCTTTTCTGCAGCTTGAGTCCACAAACACATTGGCCACCTCAAGGAAAAACAAGTCACAAATTCTCACTGCACACTCTGAAACCAAATATTGTGTGGAACACTTGTATTATTATTATTTATCCATATACCTACTACCTCCATTACCTGGTAAGCAACACTTGGATATATTCCCCTACCAACAACCAGCACTGGGATACACTCCTGCAGTTTTGCAAAAGCTTATCTGCTTCTTCCTTTCACAAATCACTTTTTATGACAAGCACCTTTTACAAATCTGGAAACAGAGTCAGAGATTTTACTGATTACCCGCAAAATGTACTTTCACAGAATTGTGGCCTATTATCCAAGTGGACTTGCCACCTCCAGGTTTTACTTACTGCAGGTTCATACATGGAAGTCACATTTATTTGCTGTAGGATCCACCAGCACACAGTCCAGGTATAGCCTTGACCATCACACAGTGCTCTCTACCTGTTTTGTTTCCACTGTGCTCTAGTTCTTGTCTTTACAGAATGCAAACATGGGGACTTGAAGAACCAATTGAGTTTCAAGGGTTTTTTTCTATAGGAAACCCGAGAAAGTGTTGCACCTTCTCCCAAGGTGCCAAAGGAAGTCTGTGCCCTTGGCTTTACTTACAGTTAGTTTGGGGATGCAAGCAAAGACAGCAGAATTTGAGAGCCACGCAGTAAGGAATTCCAAGCAACAGGTGACAGCAGAGAGGCTGCAGCCCCAACTGGGGAGCCTCCAGTAGGTGGCAGCAGAGAACGATTTCTGTGGCTCTGCAGCTGAAGGCAGTAAGAATGGCTAAGCCAGGCATCCCCAAACTGCGGCCCTCCAGATGTTTTGGCCTACAACTCCCATGATCCCTAGCTAACAGGACCAGTGGTCAGGGAAGATGGGAATTGTAGTCCAAAACATCTGGAGGGCCGAAGTTTGGGGATGCCTGGGCTAAGCCAAGTCTAGGGCAGTGCTAATTTTCTCCTCTTAGGTCGATTGCAGCTGGTAGTCTTTCAGACAAAGAAGCTCAGCAATCCCCTCTATTGGAAGCATTCTACAGGAGACCAGTTCAGACCTTCAAGCTTCTCTTCTTCGCAAACAGAAGATGCCCTTTCTCCCTGAACAGATCTGTGGTCCTGCTCTCCAGAGGCCACTTATCTTCAGAGCAAACCAGCATCGCTGCAAGTGGCCCAGGCAGCCTTCACTTTTTTAACCATTACAATAAAATATGGTGTGCAACTCTGTCCAATGTGCAAATAAACATGGCGTGCTGGATTCTGACAGTGTGTTTTCTCTACGCTGTCTGCTTGTTGGAGAGCAGTATTCGCTACAGCTTTGCATTCTGCCTCAGTTGAAGATTTGATGTCTTGGCAAACTAGACACTGAAGCCTTTAGTGTTATTTTCCAAATTCTCATAGATGCGTAACAAACAGCTGAAGCACATTTGGAGAGTTGATGTGGCCTCCATATGTAAGGACACCCCCCTCATATGTGGCTTGGAATAATTGCCCCTGCCTTAAAAGGGGCCTGAATTTATTAGTTAATTAAATCACTCTATATTGTAGGAGTCAGCAAACTTTTTCCGCAGGAGGCCAGTCCACTGTCCCTCAGACCTTGTGGGGGGTGGGACTATATTTGGGAAAGAGAAAAAAAAGCCCACCGACTCTCCCCTCCCTTCTCCACAGCACCGGACGAGCCCCAGTGGCTGCTTACCTGTGCTGTGCGAGCGGCAGGGGCTGGCGGTGGCGGAGGGACAATGAGCAGCACGAAAGAGCTGGCTCTGGAGAGGGGATGCTTAAAATGGCACCCGGCCACCTGCAGCTCAACAAAGCCCAGCCCCCTTCCTCCTCTAGGCAGGGCAGTGAGAAGCCAGGAAGGGGGGGAGGCGCCACCGCGGTGTGCATGGGGGGGGGAATGGCACAGTGTGAATGATCAGAATCCCCACACCAATCCACGCAGCGATTCTGCGGGTCGGATCCAGAAGGCAATTGGGCCAGATCCGGCCCCCGGGCCATAGTTTCCCGACCCATGCTATATCCCATCCTTCCAGTGTGGTGTAGTGGTTAAGAGCGGTAGACTCGTAATCTGGGGAACCGGGTTCGTGTCTCCGCTCCTCCACATGCAGCTGCTGGGTGACCTTGGGCTAGTCACACACTCTCAGCCCCACTCGCCTCACAGAGTGTTTGTTGTGGGGGAGGAAGGGAAAGGAGAGTGTTAGCCGCTTTGAGACTCCTTCGGGTAGTGATAAAGCGGGATATCAAATCCAAACTTCTTCCTCTTCCTCTTCTTCCTCTTCCTCCTCCTCCTCCTGAAGGTGGCCAGGGCGGTGAAATGTGCTCTGTCAACTTTACTAGTTGAGAGTTGTGAAGGGAGCACTGTTGCGCTCATGGCCCGCTTGCAGGCTTCCTCTTGCCATCTGGCTGGCCTATGTGGGAACAGGAGGCTGAGCTAGATTCAGGAGGACTTCTCACTGGTTCTTAATGGAGCTGGGTCCTTAATCTCACACCCTTTAAATGCAGGGCTCCTACTCTGACAGAGGCAGCAGTTCTGGGAGAGCAGGGCCATTGAACCTTTTCATCCTTGGTTATTTCTGCCATCTAAACTGCTCACAAACCTCTGCTGTCAGTTTTCCATGTGTGTGTGGGGAGGGGAGACAGTAGTGTCTGGTATTGATGGGGATTCAGTTTGGGGAAATGGTGAAGGAAGAGGCAGGTACCTTTATCTGCAATCCTGCTCATCCAAACAATTTAGGTCAAGCTTGGTAGTAGAGCAACTGTTTTGCATGCAGAAGGTTCCAGGTTAAATTCCCAGGATCTCTTCTTCTTCTTCTTCTTCTTCTTCTTCTTCTTCTTCTTCTTCTTCTTCTTCTTCTTCTTCCTCTTCCTCTTCCTCTTCCTCCTCCTCCTCCTCCTCCTCCTCCTCCTCCTCCTCCTCCTGAAGGTGGCCAGGGCGGTGAAATGTGCTCTGTCAACTCACCCTTAGCAGCAGGTTCAGGGCAAATGAAGGAAAATGCTTCACACAACGCATCGTTAATGAGGAATTTGCTGCCCAAAGATGTGATGGGCACTAGGCGAGATGTTCTAAAAATAGGAACACTTCCTTTTATATGGGGGTGGGGTGTATTTTGAGCAGTTAAAATGATAGTTGTTACAATAAAGATTATATCATCATCATCATAATATGTTAAGCATATGTTAGAGTTGGTGGAGATCCAATAACGTGTTATTAGAATGTTATATCTCAATAGTTGGACATAAAATTCCTATTAAAAATGTTTTAATATGGAATAAAACTCATAGAATTTGGATGAAACCATTTTACTGGATGTGTCAGTGATTGATGGTTTTGAGGAAACTATGGCAGCTCGGGGGACTTCACTGTAGAGCTCTGTGCAGCATAATCTATTGTACGTCTAATGTAATGAATACCTTCTGGTTTAGGTCAGCATCAAGCAAACATACTTTTAAATGCACAAGGGTTGAGAGTGATGATACCGGTACTTTGGCTACCTGTTGCCCTGATACCTGATATAGGGACCCAGGTGGCGCTGTGGGTTAAACCACTGAGCCTAGGGCTTGCTGATCAGAAGGTCAGCGGTTCGAATCCCTGTGACGGGGTGAGCTCCCGTTGCTTGGTCCCAGCTCCTGCCAACCTAGCAGTTCGAAAGCATGTCAAAATGAAAGTAGATAAATAGGAACCGCTACAGCAGGAAGGTAAACGGCGTTTCCATGTGCTGCTCTGGTTTGCCAGAAGTGGCTTTGTCATGCTGGCCACATGACCTGGAAGCTATACCCCGGCTCCCTCGGCCAATAATGTGAGATGAGCGCCGCAACCCCAGAGTCAGTCACGACTGGACCTACCGTGTTTCTCCGAAAATAGGACACCATCTTATATTTATTTTTCCTTAAAAAAACCCCACAGTGGCTTATTTTCAGGGGATGTCTTATTTTTTATTACGCGTCCAGCCTCGCCTCTTCCTTGGGGCCCTCCAGAACTGCACCTATCACTATGTCTTATTTTAGGGGTATGGCTTATATTGCGCAAATGCTTAGAAATCCTGCTATGGCTTATTTTATGGGTATGTCTTATTTTAGGAGAAACAGGGTAATGGTCAGGGGTCCCTTTACCTTTACCTTGCCCTGATACGTATCTATGGTATCTGTAGAGAATAACCCAGGCTATAGAACTTCAGGAACTTTCCTTGCAAATCTTCTGGCTGGATCTATTATTTCTTCCTGTCTCACCAGAAATCAAATCTCGAGCCAAACCATTGTGTGCAATAGCTGCCCTATCTGGACCCTCTAGCTTGGGGTGAGAGGGTTGTTGTGCTAGACTTCACATATTATATACAGTACTGGAGACATATATCCCCACATGGGGTGGCTAGCTAGGCAGATCCAATGTGTAAATTGGCCTTGCTGGCAATAGCAGGGTTTAATTTATACCAGGGGCCATATTTGAATGGAGCAAATGCTGAACCGCCAGTAATATGGGCTCCACCTACTGACTCACTCCACCCAAGCCAAAACAAAGGCAAAGCTCTTTAATCCCCTTTTCTACAGTGGGAACAAGGCTTTGGCAGAGCTGCCTTCCATATGTGCTTCAGCTGCTCAGTGCCTGGAAACGAATGGGAGCTTTTCTTTCGAGGCTAATGGCTAATAATCGCCAGGATCACAGCTAGGGAGGGAAGAGCTGAAGCATTTGTAATAATTCGGTCGCTTTGTGTGGAACGCCCTGCCTATTGATATCAAGTAGGCACTTTCGCTCTATTCTTTTCAGCACCGGCTAAAAACACACTCGCTTAGCAGTGCTCATGTGGATTTTAATCTGTTCGAGTATTTAATTTTTTTGTATGTTTTAAAGTACGTATTGTCATTTTTTCTCGGTTTTCTTGTTTTAACTTTTTGTAAACCGCTTTGAGGTTGTTGTGTCGTTGTTGTTGTTTACACTCAAGCGGTGTATAAATTTTGTAAGTAAACAAACAAACATTTTAAAAACCTATCCTGCTTCCAAGGGATTTAGTGTCAAGTATAGTTTGGCCCTTTCTGAGGCAGATAATGTGGGTTGAATTCTTTCTGACGGCCTTCATTGTTGCTGCTTACTCTGGAGGAGGGAGTTGCGGGTTAACAGCCCTTTGCTTGTGTGATAAAAAGCAGCTGATTTGCCAACAGGGTGACTTTGGGATCAAGGCCCTCTTTGGCAGCCAGCTGGCAAGCCACAGGGGTGGGCCGGAACTGTTACCTGCGAGTCTGAGCTATTGCTGTTTAGTCGTGTCTGACTCTTCGTGACCCCATGGACCATAGCACGCCAGGCAAGTCTGAGCTATTATTTCCTGATATATATTTGCCATGTCTCAAAGCCAGATTTAATATGATATAAGAGATCTGTCTGCAGATCTATCAAATGCTGTTCTCTTTTTAAAGAAGCAGCCATAGGAGGGGAGTTGCATAGGAGCTGTTGCATACAGCTTGGGGGGGGGCAATTGCATATGCAAATTGCCCCACCCCAGAGGGACTGTTAGTTGCTGCAGACAAAACATGATGGCACAATATGTCTGTATTTGTGTACTGCCCTGTGACCTTTGGAGGAAGGGCCATATATAATAATAATAATAATAATAATAATAATAATAATAATAATAATAATAAATAATAATATTCTCCCAAAAGCTCTTGGGAGCAACATTTGCACATGATGGAAACTGTTTACAAGCAAAGAAACAAACAAAAACCTTCACCCTGCAAAGTTAGAAGTGAGAGCCAACCATGCATGTTCCTTGTCATGAGTAAGTTGGCCCTTGAAGTGGAATGATAACATATTTATGAAAGAAAACTTCTGCTACCGCAGTGGCGGCCAGCAAGTAAACTGAGGCAAGTGAGCTGCCTTTGTGACCAGGTAAAGTTTTGCTGAGCTGAGCTGGTGTCCCCTTGGTGAAAATTGAATGCAACTGAGAAAGAAAGTGGTCAGTGCTCAGCATATTATTTTTTTAAGCATTCTTTATTTAATGTATACTTATGACACCCTCTTGGGACCCAGGTGGCGCTGTGGTTAAACCACTGAGCCTAGGGCTTGCTGATCAGAAGGTCGGCGGTTCGAATCCCTGTGACGGGGTGAGCTCCCATTGCTTGGTCCCAGCTCCTGCCAACTTAGTTCGAAAGCACGTCAAAATGCAGGTAAATAAATAGGAACCGCTACAGCGGGAAGGTAAACGGCATTTCCATGTGCTGCTCTGGTTTGCCAGAAGCGGCTTAGTCATGCTGGCCACATGACCTGGAAGCTGTATGCCGGCTCCCTTGGCCAATAATGCGAGATGAGCACGCAACCCCAGAGTCGGTCACGACTGGACCTAATGGTTAGGGGTCCCTTTACCTTTACCCATGACACCCTCTTATGTACTGTATACATTTACAGTCTCTATGACGACAACCTGTGCTTTAATCATGATAAAAATCATGATAAAAAGGCACAAATGCAAGTCATCATCTCTGCCCTGAGAAGACAAGGCCAATGAATCTGCTGCTAGACTTACTTTAAAGAGATGCTAAAGATCTTATTTCTCTCCCCACCCCCCAAGCTGCCACTGATATGGTTAAAAGGGTCTGTCAGTTTTCAATTAGTCGTGTTCTCTTGGAGACAAACTAGACATGACGCAGAAGGACTGGGATCAGGATCTCCATCGGGTGCTTTTGTTTGTTTTTTGAAACTTCAGTTCAGCTGTTTGGGGTTAGGAACATAGGAAGCTGCCCTAAACTGAGTCACACCCTTGCTTCATCTGGCTCATTGCTGTCTCCAGTGACTGGCAGCTCTCCAAGGCTTCATGCAGGAGTCTTTCGCAGCTGCTGAGGTCCTCTCACAAATTCCACAAAAACAAATGGGAGATGAGCTTGCAGTACCTCCAAATTTGGGTGAGTTGTGTACAGCTATTAACCAAATGAAAAACAACAAAGCCACCGGTCCTGATGGGATACCTGCCAAAGTGGATGGAATTGAACTAACACAACAACTTCACAAGCTCATCGAAAACAATTGGGAGAGAGGAGATCCCAGCAGACTTTAGGGATGCCAAAATCATCAATCTCTTTTTTTAAAAAAGGTGATAGAACGGATTGCGGAAACTATCGCGGCATCTCTTTATTAGCTGCGGCTGGCAAAATCCTTGCAAGGATCTTAGCACACTGTCTCCTAACAATATCTGAGGCTACCCTTCCTGAATCCCAAAATGGTTTTCGGCCTTCTAGGGGGACAGTGGACATGATTTTCACTGCCCAGCAGCTTCAAGAAAAAATCAGAGAGCAAAACCAACTGCTGTACATGGCATTTATTGACCTGGCTAAGGCCTTCGACACTGTAAATCATAATGCCCGGTGGACTGTCCTTCTGAAAACGTTGGAAGGTGTCAATCACTTCTCCTACATCAGCAGTTATCTTTCCACAAAGGTTGACATTGATGCTGAAATCCAACATCGCCTGAGCTCTGCAAGTGTGGCTTTCTCCCAATTGAAGTGCAGAGTGTTTGAGGACTGGGACATTCGCAGGGAAACCAAAATGCTTGTTTACAAAGCTATTGTCAGGGGATTGTTGCGGCTACTCTCAAGTAAAGACGCTCCAGTCTGTTCTGTCTTTAAGGGTTTTATTGTGCGTACTATTTACAGTGCAGAGATAGCAGGAAACGTGACCTCCTAGTCACTTGCAGAATCCGGCAATGGCGCCCTTCTGCTCCGGGGCCAGCATAATAGCTTGGAGACCCCGAAACGCTGCCCTCTAAACCTGCGTTTGGGCACGCACCTCAATTCGGGCACCGGAAGCGGCTGTGCTCCCTCACTTGTTGGCTAGGGCAGTGCAGGGGCTCTGATACCTCGCTGAGCCTTCCCTCCTCCATTCCGCTCCACTCCTCATCCCCCCCCCCGTCTGACCCGCTGCTCTCTCTCTCTCTCGCTGGGCGAAGTGCTGGTCAAGATGATGGGGAGAGGCTCCCTGTAGGGAGTCCCCCTGACAGCTATTGCACTTACCAACCTTACTGTATGCTTGTGAAACATCGACCACTTATAAACACCATCTCCAACTCCTCAAAAGATTCCCTCAACAGTGTCTCTGGAAATTTTTACATATCACTTGGGAAGACAGGCAAACCAATGCCAGTGTACCGGAAGAAGCAAAGATCACCAGTGTCAAAGCAATGATTCTTCAACATCAACTTCGTTGGACTGGTCATGTTGTTCGGAAGCCTGATTATCATCTTCCAAAGCAACTACTCTGTTCTGAACTTAAAAATGGAAAGCGCAATGCTGGTGGTCAACAAAAGAGGTTTAAAGACTCTCTCAAGGCAAATCTTTAAAAAATGTAGTATAAACACTGACAATTAGGAAACACTGGCCTGCGAGTGCTCCAATTGGAGAACAGCCTTTCCAAAGGTGTCATTGACTTTGAAGAAGCACGAACTCAGGACGAAACATGCTAAGAGGAAGGCACGCTTGCCAACCACTCACCATGATCAACTCCTGCCCGGTAACCAATCTTCCCACTGTGGAAGGACATATGGATCCAGAATTGGCCTCTGCTGTCACTTACAGACTCACTGCTAAAACCATATTTATGGAAGACAATCTTACTCGGTTACAAGTCATCACCGAAATCACAGAAGATAGAAGAAGAAGAAGAAGAAGAAGAAGAAGAAGAAGAAGAAGAAGAAGAAGAAGAAGAAGAAGAAGAAGAAGAAGAAGAAGAAGAAGAAGAGATCCTGGGAATTTAACCTGGAACCTTCTGCATGCAAAACAATTGCTCTACTACCAAGTTTGACCTAAATTGTTTGGATGAGCAGGATTGCAGATAAAGGTACCTGCCTCTTCCTTCACCATTTCCCCAAACTAAATTCCCATCAATACCAGACGCTACTGTCTCCCCTCCCCACACAGACATGGAAAACTGACAGCAGAGGTTTGTGGGCAGTTTAGATGGCAGAAATAACCAAGGATGAAAAGGTTCAATGGCCCTGCTCTCCCAGAACTGCTGCCTCTGTCAGAGTAGGAGCCCTGCATTTAAAGGGTGGGAGATTAAGGACCCAGCTCCATTAAGAACCAGTGAGAAGTCCTCCTGAATCTAGCTCAGCCTCCTGTTCCCACATTGGCCAGCCAGATGGCAAGAGGAAGCCTGTGGCAGATTTATGAAGGGTGAGGAAATTAAAGAAAAAGAGAAATTGAAAATAAGTATGCATCAATCAAGAACGAAATGACTCAATATATAGGAATGGTTGGAAGTAGGGGAGGGTGGGGGGAGGGGATAGAGGGCTTTAATCTTAAGAAAAGGACAAGATGGGAATTTTTTGGGTATGAAAGAGAGAATGAATGAGATAATTAATTAAAGATTTTTTATTATTTAACTTATGATTATGTTTATGTTCTTTATAATTTAATTTATAATTATAATTTATGATTTAATTTATGATTATGATTTATGATTATGATTATGTTTATGATATGTTTGTTTCCTATTTTTGTTCTGTTTGAAGTTTTGTTGTTGTATGTTATGTTAGGTTGCTGTATGCTATGTTTTGGATATTTTTGTTTATTTTTTGGTGTGATTGTGAGTGTATTTTTTTAATGTGTAATTCAATAAAGTATTTTAAAATAAAAAAATAAAAAGAGGAAGCCTGCAAGCGGGCCATGAGCGCAACAGTGCTCCCTTCACAACTCTCAACTAGTAAACAGACAGTATGGGCAGAACATTGCCATCATGGCTGATACCTTTAATTCTGCAGGAAAGAGTGGGTGTTGTGAAAAGAGGATCAAAGTAGCTTCCCTGTGAGAGCGGGTCCTGTGGTGGATTCTTGTTTCTTCCCTTTGCTGAACGCGCCTCAACAAACATGGTGCCAACCTTGATAAGTGAAGTCCATATTTCTTGGAAATATGGCTGTCGAATCCAGATAAGGCAATTAAGGTGAAACGTAGTCAGACAATAATGTGTGTGCCTGTTCAGACTTAAGGATCCAAGTTGTTGTGTTATAAGCCACTGAATCTTGGAGTACTGTTGCGAAACACTGGAACATCGGATTAAATCCTGGATGCAGATGCTGGGATTCATTTCCAGTTTATTGGCTCTCATCCAACTCATTGCCTCCAGGAACTGATTCATCACAGATAGTGAGTGATTCATCTGGATGAGATGATAGAGAGAGCTGGAGCTCTCTCTTACACCGAACTGCAAACTCTTTGACGACCACTGCTAACGGCTCTTCATAAATGTTCAATAGCCTTGGTGAAAAGATGGAGCCCCGTGGGACTATAACTGCTCTGGGGCTGAGCAGAATTAACTGGAAGTTACTTTCTGGAAATGGCCCCCAGATAGGAGTGAAACCACCATATTTCTGCGGTTTCACTCCCAACCCACAGAGCTCCTCCAGGAGAATAGCGTGACCAATTGTATCAAAGTAGCTGAGGGCTCAAGAAGAATTGACAGGGTTCTCCTCCTCTAGTCTCTCTCCCATCCACCACAACAACCAAAGCTGTCTCGGTGCCAGAACCAGGCCTAAAAGTCAAAGTGGAAGGGGTGTAGATAATAAATTCAATCCAAGGGTGCCTGCGGTTGGGTGGCCACAGTCCTCTTGAGTAGCATACTTGAGGTACTGGTGGCTGGGTAGTAGTTATTTTAATCCTCAGAATCCAGGGAGGGTCTCTTAAGGACAGGATGCCTCACTGCCTCTTCAAAGGTGCCAGGCACCACTCTTTGGACCCATCCAGTCAGCCCCCTGGGCTTCATCAATGTGAAGTTGGTCATACTCCTGCAAGTAACCTGACTCCCATTCTTATCAGCGATTCATATTTTCACCTGCCATAGCTACATATCATAGATTAATCTGAAGCTTACGAAGCTAGATCCATATCATGTTGGGTGGGACTTCCAACCTGTCGGTCACCTGACAACACAACATACAGTAATATAAATGTATAAGCACCCGGTAAGCCACTGCTAAAGCAAACGTTCAGCAGGCTTTAATGTAAACCCCTTCCAGGTATATGGAAAGCATGGGCGTAGGCAGGGGGAGCAGGGGGGCAGTTGCCCCCCCTAGAAGCAAAAAGCTGAGGGGTGCAGCGTGGCGGCCTCAGGCGTACGCTCCCCGCGTGTCTCCAGAGCTTCGTGCGGGGAGCGAGAGCCTGGGGCCACCTCCTCGGAACAGCTGGGAGGCGCAGGCCACGTAGCCGTGCCCATATTCCCACTGTGGCCCCTCCCCTCCCGTGCCTTGGCCCTGCCCCCCCCCAAAAATTTTGATCCTGGGTACGCCCCTGATGGAAAGCCCTGCTAAAATGTCTGTGGGAAGTCGGTTGTTTGAGCCAGGTTTTTCATGCAACTCTCTTTCTGAACCTGGGAGGGGGTTTGCTTGGAAGTTGCCAAACTGAGCAGGGCTTAACCTGATGAGTAAGGTTTAAAATCCTGTTCACTTTGGTTGTACAACCCTTTTCTCTGTTGGGAACAGATACGGACAGCCAATACAGGATTTACCCCTAGCCTCCCACCCATCAGATGACTTCATTAGGTGGGCGTAGTTTGGGGGAAATAGCGGTGCATTATCTTTGCAATTTGGCATGCATGGCAGACCAAGACTGGCATGTCAATTGGAAGTTCCCCAACCCAATCCAAACATAAAAACAGAATTATCTTTTGCACTAATTGTATTTTCTTTGAGTCTAAACTTTTGCCTGTTGTCTGATTGCTATGTCCTCCTGAGAGAAGCGTAATTTGGCCCCTTGGTGCACTATAATTGTAAGCTAAAGTCCACAAAATATGTTGGTTGGGGACTCACTTGCAACTCAAGGTTTTTCTCTCATAGTATTTTTCCTGTGGAACTATTTTTTGCTAGCAGGTTGTAGCAACTCAGTTCAGCTATTTTCCCATTTTTCTCTAGTAACCATAGAAATGTAGGAATTGCCAAGACATTGTTTTGAAACAACTGAAGGATGAGGCAGTTGCTAGTCAGCACTGTGGCACCTCCTGACTTCATTCTTAACTCATTAAATGGCAGGCTCTAAGAAGGAAGCAAAGAACATTTTCTTCCTTTGTCCAGTTTTGTACTTAGTCAGTGTTCTCAAAGCTACCAACATGAGTTTGACCAAACTGCGGGAGGCAGTGGAAGGCAGGAGTGCCTGGCGTGCTCTGGTCCATGGGGTCACGAAGAGTCCGACACGACTAAATGACTAAACAACAACAACAAAATGTTAAACTGGGGGCCAAGGAGACACCCTAATCTTGTGTACAACTTGTTTGACCTGTCACATTCTAAGTTGGCCTTACACATGTGGCACCAAGTCAGAATCGGCTTTCTAATGGAGAGGGCCCACGTATCAGGAGTATGGGCAGGAGTCAGGCTCTGGGGCCTGCCTCAGCTTGTGCTGGAGAAGCAAGGAGTGGCCACTCAGGTGAGGCCTCAGCTTGTGCTGGAGAAGCAAGGAGTGGCCACTCAGGTGAGGCCTCAGCTTGTGCTGGAGAAGCAAGGAGTGGCCACTCAGGTGAGGCCTCAGCTTGTGCTGGAGAAGCAAGGAGCGGCCACTCAGGTGAGGCCTCAGCTTGTGCTGGAGAGGCTTGATATCTCACTGCACCTGGTGGCAGGAGCTGGGAGGGATAAAAGCTCAGCATTTCCCTTCAGCTCTTTGCCACAGCAATGCTATCCCTGCCTGGTTGCATCTGGCCTCCTGCTCCTTGGACCCTTGCCTTGCCGACGCCATGCTCCTTGGACCTTTGCCTTGCCGACGCCTTGCTCCTTGACTCCCAGACCTTCACCTCTGCCCTGCTCCTTGACCCTACGACTGCCTGCTGCTGGATCCTCAGCCCTGCACCTGTTCCTGCTTCTACACCACCATCTTGCCTCTGGTCCTGAGGTCCTTAGCCCTAGGGCTTCAACAGCCCGCTGACCGGACCGTGACACCACGTGTGTGGAAGCTAATTGTGAATCATCCTTGTTAAAGACCATCCTTCCCAATCATCCTCCATGAGGATCTTCCCTGGCATCCCATTGATCTTATCATATTCTCCCACTATTGTCCTCACTCTCCAGATGCCTATTGTCACGGTCCAGTCGGCGGGCGTCAGGACCAGAGGCAAGATGGTGGTGAAGAAGCAGGGTTGAGGAGCAAGGCAGAGGCGAAGGTCCACGGGGCACGAAGCAAGGCGAAGGCAAAGCAAGGGTCCAGGAACAAGAAGCAAGGCGAAGGTCCACGGGGCAGGAGCAAGGCGAAGGCAAAGCAAGGGTCCAAGGAGCAAGGCGAAGGATCCAGGAACAAGAAGCAAGGCGAAGGTCCACGGGGCAGGAGCAAGGCGAAGGCGAAGCAGGGGTCCAAGAAGCACGGCGGCAACAAGGCAAGGGTCCAAGGAGCAGGAGGCCAGATGCAACCAGGCAGGGATAGCGTTGCTGTGGCAAAGAGCTGAAGGGAAATGCTGGGCTTTTATCCCTCCCAGCTCCTGCCACCAGGTGCAGTGAGATCTCAAGTGGCCTCACCTGGGTGACTACTTCTTGCCTCTCCAGCACAAGCTGAGGACTTCACCTGTGTGGCCACGCCTTGCTTCTCCAGCACAAGCTGAGGCATGCCCCAGTCCTGCAAAGCACTACAGGCCCCAGAGCCTGACTCCTGCCCATACTCCTGACACCTATCCAGCCTGAGGCAACAGAGACTCTTACTTGAGAGTAAGGAAGAGACATTTCTTGAAGCGAAGAAGACTTCCAGACAGGAATTGGTGATGAATCACAGTAGCTGCTAGGCTCAAGATTGATGCAGGAAATGTGAGGCTGGCTAGGCTAGAAGCGGTGATCCAACCTCTTCATCAGAATCCAAACTTTTAATTTGTACACCTCCTTGCTATATTGCTATACACAAGGCAGTTTGCAAGCTGAAGAAGCTACAAAATATATAGCAAAGACCATACATCATATAACAACCCAATCCCATGCAAATAAGACACAATAAAAGATATGACTTGAAATAAACAACTTGTATCAAATAAAATGATCAATACCCTTAGAATATTATAATACACAAAATATCAGCAAATAATAATTAAAGGAGGCAAGGAGTTCAGTTTTGCATGCAAACTGCAGAATGGTCCCAACGGGTTGGCACTCCCACCTGCTGAGCATTTAAAGGAAGGTCAATGTGTGCTTACTCACGAGACCCGCGTGCCTTGTGAGATGGCTGAGTGTGCAAATGCTCACTGCATTGGGGAAGATGTACCTATCCCCAATGACGGCAGCACTGCCAGGCCCTGGGCAACCAGGCTGTGCCCTTCCCTTTTCTGGTTCCTCGGCCCCCAGCATTGGCCTGACAGCCTCCCTGGAGTCTGATGCTGTGCTCCTTTCCGCAGGAGAGAGTCCTGCATCCTCAGCCAAGGCAGCCATCTCCTTGGAAGGGGAATCACCAGGCCTCCTCCAGTCTGTTGCCCAGTCTTAGCCCGCCCTGCAATGCCACCCTTCTGTTCCTCCTCTTCTGCCAGCCTGCCAGCACCTCGGGACTCACTGACACCAGCAAAATGTTGGGATGTCCTGTTCTTGGGCCAACAATATGCAATCCAGTTCAGAGGTGGAGGCAGAGGACACCACAGCTGGGGAACCATTGTCCTCCACTTCTGGACCATCCTTGCCCACCTCCTGAAGATCAGAGGACATTCCTCTTTACCACCTATAGGAGCCAGCGGATGCAAAACAGAACCACAGCCCTTTGAATAACAAACAGCTCTTCAGAGGGACCAGGCCTAACAGAGGTACCGGTATCAGGCTGACGAGCTTTTGTTGTTGCCAGCGAGGGAGCTCTCCAGGGTTCTCTGTAATCTTTCACTTGGCCCAGACTGAACTTCTGGACTTCTCTTATTTGGTTACTGTTCTTCAAGACCTAGCCACTATGCTGAACCAGTGACTTCCCTGTACTCTATACCTGACCACGGCAACCCATGGGGACCCCTAACTCAAGAGAAGACAGGGAACAGGACCAATAACTCCTCTGTGGCACCATTGGTGAAACTGGACCTGCATCGCAAGAGGGTCCATGACCCAGAAGCAGCACTTGCACAAGAGTCCCCTTTTCTGTGATGAACTGAGCACAACCCACTTTGTGCCAGAATCCTGGGTAAATATTGCACTTGTTTCAGTAGTCAAAGATACTGTCTAGCAGGTTGTGCAGAACCAGTTAAACTGAAAGAAAACCACTCTTGGTTGATAACCCAATCTATAGGATCATTGTATTGCACTCATTCTTAGGGAACAACTGCCTCTTTTATGCATACATGAGGTCTCACAAATTTCTATGTTAACTTTTAGAAGATTCATATCAAGTTTCCACTAAAGTTTTCTCATTAACTATGCTGGGACTCTGATCAAATTCTGAGTAATGTGATGGGTTTGTGATACCTCTTTCTGGGAATAACAGAATAAGCTGGCTAATGAAGCTCTCATGCTTTCATTCTCTTGACCTAAACTTGACCGAAGCAACTTACTGCTGACAGTTTTTCCTCAGACAAAGCCCAGACTTGGTGATAAGCCCTTTTTTTTGTCTTTGACACAGGCACAGAAAGAGTAACTGGGTGCTTACTTTTAAATCAATTGAACATCTTGCTTTAAACAAGGACTCAGGTACTTAACTGTCCAAAAGTAAGGCTTCAAAATGAGTTGTAAGAAAAGAAGGTGGAGGGAAACCATTTATTATTGTTATACTATATTTATACGGCTGCCCAATAAAACGTGTGTGCTAACTAGCTCACAATAGCAATATCAGAACATAACTTAAAAGCTCCAAGAGCTCCTTATTTGGTTAGCAAGTTTTCTCCATTACGTATTTTACCTGAAACACTTTTCAGACCTTTTTTTCGGGGAACAAAGAATTCATCTCTTTTTCATGTCATCTGTCAAGATATTTGTAGGGTCACCATTAGTGGAAAGGCGATACATTCAAAATTAGCTGGGCAGATATAAGTAGCAAATGCGAAGGTTTCTGCAGAGGAAAGGCTATGGGTTTAAGGAACCAAGTGGCAGGATATCAGAGGTTTCAAATCTGTAATGGGCAACAAACTGAACATGCGCAAATAATGCGATACTGTGGCATAAAGCAACACTTCTGTTTCTAATAAGAAGTTGCCCACTTGTAGCTGTTGTTCTCCCAATGTATACTCTCATATCTTGTATTTGAAAGTGAGTGCATGCACACCCAAAGCAGGCCCTAGTCATAAGCAACCTGATTCTATGCTGAGGTGTGTACCAAGCTCAGGAGGAATGGGGAGTGCTGCCACTAACCCCCAGCATCTGTTAAGGCTACTGCCTCCCCTCGAGAGTGGTTCAGCCAGTCTGTGCACACAAATGGAGGATCCCTCTAGTACAGGGGTCACCAAACTTACCGCGCTTCGGACCGGTGCCTGTAGCGCCGACTGCGCGGTGGGCTGGAGGGCGGGGGAGCACGCGGGAGCACGCACCCATACGAGTGTGCACTTGCTATTTTCAGCACACTTCCAGGTCGCAGGAGCACCAGAAATAGCTTGTGCGCATGCGCACGGGCCTCCTCCGACCCAGAAGTGTGCCAGAAATGACGCTTGCGCATGTGTGGAAGCCATTTCTGGTGCTCTTGCAACCCAGAAGTGGGTAGCCTAGCCGCACCAGCAAGAGCAGGCGGCGGGGGGCACCGACTCTGGGGTTGCGCGCTCATCTCACATTATTGGCCGAGGGAGCTGACGTACAGCTTCCAGGTCATGTGGCCAGCATGACAAAGCCGCTTCTGGCAAACCAGAGCAGCACATGGAAACGCTGTTTACCTTCCCGCTGTAGCGGTTCCTATTTATCTACTTGCATTTTGACATGCTTTCGAACTGCTAGGTTGGCAGGAGCTGGGACCAAGCAACGGGAGCTCACCCCGTCGCAGGGATTCGAACCGCCGACCTTCTGATCAGCAAGCCCTAGGCTCAGTGGTTTAACCCACAGCGCCACCTGGGTCTACTACTACTATTTATTAAATCTGTATACTACCCTTTGTCCAAAGATCACAGGGCAGTTCACGACATAAAAGTACAAGATGAGAACACAAAATAAGAAAATAAGATCCAAAACCAAAACCAAACCAGTAACATCCCTTTCCAGAAACACATCTAGAAAGACAGAGACTAGCCAAAGGCGTGGTTAAGGAGAAACGTTTTTGCTGGTGCCTAAAATTCTATGGTTCTATTATTTTTCTTGGGAAAACAGAACATTTTACTGCGCAACAGACACTTAGTGAACAGTAGCCACAGATGTGCACTCTTGTTTTCACCCTTCCCTCTAGTGAATCCAGAACAGAGATACTATATAGAATTATTTATTAATTTGTTGAATAAATATCCTGCCCTTCGTCCCAAAGGACACCGGCTCCAGGTAGCATTACAAGTACTATACTCCTCTTTGGCAATGGCTTAAGCTCAAACGTGAGTGATATAGCCCTTGTTGTCCTAGTATAGCACTTCTATTGAGGCTCAGGTGGGTTGTTGTATAGTGCTTCTGTTCAAAGCAATAGTACTAGGAAATAATAGCTACACAGAATTAAGAGAAAACTTTTCAGTTGTGTAAACTTTAATCTTTGTACAGTAGAACATACAGTACTTGTCATAAGTATATAATTTGTACAATAATGCTTTCTTAATACAATGAAAAAAAATCATTTATAAAACCCTGAAAAATTGTGCAGTTTCTCAAAGTTTTAGCTTTGTTTTGCACATTGTTTTGCTTTTATATCAGACAATAATTCTATAAGAATCATTTTTTCTACATTTCACTGCTTCCATATACAACAGTCGTACACTATATGAAATTCAATATGCAGAACTACCAAAAGGAACTTGTCTTGAAGTCGTGAGGTTGTTGACTGTCAGGTACAGCCCTGGCTCAGGCAGTTATGTCAATCCACCTTGTCATCAGTCAACACAAGGTGCTATTACTAACATTGTAAAGGAGGTATCTGATGTTCCAGAATAAATGAGTTTAATTGTGTTGCAATGATCTTCCTCAGTTTGTTTTACATAAGCACTTCAGGTTCTATGTTAAACAACAAGTCATCGTTTCCCCTTCTAACTTCAAGTAGTAGAGGTGATTCATTCATTACTGCATCTTGCAGGTCAGCAGAAGTCTCCAATGGACGCCCATTCACCTTAACAATGATATCTCCATCCTTAATCCCACCTCTGTGATGTCAAAAGAGAAACAGTTATAAGATAAAGCCCATCCTTTTTTAAAAAACAAAACAAAACCACAAACAGATTTATTTATTAAAACATTTTGATCTCCCCTAAACGCTCCCAAAGCATATTATTATTATTATATAACCCACCCTTCAGCCTAAGGTCCTAGGGTGGATTACAGCATTAAAAACAATATTAGAACAAAAAACAAAAATAAGCACAGATATTACAGACTTCTCCTACGTGATTTGAAATCTAATACAGCTGAGACTTTAAGAATAATACTTTAAAATGAAATACTACTGGATGTACAACTCCTGAAAAAGAAAGTAGGGCTCTCATTACAAGTTTTTTTTAGATGGTTAGAAAATAAAAATCAGTCAACACAAGTTGAACCTTGAATCTAATCGTGCCTCTGAGTTTATGCTGGATTTAGCATGTTTTAAGCAAATGCTTCTGGATTGTGACCAATATACCTATGAGATGGAGAATTTGGAACAACTTCATGCACATAAATTCCACTACTGACATCTGGAAAATCTGGATCATCGAGCTTAAGTTCTTCCACTAGTCTAAAAAAAAGAAAAGCACAAATATTACCAAAATTGGATCATTGTATTACTATTGCTGCTGCTGCTGCTACTTTCACTGCATTTTTCTCCCCTTACCTATTTTATTTTTTTCTTCTGAAAAGCAGCTTTTGAAGAATTCAGAATTTCTACCTCCATGAATTAATATTTTAGAAACAACTTTGCAGTATTGTGTTAAATGGAAGTTAGCAGTGCAAGTGAAACTTGTAATACACAGGCTATTTATGTGGCCTCTTGGTGAGAGGCAAGGTGGATGAGTAGTTTTCTTTCTGAAAAACGGTTGTAACGTTTGGCTTCCGGGAACAGATGCAGTACCCCAGAGGGAGGGAAACCTATACAGGAAGGGGCAGGTGGGCTGTGCTGCACAGCTCCTCTGGTTCTTTGGAAGGAAGGGTTGAGAAAAATTGACTTTGTGTCTGAAATTGTAGGAGCACTATTTCTTCTCTAAGTGGGAAAGGATGAGGATGAGCCCACCTCTCCCCACTCCCATCCATCTCTGGATATTTTGGGTTGTATCCAACAAAGCTGCCCCATTAGTGCAAGAACTTCCAGCTGAGCAATGGGACTTTCTCTCCTCTGGTGCTCAAACCAGCATCAGAGGGTTGGGGAAAACTCTCTAAGCAGATATGGGGGCTGGGGAAGCATGCATGGGGAGAGGAGAGGGAGAGGAAGTCCTGGAGTGCAGGCAGAGAAGTTTGACGGGCCAACTTTGTTGACTATAAACCTCTGGGGTTCAGGAAAGTGAGCCTTTCTCTGCTGCCATGTGCAGCATCAACTGAGGCTTCTGTGCAGAGAGGGAAAGCTACTTCAACATTAAGAAGAGACTGCTTAGCTGTCTAAGGCTCTAAGCAATCCTTCGGAGAATGTATTTTTCACTCTGCCCACCCAATTAGACATAAACAAGGAAGGGGGCCCTTTCTTGCTGCCTGGTAGAGGAAGGGCAGTGAGGCAAGAGGACTGCAGAGAAATCAGGGTGGCACCCAGAGGTCACCTTGCCAGGGACCCCGCAGACTTGGCAGTCCTGCTGGCTGGCATTCCTTTTTGGAGTCTGCTGAAAATAAGCTGTTTCTCATCAGCTGCTGGGCCTTGAGGGGCTTGTGGAGAGCCCAGGAGTCTCAGGGAACTGGGGAACAACATCCTAACAGGGTGTTCAGGGCGTTCCAAGCATCTGCAGTAGACAAAGGATTCTGCTGCTGCCAATACCACCCTGCAGCTGCATAGGAACTGGTCAATTTTGTTTAATTTTTTTTAAAAAAGTGTTCTGCTTCTCTCAGCAGCCCAAAGTTATCCCCAAAGCCTCAACAGCTCAATGGAAGATCACAGCTTCTTTGTGGAGGAATCGCTGCAAGCCCCTCTTATCAGAGTACACAGCTCACACGTACAGTGGAACCTCGGTTTATGAACACCTCGGTTTATGAATTTTCGGTTTACGAACGCCGCGGACCCATCTGGAACGGATTAATTCACTTTCCATTACTTTCAGTGGGAAAGTTCGCTTCAGTTTATGAACAGACTTCCAGAACCAATTACACCCATGCTTCGGGTTACATACGCTTCAGGTTGAGTACTCCGTGGACCCGTCTGGAACGGATTAATCCACTTTCCATTACTTTCAATGGGAAAGTTCGCTTCAGTTTATGAACGCTTCAGTTTATGAACAGACTTCCGGAACCAATTGTGTTCATAAACCGAGGTACCACTGTAATCTTGCCTGAGAAACTATTTCCACAAATAAACTGGCTGTTGGGTCAGCTGAACCCATTCTCTGTTCGAATGTGTTGTCTACAGTCACCTGTGGGGAGTGTCTCCCAACAGTTTCTTATATTTTATTTTACAAAATGCAGTTGCAGAGACTGTGATCTAAAATGGAATATGAGCCTACAGTTCATAAACCCCACTCCCCTCCCAGCTGCTTCTGCCCTGAGACAAGCAGCTTTTGGGGTGTGTGCTATTGTTTTGTTTTTAATCAGGAAAACCTGAGTGGTCAAGGATTAAGAAGTCCCTTATCCTCTGTGCTTATCTTCCACTTTAGATGGCACCCTTAATTTTGTAAAAGGAAAAATACTGGGGACAAACTACATGTCATGTGAACTTTGGTCCTTAGTCATTATAAACTCAAGAGTGTCTCTAATAAAACATAAAATCACAGCCTAGCTACATACACCCATGCACACTTGTAAGAGGCATCCACGTGCATAAGGCGCCTTCTGCAGACACTATGGATGTGAATCCACACCCTTGTTCAAGGTTATTGTTTGTGGTAGTGGTAAAGTGCTTTGCCTCAAGTGAGCTTCTCCTCCTCTTCCAGACTGAGATAGGAGGCGGCAGCTGCTGCTGCTGCTGCAGACTGTGGGATTTGATCCATGAGAGGCAGTCAAGTACAACATTCCTTGTAATGCTAGAGAAGACATGCAAGGGAATGTTTGGTCCAGCCAGTTGAAACTTCCTGTTCCTCCTGGCTGGAACATCCTTCCTTTTGCATGTGATAGAAGGTGGGCATGACCTAACCTGTCCAGGTAACAAAGGGACGAGTCACGCAGCACACCTCCCTCTTTTTGACTTCCTTCTTCGTTTGACCAGCTTTTAGCTAGGACTGCTTTCCTAGCTCTCAGCTAGCAGAAGCACTGGGATTATTCCCCCGTATGGGGTAGATCCACATGTACATATTTGTAACTAAGTCTGCCTTCAGGAATTCAACTGTGAACTGGTGTAAGTAAACTTCTTTTATTAACTTTGATTAAGATTGTGGCGTCTTTATTCTTTTAAGAGGGATTCAAGGGAACTTGCCAGGAACGTACAATTCAATCTGAAGACAGACTGAATTGTATAATAGTGAGAGGCTCACACGAGCCTGCAACCAGCTATCTGCTGTGCATGTAAAAAGGGGAATGTAACTCTGCTAAGTAAAGGAACTTGCTAGTGCAAGTTAGGGAGGATATTAATAAACAATATATCCTCTCCTGTCACCCTGAACATTCCCACACAGACGTTCCCCACTGCTCGCCAAAATGAGCAGTTAGGCAGGTGAGACGAACAGCTGCTGCCCATGCTTGCTCTTCTCTCTCCCAAGCAGCTGTGGCACCTCTTTACCACCTTCATCACTTGCACCCTCAGGTGTACAGGAGATGAGCTTTACATGTCCTGGACAGAAGTGAGGATTAGACCTGTGGTCCAATCCCTGTGGTCCAATCCCCACTGCTGCCAGCATCTTCCAGTACCAGGTACTGCTGCTACTCACTCACCTCTCCTGAGTGTCTACTTGGGGTGTCAGTTAGTGGCACAACACAACAGCAGGCTTTCCTATTGTGGGCAGTAGCTGCAAAAGAGAGGCTATCGACGCCAGCAGGGGTGCAGTGCCACTGAGGGAGGGAGGGAGGGAGGGAGGGAGGGAGGGAGGAAAGCTGCCCAGATGCTCCTCTTCCTACACAGCAGGTCAGGTGGTAGCACCAATGGGCCTTCCTGGGGCATTATGGCATTGGTCTTCGCCTGAAAATGCTGACCCCAGGTGCCAGCAATGCTTCTTTTTGATGTGAATGAGAATGCTCATCTGGTCCACCAGTTGTTACACATGATTCGCAGCCCCTGGCGACAACTGGATTTGGGCCCAGGGTTACAATTCTGCACATGGGAGACTGGCTTATTTTAACTGGAATTATATACATGAATGCAGCTCTGGGTGTTCTGTAGTTCAGCACACCAAGAGAGACTTACGCAGGCGTTATTGTCAGCATCCTTATTCCAATAAACCTTTTTTTCATATCTGGAATAAAATGGAAAGCCTAATTAGCTTTTTTTCAAACGTTCCAAAGTAACATCAAACACTACAGAATTACATAAAAACTCTACATGGCATATAAAATAGCCAAGTCCTTAAGTTTGTGCCATAGGCCATCTCTTTAAGACAATTGGGTTTCTCAGCAGCATACTGTAAATTTTATTTATTTTTTAAAGTATTTCTATGTCGTTGTATAATAAAATAAGAGAACAGGGTACAACGTCAAAACGTAAAACCAATGCAGATAATCATTAAAATGCCTAGCTAATTAAAAAAAGTTAAAAAGGAAACAGCTGGCCCGCCCTGTCAGCATAAAAAGGTCTTCACATAAATGGGTTGGCCCAGCTCAATTGCCAGCCCTCCCAGGGCTCAGGTGTGCTACATAATGGGGCTGAGAAAGAGATCCAGGGCTGGCACCCCCCCCCCAGGCAGCATCTTAAGGGCCCTGCACCTCTCTTCCCTAGCCGTAAGGGAAGGAGGGCAGAGAAGTCCACTTTTGTGTGTGTGTATGTGTGTGGCGGCACAAACCAATCTCTACAGGCAGCAGTTCAAGCCAATTCATAACATCAGGTTGTTAGGAAAGCTTACGGAAAGGCCAGACAATCTGCCAAGTTTCTAAACTATGTGGCAGCTTCCTATTTTTAGACCTTACGACTTACAAAGTTTATATACATGATCTATTTCGCCTAAGGTAAAACCTGTCTCCAAAGTGCTTTCTTGAAAGGGCAAGCAGTTGTATATTTGCAGCAGTTCTCAAACCTTTATTTCTCTGTATGACTTCAAAGCAAGAAAGGTGCCCTTTCCCCAATGCAAGGCGATGACTGACAGTGAGGTTTTGTTTAAACTTTGTTTTAAAACTTTGTTTTAAAAACAGCCCTGCAAATTAGGCGTGAACCAGGAAACCTGTGACATGGCGGAGCAGGCTTTATACTGAGAAAGGGGCCTCCTGTTCCCTGGTGCCAATGCCATTTGGGGGACCCACAGCTCTGTTTAAAGGGAGACTGAAATGGGCAGGGAGAAATGGGCAGGACTCTGCAAGCTCGGCAATCAGTCCCTAGTGCATAATGTTGCTCCTAATTACTTCCTGTGTTGCTTCTAGAGCACGGGTGTCAAACACAAGGCCCGGGGGCCTAATCCGGCCCGCCAGACCTCGTCATGTGGCCCGCGTAGCCACCGCCGACAGTAGCCGCTGACAGTAGTTCTGGAGCCTGCGATTGGCCGAGGGTCAAAACCGGGGCGGGGCTGCAGGCAGAGGCCGGGGCGCTGGAGCCGCGCTGACGGCCTTGGCCAGGGAATTTCAATTTCGAATGAGGCTGAGGGAGGCGGTGGCACAGCGGCCAGACGGGGAAGTGAGATGCAGGAGGAGGAGGAGGAAGCCTGCCGAGGAGGTAGGAAAGCCCTACAGGCGCCGCCGGCAAAGTTGGTGCCGGGACGGAGCAGCGCTGGATTTTTTTTTGGCGGGCTTTGCTGTTGTCTCTGAGAGCGAGTGAGGCGGCACTGGGGAGCCGCCGCCCGCCGCTTCCCTTCCTCTCCTCGGCTGCATCCGGGAGGTGGGCGAGCGAGCGGGCGAAAGGGACGCGGAGTGAGCCTGAGGGGGAAGTAGGCGAAGCGCAACAGCCGCTCTCTTGATGGAGCCGGGTTTCTCTTCCCTCTTCTCCCGTTTTCTCCTCATAGACACTCGGGAGGGTGCCTGGCTTTTGCTCTGCCCCCCACCCCCGAGCCGCCCTTTGGCTTCTCAGTTCCGGTGGAGCTGCTCCCCGGGGGGCAGCCAGGAGGGAGGGAGCGGCGACGGCACGGGTTCCTGCTCTTCCCGCTCTGCCGCCGCCTCCTCTCAGCCCCTCGTGATGTAGGGCTCCAGATGGAGTCGTCTCGCGGTTTGAGTAGGTGGGAGGGGAATTTTTTTTGGGGGGGGGAGGTTTTCAAGCCTCCTCTGCCTGCAGTCCCGGTAGGGAGAGGCAGCGGCGAAGATGACAACAGCGTGGGTGGGGGGAAGAGCAGCTCTGAGGCGAAGATGCACGTCCGCTGGGGCTGCCGCCGCCTTCCTCCTCGGGAAATCCGCTGCCCTCCCTCAGCGTGAGGGGAAGGGACTCTGGCGCTGAGGAGGGAGGATGCAAAAGCAAAGCAGGGAGTTGGCGCTGCACCGCATGTTCCTGCCCCTCTCCAAAGCATGGGGTGGGTTGCAGCGTGTGGCATCCTGCCTAGCGGGGTTTGGGTGTGCACAGGGCGGGAGAGGGAAGCCCTCTTTCCATCTGCAGGTTTTTAATCCCAGCAGTGGCTTTCTCCTTCCTGCCGAACATTTAGTTGAGCCCCCCCCCTCCGGAAGCCATCGATCCCCACCTTTTGTTCAAATTTCCCTCGTTTACATCCCCTCCCACACACGCGCCACGACGCAGGAATGTGATCCGCGTGGGGGCGGGAATGAGCTTACATTATTACAAAAAACAGTAATAATTGAATGCAGTGACAATAATTTATGATAATAAAGAGTGGACACATAGTCCTACAGACACAACCGGCCCTTTGAGGGTGACCAGACTGCTGATGCGGCCCCCTATGAATTTGAGTTTGACACCCCTGTTCTAGAGTAAGCAGCAACAGGCTTTTAATCTATGAGTAAGTAGGAAAGAGAAAATTATGGACTCATGTTTCTGAAAGCCCCCCTCTGAAACAGTTAAAGCAGCAAGGATCAAAGATGGAGCAGGATAATTAATAGAGGATCTTTTTGTGGTTTTCCAGTTGTGAAGTGTTAGGAGTCCAGAAAGGGATTTTTCTTAGCAATTTTTCATGCCCTTTTCCTGCAACAGCAGGGACTTCTATTATTAGTGGAGAATTACTCTGGTGGTGTGTGCTTCAAATAATGATCTAACCAACCCTGCTTCCACTCTCATAACTACAGCTGGATGAGGAAATGTATGTGCAAATAAATATTCTGTGACTGTTCCTCCACTGATCCAACAGCTGGGGCCACGCGGAAGGGACAATGGATGCTGAGGTGGGTGGGTGGGTGGGTGGAGGGTTATAACCATCTGTGCATTGTATTTTATATTTTATAATTATTAAAACGTGCCCCAGATAGGGACCGTAATTACTTTAGCAGCTGGAGGTTGAGTTTTTCCAGAGTTGGTGGAAATAATATCAGAAATTACGTAACCATTAAAAATGCTTCCATTATGTTTAATGCCACACTTTGTATCTAATTCATACCCACAGGCAGATATTGAAATAGGAGTAATAACAATTCCAAGAGCAATTAATACTGACATCTTTACTAGCCTCGACACACAGTTCTAGCACTTCATTGTCAATCCAATGTGAGAACTGAATCGATTCAGTTCAGCGGCAGCAACACAGGAAAAGCTGGCGCAACAGCTTATTGCGCCGTGTCTGTTCTGTGGATAAGCAGCCCCCAGTGCCTTCTGTCTGGCAGCCTGGAGGAGTACTTGCTACTAAAATCGTGTGAAGAAATGAAAGCCGGGGGGGGGGGGGTGTGGAAAGGAAGGAAATTAAGGCAGCCAGCTAGCAGAAGAGTGATATGTAAGATTTGAAAGGAGCTCGGCTACTTACCATGCCCTAAGCTGCACTAGTAATGTGCTAGTCAATTTCACACATGGGAAAAGGCTCAACACAGAAGGAGGAAAAGTGAAGCCTGAAAGGGGAAGGGGAAGATCCAGTGGGGCAGAAACAGGATACGAACCACTAGTGAGAAAGGAAGGGGACCCATCTTCTTTCTCTTCACAGAGCAGAGGCTGAAGAGGGGAAGTAGCAGCACTCGTGGTCCCTAAATAGTGATGGTGCTCAGATGGACTACCAGACCATTTTAATGTCATTTGGGCTGCCAAACAGTTCTGCCAACAGATGATACAGCCATAACATAAAAGCATATTTATATCAAATAGCACTTGCAATGGAATGCATAAGGAAAAGCACTTGGGCAGGAAAACCGAGAATCAGTGCCAGTATCAAAATGATATATGATCTCGATAATACAATTGTGATAATATGCTATTATAATCTTCCATGTTGCAGTATATGGACAAACTCCCTGAGTGCAAACAGTTTCAGGAGTAGCACAATAACGTCATGCCAACATCCATCTTATCACTGCAGACATGAAAGACTTTGTTTAAGCATTTTTTTCATCTGAATAAGAGGCCTCCTTTATTTATTATTATTTTATAATGCTATAAACTATGCCCCGGGCAAACGCTTAGTTATAACTAAACGTTTGCTTTTCCTAAGAGGCTATACTCTATTGTGACAATCCTAAACGTATTTACCTGAAAAAAGGCCCACCGAATTTGATAGGACTTGTTTTTTAAGGCATGTGTAGGACTGTTACGTAAGAGCAGGCATCCCCAAACTGTGGCCCTCCAGATGTTTTGGCCTACAATTACCATGATCCCTAGCTAACAGGGCCAGTGGTCGGGGGAGATGGGAACTGTACTCCAAAACATCTGAAGGGCCGAAGTTTGGGGATGCCTGCGTAAGATTATTGTGCTGCCACATAATATCATCCTGAAGAACTGTTAAGGCAGCAGGGCATTTCTATCAAAAATAAACTTTTGGCTGCACTAAACTGGAAGTACAATATCTTTCCCTAGTCCAGTGATGGGGCCCCTGAACTCTGACAATCATGGGTGTAGACAGGGGGGGCAGGAGGGGGCAGCTGCCCCCCCCTAGAAGCAAAAAATTATTGTATTTTACAGACCATAACCAATACTTTGCCCCTCCAAAAACTGAAGTGGAAAGGGCTTTGCTTTAGCAAGAGCAGCTCTCCACTTGCTTGGGGCGGGAACACAGCTGTAACAAAAACACATCAAATAAATAAAGCAAAGTGGCTACCAGTACTTAAGCAGTTAAGACAATGGAGCAGAATATCCCTTCAGGCAAGGTCCACCCTATTCACCCTATTGTTATTCAGTGGGAGTTGTTAATGGGCATTCAGGGATCGCATTAACAGTTCTATTGGTGATTTAATGAGGGTGCAGAGGATTCAATTTGACTAAGGTGGCCCTGCAAGGCTAAAAGGAAGTGAATAAGAAGGGGGGGGCTGTAGCTTTGATAGACACAGTGATGTTTATAAAAAGCATTGGTGTTCCAGTCTGCCCCTCCTCCTGCATCTGTATACTGTAAATCAGGGGTGGCCACCTCCCAAGAGACTCTGATCTACTCACAGAGTTAAAAACTGGGAGTGATCTACCCCCTTTTGGGGGGTTCAGGTCAAAGCTGTTGAGTTTTTTTAAGGAAGGGAAGCCCTGTTTTGGGGGGTTTAGGTCAAACTTGTTGAGCTTCTTTTAGGAGGGAGGGAGGCCCATTTTTGTTTAGGGCTTCAGGTCATAGTTCAGCTTTTTTTTAGGGAGGAGGAAAAATTTGGGTGAGCTTTTTTAGGGGTGCCAGTGATCTAGCAGTGATCTACCACAGACATCCAGTGATCTACTGGTAGATCACAATCTACCTGTTGGACGTGCCTGCTGTAAATCAAGCAGAGAGAAAGCTGCTTACAAGGCTCCTGTACAGGTGTACCGGTATCTTCCTCTTGCTGCAGAGTTCTAGCATCACAGCGTCACCCAGAGGCACCCACAAATGTGAGTTATCCCTCTCTCTATTTCTTCCTTCCTTTCCTCCCTCTTCCATCCTCAATAAAATACTGGCGGGGGGGGCAGATAAGCCCCACATAGAAAGCCCATCAACATGGGGGGGTGACTCTTTAAAATACAGTATTTACCAGTAATTTCTTTTTTTGGGGGGCGGCACCTAGGCCTCTAGGAGTTGGCTGCTATGCCTAGGACAATTCAAGAAAGCAGAATCATGCATATGCTATGGTAATATATCAATAGAATCATGGAATTGTAGTCGGAAGGGACCACAAGGGTCATCTAGTCCAACCCCCTGCAATGCAGGAATTTTCCCCCAATGTGGGGCTTGAACCCACAACATGGTTGAAATATTATGCTGATATGCAGCAACGCCTCGGAGCCATCGAGACTGCGGCCCTGTCTTGCCTCGCCCTCGCCCGCCCTGCCACCCCCTCTCCCCTGCCCGACCCTCCCATCCTCTTGCTGCAGAGTTCCAGCTTCACAGCATCACCCAGAGGCACCCACAAATATGAGGTATCCCTCTCTCTATTATTCCTTCCTTCCCTCCCTCTTCCATCCTTAATAAAATACTGGGGGGGGGGGGCAGATAAGCCCCACATAGAAAGCCCATCAAAATGGGGAGTGACTCTTTCAAATACGGTATTTACCAGTAATTGGGGGGGGGGGAGAGGCACCTAGGCCTCTAGGATTTGGCTGCTATGCCTAGGAGTAGGACAATTCAAGAAAGCAGAATGATGCATATGCTATGGTAATATATCAATGGAATCATAGAGTTGTAGTCGGAAGGGACTACAAGGGTCATCTAGTCCAACCCCCTGCAATGCAGGATTTTTCCCCCAAGGTGGGGCTTGAACCCACAACATGGTTGAAATATTATGCTGATATGCAGCAACGCCTCGGAGCTGTCGTGACTGCGGCCGTGCCTTCCCTCGCCCTCACCCGCCCTGCCACCCCCTCTTGCCTGCCTGACCCTCCCGTCCTCTTGCTGCAGAGTTCCAGCATCACAGCGTCACCCAGAGGCACCCACAAATATGAGTTATCCCTCTCTCTATTTCTTCCTTCCTTCCCTCCCTCTTCCATTCTTAATAAAATACGGGGGGGGGGGGCAGATAAGCCCCACATAGAAAGCCCATCAACATGGGGGGATGACTCTTTCAAATACGGTATTTACTAGTAATTGGGGGGGGGGAGGCACCTAGGCCTCTAGGAGTTGGCTGCTATGCCTAGGAGTAGGACAATTCAAGAAAGCAGAATGATGCATATGCTATGGCAATATATCAATAGAATCATAGAATTGTAGTCGGAAGGGACCACAAGGGTCATCTAGTCCAACCCCCTGCAATGCAGGAATTTTTTCCTAAGGTGGGGCTTGAACCCACAACATGGTTGAAATATTATGCTGATATGCAGCAACGCCTCGGAGCCGTCGTGACTGCGGCCATGCCTTGCCTTGCCCTCGCCCACCCTGTCACCCCCTCTTGCCTGCCCGACCCTCCCGTCCTCTCCAGCCAAGCAGGGTAGCTGCCGCCGTTGCCAGCCCCAGAAGCACAAGGTGGCCGCTGCCGCCGCTGCTGCCACCACGATGTCGTCAGGCCAGCTGGCCCTGTAGCCCCGCCCACGTTCCCACTTTGTGGCCCCGCCCCTGAATGATCATGGCTTGCCCCCCCCCTAGTTTTGATCCTGGCTACGCCCTTGCTGACAATGCTTCTTGCATCCCTGGGAGGAGGGTGCAGAGGGGTGTGTGAGTGTCCATAGAAAATAGTCTACTGGGGAAAAACCAGCAAAATTCACATTTGTTGCTCTGCCCATTTTTGCCTCCGAAAAGGTCCCCCCCCCCCCGCTCTGGTTTAAAATTGCTTTCAAATTTTACCTTTACTTTCTTTGTCAGAATTCTCCGAGAGGAATCGAGCAATGCGATCGGAAGGAATAGCAAAGGATATTCCTGCAGCAACCTTTAATGTATTGATGCCTATCACTTCTCCATCCTGTTGAAGTAAGATACCAACACATTTCATCTGTTATTTTAAAAGCTTTTGCCTTTAAAAAGAAGTGTATTCCTAACAGGCAGCTTGTGCTTTTATCGCAATAGTAAATTAATGATAACCAGCGCTTTTTTCTGACACGGTACTCACTGCCACAGAGTACAACCTCCTTGGTCTACCAAGATAGAATTATAGAGTTGGAAGGGACCCTGAGGGTCATCTAGCACCCCCCCTGGAATGCAGGAATCTTTTGTCCAACCCACAATCCTGAGATGAAGAGTCTCATGCTCTACCCAGAGGCATAGGAAGGTCAGGTGGTACCCGGTGCGGAAAATTTCTTGTCATCCCCCCCCACACACACATTGATTTTTTTAAATTATTTTTTTGGCCTGCAAAAATGGTTTTACGTTATTTCATATTTTCGTACAAAGGAATAATAAAAAAACTTTTATTTATATCCCGCCCTCCCCGGCCAAGTCAGGCTCAGGGCGGCTAACATCAGATACATAACATTGGTATAAAATCAAACAATAATTAAATTACCTCCTAAAAACATGTCAAAATCAAATTAAAGTCTAATTATATGGCTTTCCGCAGGGTTAGGGTTGGGAACAGTAAGTGCTCCACTGAATTGAAATTTCAGCCTTCACAACATAGGAAAATGGCCAAGCAAACAGCTATTTTCGTGGAGGAGGGTCAAGATATTAACTGATATGTATGACATTTCATATATATATATAATCCCTACTGTATATATAATCCCTATATATAATACATATATAATCCCTATATATAATACATATATAATATATATATATAATACATATATAATCCCTACTGTAGTAAGATAAGACCTTTGGAGCAGGCATTTTACAAAAAGTTTTTATGAACCGCCCTAGTAGGTCATGAATTGTTCCTTGATAATTTGTCACCCCCCTCCATGATGGAACCTGGGTCGGACCACCCCCAACTTCCTACGCCCCTGGCTCTACCGGCTGAGCTATTAATGCTGGCACTTCATTTTTAAACAAACAAACAAACAAAAAAAGCTCTGATTGTATTATTATATACCCTTGGCTTTTTGCAACTGTCATGTGTCGCCATGACTTGTGATGCTGGACTGAGTTTTTGGCTTCTGCATTCAGCTCTATCGAACTGCCTTGCCCAGTGGACCAGTGGGCTGGGCTTTCACGGCACTTTTGGATGTCACAAAGCAGACCCAGGGCACCTCCCACAGCTCAGTGGTAGAGCACAGGCTTTGCATGCCCAGGGTCTCGTGTTCGGTCCCTGGTATCTCTGGTTAAGGAATCCTGCAGAGCAGGGCTGGAAAAGACCTTTCTCTGCTTGAGAGCTTGGAATGCCACTGCCATTCACAATAGTCTTGAAAGACTGTGGGAATTAGGTTAAATTAGAAGAGGAAACAAGGCTGGGTATCTTCAATGCGTTGATAGACCTGTCCTTCTCACACCCATATTTTCATGGCATATGAAAGAAAAGTAAAAATAGAGGTCCATGGTTCTGATTTTGTGACATTTGAAAACATCTGCTTTCTATTATTATTATTATTATTACATGCATGTCCTGCCTTTCTTCCAAGGAGTTCAAGGTGGTGTACATAGTTCTCCTCCCTCCGTTTTATCCTCGCAACAACCCTGTGAGGTACGTTAGGCTGAGAGACCAGCTCATGGCCCAAAATAACCCACTGAACTTCACAGTCAAGTGGGACTAGAACCCTGGTCTCCCAGGTCTTAGTCCAGCCATGACACAACTCCTACTTTATTGGACAAACTGAGACTATCAAGTTGGCAATTTGGGTAACTGTCCCTTTAAAATAAAAAAATTCAGTCCGATAAATGAAAACAAGTGCTTATCAAGCTCTTTTAAAGTAATCCGTCCTTACCAAGTTTACCAGAGGTCCTCCTGAGTTTCCATACTGCAAAACAATATCAGAAAACATGATGGCTACTTTTGGAAAGTGAACGTCATATTTCAATGAAGCATACTTTATCAAGCAGCAATTCTGTATTTTCTGCCCCACAAAAGCTGCTGTGTGCACTTTAGACTAATTTTCTTCACAGGGAGGTCACTTCAGTGCTGATGCAGCGGTTTGACGTCACCACTGGAGGCGCACTCCATTGTCTCTCGAGACAGGCAGATGCCAGCAACCATATGCAGAGATAAAGACACACATTCATTCCCTTGCACAAGTTGCAAGTTTCATTAAGATGGCAGTTCAGCTAAAATTACTAGGATAGCTAGCTAGGCAAACACAAATGCGCTGTCTGCATCTACATCTCTGTAAGGCATCTCTGCTTTTTGCCTCGCTGGAGAATGATAGACATGCCTGATGTGGGCAGACACGGAGTTGCCCTCCCCCTCCCATCTTTCTCAGAGCTTGCACTTGGAAAGACCAGGTGGTGCACAGCATGACAGGAGTTGGTTGCCTTCCACTTCCCAGGAACCTTATGGCTGGAGACCCCACCACATCCTAGATGAGGGAATGGCAGCTGAGCCCAACAGGGATGGTCAGGCAGTAGAGAAATGGAGCAACCAGAGAAAATGAAGGTTCTCAAGCCATCAGTATAGCCAAAAAGACCCCCCACCTCTGCACTACAGGGTCACAGACTGATCTAAGATAGGTCTCAACAGCAGCGCTACCACCACACAAATAAGGGGTAAATATTAAGTTATGGGATCGCCAAGTGCATTTTTGGGGTTAAAGTTGGGCCCCAGGTCTGAAAAGGTTAATGGCTGTTGGTCTACAGCACCCCTTTCAGGGGCTCTGACTGAGTCTGAGATGCCACACTGCTGCTGGGAGTGGTTAGGGTTAAGGTAGCCCTATGGATCAGGGAATAGGACTAGAGTCCTCCTCCTGCAAAGAACATAAGCTGAAACATTAAAATAATGAGCCAATGGAAAACAATTTGCCAAGTTCTACAAGTTGCTTTTTCTTAAGAAACAAGGACAGAAGTTAAACAATGATTCATCAACACCAGTAAAGTAGAAAACATTAAGCAGCCTTTGTTATTTCATAAATACAGACCACTCTCAGTTTCTTTGAAATACAGGCAGCTACTGTTTTAGGCATGTCCAATGTGCACACAGCCATTGTTCCCAATCCGAAGTCACCCCAAAAGTTACAAGAGTGTCACAAAAAGGGGTAAAACGGTTGTTTGCAGGCTTTTTCAGTGGTGTTTCAAATACAGTGGTACCTCGCAAGACGAATGCCCTGCAAGACGATTTTTTCGCTAGACGAATGCGCCTTGCGATCTGATGGTGACTCGCAAGATGAATTCGTTTTGTGAAAAATTCGTCTTGCGAATCGTGGTTTCCCATAGGAATGCATTGAAATTTAATTAATGTGTTCCTGTGGGCAAAAAAAGAAATTTAAATGCATTCCTATGGGAAACTGCGATTCGCAAGTCGAATTTTTTGCAAAACGAATTGACTCGCGGAACGAATTAAATTCGTCTTGCGAGGCACCACTGCATATGCGATTTGACTTCAAGGTGTGATGCCTAGGAACGTAACCCCTGCGAAAATTGGGAGTTGCCTGTAGTCAAAAGATGTATTGAATGTACTGGACTGCTGTAAATTGGATAAACTATAAACTGTTATATTATTGGAAAACCTTCCAATAGTATGTTCCTTCTCAGTAGTTGGACTGATTGGCAATCGTCACCTCTGGTCCTTCATAGATTTTGAGATTTCCTGAAATCGGAGGATCTACTTACATTGATGATAGCATCTGTCTGAACATAATCCATGTCAGAATCCTTCAAGCCAAGCTCTTTGCCATCCCGCTGGGCTGTACTGACAATCCCTGTTGTGACTGTGTTCTGCAAAGCAAAGGGACTCCCAATGGCCACAACAAATTCACCCGGCCTCAGATCACCAGACAGGCCGATGGCAAGGACAGGCAATTTTTTCTAGGAGATAAAGACAGTGGTTGCATTTGAGCAGAGGAAAGCAAACCATAGCATTCACAGAATTTTTTTTTAGTAATGTATCAGAACTGGGGACAGGGTAGAACTATGAAGAACTATGAAGCTCATGGGCTGACTTTGGACTAAGTCTGCACTACTCAAGGCAAGCTACTGTACTGGGTTCCCAGGAGCCAAGCCCTGTGGCCTTACGCTCTGCACTACCCATACTGTGTGACTGCCACAAGCTTTGCAGATCAACTTCTGCTTTTCAAGGCCGCAGAACTAATCCTGACACCTGACTGACAACTCTGTAAACTGACCCCAAGGACCAGGGCCTCAGGAACCACCAGGCCCCAGCTTGGGCTCACTGCAGAGGACACCCCCCCCCCATCTTGGCTAAGCTCTATCTCCTTTCCCAGCAACTATTGCTTTTGGAACGTGACCTCATGCCCGCCTTGAACACTCCAAGATCTGGGGATGTATCGGTGCAGAAATGTTAGTAAAATTTAGAAAATTGCATAAAGACCACCAGGACACCAAAGTTCTGTTTTCAGTCCAATTCTCGATGTTAAACTAGATATGCCACTGAAAATAATAACTCCCAGGTTCATGTTATGAATTGTGGCTGCTCCCCTCACATACAAGATGACCATTACAACCCCCACCCCACCCCAATTTCCCCATGGCTCAGATTTTACTGGCAATCAAGCCAGGGAAGAACTCAATTGCACTCTCTTACCCACCATGAAGGTGGGGAGAAACCTCCCTCCTTCCTTCCCCACCCCACCTGTACTCCTCCCAGCACTGCTCTGTCGATCCCAAAGACTGTTGGGGAATATTGTTTGCAGTGCTCCTGACATCTAAACAGAGGCTTATGGGTGGGGTGAGCAGATGCCATTGTACTCCCAATCAGGGATGGGATGGGAATTAATTCCAACTGGTTTGGAATAATTTGTGCTATTTACCAATATCTTTTGAAGTAAAGGGAGTTTCTCAGCTTTTTCCCAAGCCGCTTCATGAAGTAATTGCGGGTGGTGTTGGTTAAATCTATCATGAATTTAAACTTTATTTCTTTGTGTCTTTCATAATGAACAGCACTATGAAAGAACTGGAGTTCAGAAATCAACCAGGGTTTCCCTTTTCCTCTTGCTTCCAACATCTTGTCAGGAAATACAGTCACCGCAACATCTATGATTTATGTTTTAGGCATTTCGGAGTGCACGTTCATCTACAAATCTGTTCTCAATCTAAATCGCTTGAAAGAAACTTGGCAAAATGTAAGAAATTTCCATTTGTGGAATGTTTCACTTGTGATGCATTTGATGCCTATTAAGATAAGATCTAAGAGCAGAAGCACCCCCTGCCCCAATCCACTTTAACCCTGCTAAAATCACTACCTTCTTAGGGAAAAACAAGTTGTTACAAGAGACACAAACACAGCTCTTTCCTGAGCATCTATTCTGATTTGTTTGCTGTCCTTGAACTGTTAATCTCACACTTTTGCTGCCTTTCCCCATCACTCTCCTTCCTAACAAAAAGTGTGGGTGTTTTTTAAAAGTGGATTTGTTGCACCAGAGCCCTTTAATCCACTTTATTCGTGAAAACTGTAATTTCAGGCATGTGACTGAATCCTTACCATAAAACAGTGAGAGTCTAAAGCAGGCATCCCCAAACTTGCGGCCCTCCAGCTGTTTTGGCCTACAACTCCCATGATCCCTAGCTAACAGGACCAGTGGTCGGGGAAGATGGGAATTGTAGTCCAAAACATCTGGAGGGCCAAAGCCTGGGGGTGCCTGGTCTAAAGGCAACTATGGAGTGTAAGCAGCCTCAGGTTTCAATGCAAAGAGCATTCGTCAAATATTGAGCACACTTCCTTTCCCCTCCTTACCCGTGGATTAATCTTTATTGTCGCTATATCAGATTTCTTATCAATGTCTTTGATTGTTGCATCATATGTATCTCCATTCTGCAGCTGGATTTTCAATCGTTGTCGCCCGGTGACTGTGGAGCTGCTTGACACCACATGGGCGTTGGTTACGATTAAACCTGCATCTGACACAATAAACCCAGATCCACTGGAAAGAGGAACATTCCGGCCAAACAGAGGATGCCTGAAAAAAATGCCACCTCTTAATCAATGAACCTCACCGAGAAAAAATAAGCAGTGATCTGCACCCTTTTCCCAGAAACAAATAGAGGGCAGTGAATCTTCTCCACAGAAATGTCTAGGATTACAGAGCTGCTAAAAGGTAATAACATGAGCGACCCATAAAATGCTGTAGAAATCACAGCACATGCCCCACAACAAGCATTCAGACACTATACAGACAGCCTTCAGGAGCAACCCATCTTTAAGCATCCACTTGCAACAGCAGCTACAAAAGTCAGCCATAATCAGGTAATTCCCAATTCCTTTTTCTTCTCGCATCCCAAGGCCAAACTACATATGATATGGGAGATCTGTGGTTTTACTTGATCCTGTTTTATTGTTATTGTTATTGTTTGGGGGGGTGTTAATGTTTGTTTTACCATCCACTTTATCTTAAAAGGTGGGATATGGTTTCAAACAAATGAAGATCTTACAATGCCCTTTTACTTTTGTAAAAACACCTTCAAGGGGTTCCTAATTTGAACTGAGGATAAAGTCTGGGAGTTGAGGTCGGTTAATTCCTCCCCCTGTACCATCTCTGGTTGGTATTAGCTACTGAGAAGAAAACATGCAAGTACAATGAGCAAATGCTTGTTTTTTTTCCTCCATGGCTGACGGCGACATGGAGTGATTTGCACTGGAGAACTGGTTTGGAGGGGAAATGAGTTAAACGACCCTCAACACTATGGGATCATCTGCCCACTTTCAGGAAAATAAAAAGAAATTGGGTGATTCAGTCCCAGAACTCCTGTGTCATGTTGTGCTGTTTGGCCCTGCAACTTAAGATGAATTAATGAGTACTGCAGAAACAAAATGGCTGCCTGGAAGATTCCCAAGGAGAGGAGGCTGTGGACTCAAAAAGGTTGAAAACCTCTGCTGATACAATTGCCAGGGTTGCTCTTGTGCCTTAGGCTCACTTAGTGTAATGAATTTTAATACCAATTACGGTATATCTAGTGGCAGCTCCTACCTGAGGAAACAGCTAGATTTTGAATCTTCTCTACAAAAATATCAGTGCTCTGGCATCCACCTTTTAAAATGAGACGTTTTTCTGCTATTCTCCATTTTGTAAATTCACCCTCAGGTTACAGTGAGTAAAGTGAACATCCCCCATTTCATCTGCCATCAGGTTTCCTGAGGTACAAGAGGCAGAGCTAAAGTCGCCACAAGTGAGTTGATCTAATGGGCACTACAAACAGATGGTGGGTGATTAAATGCACCAAAACAGTAACCACCCAATACTGGAAAGATTTTCTATGGAAATCTATGGAAACTAAAGTTTTAGGGCCATCCACCCTTGCTGGTAAAATCCAGACTTTCATTGTTCTGTTTGTCACCTGCGAGTCCGTACTTGTGCACATTGTATACATATTTTATCTTGGAACCTTCTCCAGAAAACCCATGTTTCTTCATCCACTCCTTGGTTCTGCACAGGCCACTTCTGCTTCCTCCAGCTCCATCCAATTGGCTAGCCAGGTGTGAGCATGCAGTGCATTTTTTGTGTGTGTTGCCGACAGTATTCTGCTCTAAATCGGACATCCTGGACATGTTCAAAATCCACCTCAACAGAACGGTTGAATGAGCACAAGGTAGAGAAGGAAATCAAAAGAAATCTAGGAGATCTACCATAAACCCGCCCCTGCCCCCAGCCGCCAGGAGTCAAATCCCCAATGGTGGCAAAGTAGTGTTGCGCTTTCCTCTTGTCATCAAAACTAGGTATCAAAACACAGCATTTTTACTTTTAATCATAAATGCCAGCAGCTTACCTTAAGAAAAGTTCTATATGTACAACTGCTGGTGCAATCTTCTCCACCACATCTGCAATGAAGTTAAACTTATACCTTGGGCTGTTTGGCTGTTGATGATCTATACTAGCAAAGATAAAAGGAAGTGTTATTAAGAAATTATAAATCAATAGGGATTTTTCCTGTATTTAATTTTGTCTCAGCTCTTCAGAATCGAGCAACTAATAATTTTTAAATTAAGATGTGAAAAAACAATATAGCATTATAAGTCTAAAGGCCTTTTCCCCTGGAAGCTTTTTGGTTAGTTTCCCAGAGAAACAAAAATTGTCCCTGTATTTTGTTTGTTTGTCATTCTGCATGAGTACATCATCATTACAGGAAATGTAAAAATTGTAATTAGAAATAAATAAGTTTCCAGAAGTACTTGGTGGGGGAGGAATATTATTTTCTTTTAAAATGTTATGTTTTTGTTTTGCTTCTCTACAAGAGCACATCAAATACTCCAACATTAGGAAGAGGTTTTAAGCTTTTTTAAAAAATATTATTTATTCTGGACTAGTGGTTCTTCTTTTTAACAGTTTAACATCTCATTTCCTGAGACGACATGAGTCAAAATTATTCTTTTATTCCATGCTGAACCTGTTGTGCTGAAAGTTGCTTTTTAAAAAAATATCTTCAAAGAAAATAAATGAAGGAAGCAGATTCTGAAGAGGATGGACAAATTCCATTGACAACATTTCAAAAAGTTTTCTTTACTTGCCAGAGGTCAACTTTATAACTTACAGCGCAAGTTTGATTTTAGAGGCTGGATTTTAGAATTTATATTAACATTTAAATTTCTTATTTATTAATAAGTATATGCTGCTCCATGCTTTGGGCTTTGACTCTCAGTAAGTATATATTTCAAGCTGCTATGTGTGTTTTCCCATCACCTTTTAATTTCCCAACACCCATTTCCTTTCTTTCTGTGCATATTTATTGTGATTCCAAATCCTCCATCGAAGTTATTCCTCATTAAACAATCAAAAAAGGCCTTTTGTACATTCAGCCACCATTCATACTTCTACACCCTGCCAGGCACACCAGAGGTTTAAAGTGCATGTGACCCACACAAATTAGATTTTCCCGTGTGCGCTTTTGTGCACGCATGAGCATTCAATTGCTTAAGCCTTCCTGCCCACACTGGTGAGATGAGCTGCATTTATTTGCCCCATGTGAATGCCCAATTTCAACAAAGGCATGGTGGGCTGCACTAAAACATTGGCTCAAGATTGCAGTACTTGAACTTGGGGAGGGACTGTATAAATACCTGAACAATGAGGAATACATCAGCCAATGGCAGAAAACCATGGCGAGAAAAGCCACTGCTTTAGGTCTGTCACCCACCCAACTCTATTGCCTGGGGTATGAAGGTGCCCTAAAGACCTTAAAGCAAAGACTTTGGGATAATTCACACAGTGATCTACGACATCAATCACTTGCGATCTGCAGTCCATTGGCAGTAGGAGTACAATATGGGCATGTCTTTAAGCCAGCAGCCTATATTCAAAACTTGACAGTGCCAAACTACCGAAGGCTGTTCACAAAAGCAAGACTGAATGTTTTCCCCTCTGCAGTGCTGGAGGGCAGGATGAGAGGAGTACCCTACCAGGAAAGACTGTGCTCGTGCACCCATGATATAGATTCTATAAAACACATTGTGCTGCACTGTGGGAAGTTTGAGCAAGCTAGGGCTGAAGTGATTTCACCCCTGCTAGCCTTGCTCCCAGGAAAATCAGAGGATTTCTATATCAGGTTCCTATTGGAAGACCGGTCAAATGCCAGAACACTAGCAGTGGCAAAGTTTTTATCGGTGGTCACAAGAACTAATGTTTCCTACTCCGAATTTGAGTAAGATGTCTGAGTGGTTTGAGGGCGGGGTGTCCTAGCTGTGTATCGCTTGGTAACAAATTGTTGGGTCTATGGACCGTAATAAAGATTGTTGTTGTTATTTGCACCATGTGGCGTTGTCCTCTCCCCTCAATTGGTATTTCCCCACCCACCATAACTTCTGGAAACCTGAGGTCAATTCTGGGCATATTTGTTTAACTATGCACAGCCAATTCTTTAAAATACAAGTTTTCCATTATACCAGACTTGCACAAAGGACCACCTCTCCCCATATGAACTGACCCAGACCTGGAGGTAATCATTTGAGGCCCTTCTTCATGTGCCTCCAACACATGTGGCCCAGAGAGTGGCAACACAAGAACGGGCCTTTTCTGCAGTGGCTCCCTGTTTGTGAAATGCTTTCCCCAGGGAGGCTCGTCTGGGTCTGGCACTTTCACTACATATCTTTAGGCACCAGGCAAAAACAATCCTCTTCACCCAAGCCTTTGGCTGATTCTGTTGTTGTTGTTGTTGTTTAGTCGTTTAGTCGTGTCCGACTCTTCGTGACCCCATGGACCATAGCACGCCAGGCACTCCTGTCTTGCACTGCCTCCCGCAGTTTGGTCAAACTCATGTCCGTAGCTTCGAGAACACTGTCCAACCATCTTGTCCTCTGTCGTCCCCTTCTCCTAGTGCCCTCAATCTTTCCCAACATCAGGGTCTTTTCCAGGGAGTTTTCTCTTCTCATGAGGTGGCCAAAGTACTGGAGCCTCAGCTTCACGATCTGTCCTTCCAGGGAGCACTCAGGGCTGATTTCCTTAAGAATGGATAGGTTTGATCTTCTAGCAGTCCATGGGACTCTCAAGAGTTTCCTCCAGCACCATAATTCAAAAGCATCAATTCTTCTGCGATCAGCCTTCTTTATGGTCCAGCTCTCACTTCCATACATCACTACTGGGAAAACCAAAGCTTTAACTATACGGACCTTTGTCGGCAAGGTGATGTCTCTGCTTTTTAAGATGCTGTCTAGGTTTGTCATTGCTTTTCTCCCAAGAAGCAGGCGTCTTTTAATTTCGTGACTGCTGTCACCATCTGCAGTGATCAAGGAGCCCAAGAAAGTAAAATCTCTCACTGCCTCCATTTCTTCCCCTTCTATTTGCCAGGAGGTGATGGGACCGGTGGCCATGATCTTGGTTTTTTTGATGTTGAGCTTCAGACCATATTTTGCGCTCTCCTCTTTCACCCTCATTAAAAGGTTCTTTAATTCCTCCTCGCTTTCTGCCATCAAGGTTGTGTCATCTGCATATCTGAGGTTGTTGATATTTCTTCCGGCAATCTTAATTCCGGCTTGGGATTCATCTAGTCCAGCCTTTCGCATGATGAATTCTGCATATAAGTTAAATAAGCAGGGAGACAATATACAACCTTGTCGTACTCCTTTCCCAATTTTGAACCAATCCGTTGTTCCATATCCAGTTCTAACTGTAGCTTCTTGTCCCACATAGAGATTTCTCAGGAGACAGATGAGGTGATCAGGCACTCCCGTTTCTTTAAGAACTTGCCATAGTTTGCTGTGGTCGACACAGTCAAAGGCTTTTGCATAGTCAATGAAGCAGAAGTAGACGTTTTTCTGGAACTCTCTAGCTTTCTCCATAATCCAGCGCATGTTTGCTATTTGGTCTCTGGTTCCTCTGCCCTTTCGAAATCCAGCTTGCACTTCTGGGAGTTCTCGGTCCACATACTGCCTAAGCCTGCCTTGTAGAATTTTGAGCATAACCTTGCTAGCGTGTGAAATGAGCGCAATTGTGCGGTAGTTGGAGCATTCTTTGGCACTGCCCTTCTTTGGAATTGGGATGTAGACTGATCTTCTCCAATCCTCTGGCCATTGCTGAGTTTTCCAAACTTGCTGGCATATTGGGTGTAGCACCTTAACAGCATCATCTTTTAAAATTTTAAATAGTTCAGCTGGAATATCATCACTTCCACTGGCCTTGTTATTAGCAGTGCTTTCTAAGGCCCATTTGACTTCACTCTCCAAGATGTCTGGCTCAAGGTCAGCAACCACACTACCTGGGGTGTACGAGACCTCCATATCTTTCTGGTATAATTCCTCTGTGTATTCTTGCCACCTCTTCTTGATGTCTTCTGCTTCTGTTAGGTCCTTACCACTTTTGTCCTTGATTATGGTAATCTTTGTACGAAATGTTCCTTTCATATCTCCAATTTTCTTGAACAGATCTCTGGTTTTCCCCATTCTATTGTTTTCCTCTATTTCTTTGCATTGCTCATTTAAGAAGACCCTCTTGTCTCTCCTTGCTGCTTTTTGGAAATCTGCATTCAGTTTCCTGTATCTTTCCCTATCTCCCTTGCATTTTGCTTGCCTCCTCTCCTCCGCTATTTGTAAGGCCTCGTTGGACAGCCATTTTGCTTTCTTGCATTTCCTTTTCCTTGGGATGGTTTTCGTTGCTGCCTCCTGTATAATGTTACGAGCCTCCATCCATAGTTCTTCAGGCACTCTGTCCACCAAATCTAAATCCTTAAACCTGTTCCTCACTTCCACTGTGTATTCATAAGGGATTTGATTCAGATTGTATCTTACTGGCCCAGTGGTTTTTCCTACTTTCTTCAGTTTAAGCTGGAATTTTGCTATAAGAAGCTGATGATCTGAGTTACAGTCAGCTCCAGGTCTTGTTTTTGCTGACTGTATAGAGCTTCTCCATCTTTGGCTGCAGAGAATATAATCAATCTGATTTCGATGCTGCCCATTTGGTGATATCCATGTGTAGAGTCGTCTCTTGTGTTGTTGGAAGAGAGTGTTTGTGATGACCAGCTTGTTCTCTTGACAGAACTCTATTAGCCTTTGCCCTGCTTCATTTTGAACTCCAAGGCCAAACTTGCCAGTTATTCCTTTTATCTCTTGATTCCCTACTTTAGCATTCCAATCCCCTGTAATGAGAAGAACATCCTTCTTTGGTGTCATTTTTAGAAGGTGTTGTAGGTCTTCATAGAATTGGTCAATTTCACTTTCTTCAGCTCCGGTAGTTGGTGCATAAACTTGGATTACTGTGATGTTAAAAGGTCTGCCTTGGATTCGTATCGAGATCATTCTGTCATTTTTGAGATTGCATCCCATTACAGCTTTTGCCACTCTTTTGTTGACTATGAGGGCCACTCCGTTTCTTCTACAGGATTCTTGCCCACAGTAGTAGATATGATAGTCACCCGAACTGAATTCGCCCATTCCCTTCCATTTTAGTTCACTGATGCCCAGGATGTCGATATTTATTCTTGTCATCTCATTTTTGACCACATCCAGCTTACCTCCATCCATGGTTCTTACATTCCAGGTTCCTATGCAATATTTTTCTTTACAGCATCGGACTTTCCTTTCGCTTCCAGGCATATCCGCAACTGAGCGTCCTTTCGGCTTTGGCCCAGCCGCTTCATCAGCTCTGAATCTACTTGTACTTGTCCTCCGCTCTTCCTCAGTAGCATGTTGGACGCCTTCCGACCTGAGGGGCTCATCTTCCAGCGTCATAACTTTTATATGCCTGTTGTCTTTGTCCATGGAGTTTTCTTGGCAGGGATACTGGAGTGGCTTGCCAGTTCCTTCTCCAGGTGGATCACGTTTAGTCAAAACTCTCCACTATGACCTGTCCATCTTGGGTGGCCCTGCATGGCATAGCTCATAGCTTCTCCGAGTTATTCAAGCCCCTTCGCCACGACAAGGCATTGATCCATGAAGGGGTTGGCTGATTCTATGTCCTTTTAAATGTGTGTGGGGTAGTGTTTCTTTGTTGTTGTTGTTGTTGTTGTTGTTGTTGTTGTTCCTATTATGGTATGTATTTTGATTCTATGTCCTTTTAAATGTGTGTGGGGTAGTGTTTCTTTGTTGTTGTTGTTGTTGTTGTTGTTGTTGTTGTTGTTCCTATTATGGTATGTATTTTGTGTTTTCATTTTGGAGTCTTATGCTGTAAACCACCCTCTGATCTTGGGTTGAAAGGCAGTATATAAATTTATTTAATAATGATGATAACAATAAAAGTGTTGCAAGGTCCACTGTGAGCATATTTGTTTACCTGTGTGGGTGGGCAATTTATATATATACAGTGGTACCTCGGTTTATGAACACAATTGGTTCCGGAAGTCTGTTCATAAACTGAAGCGTTCATAAATGAACTTTCCCATTGAAAGTAATGGGAAGTGGATTAATCCGTTCCAGATGGGTCCGCGGCGTTCGTAAACCGAAAATTCATAAACTGAGGTGTTCATAAACCGAGGTTCCACTGTATATATATATATGGTTTTTGAGATACAAGTTTTGTGATATAGCACACTTATGCAAAACAGTAGGTTAATTTTTTTATATAAAATATGTGTTGCTCTCAGCCCACCAGCAGCCCACTGAGGAATGTTGTGATAAATGGCATCCAGCAAAACATCAGCACAGCAGCGAAGCTAGCTGCCTGGCTGCCCGGGGGGCGGGGTGTCCGTTGCGCACATGCGCCATGTGTCATGATGCATGAGTCACGACGCGCGGCGCATGCACACACAAGAGGCATGCAACACGGTGCCGCGGCAAACCCCGTGAGCAAGCCCGCAGAGTGAGGCAGTCTCGGTTGCATCGGGGCTTCTTCTCCATGGCGGCGGCCGTGTCGCGCGGCAACAGCGGCCGTCGGAGGTGGTCAGCCCTGTCCAGCCTGCTGCCCCCCGCCCAGCCTGCTGCCCGGGGCGGCACACACCCCTGCCCCTATTACAACGGCACTGCATTAGCACACAGGTTAAACCCCCTCCCTCACACACAATAGGTACTCTTCAATATGTCCACAGTTGGGTAAGATGAAATTATATGTTGCTTCCCCCTTATCTGTGGGTCAGGGAAATCCAAATTAAATTGAGGGGAGTGTGAAAAACATGCACACACTGAATCCATTTTAAACTGCTGTGTGTATGCAGCCTAAGATAATGGCTTTTTTCCTCCCTTTGCCAACCTCCAAATATTGTGTTAAGAGACTCTGTCTCTGCATTACTAAGTGGCTATAATTTACTGGGTTAAACAGTTCTTCTTCAAGAACAAAAAGATCACAGCCCATTGTGCACATGTTTTCATGACTGAGCCACAGAATTATGAAATGCTGTTTTTAAAATTTTCAAATGGTATTACTAGTACACACAGAAAACCAAAGTAAACATTCTGAAACTGTCTGAAACTTGCAGAAAACAACCGGAAAAGAAAATAATGTTATTGTTTGAGTGTCTGTATTTCTAGCAGATTATGTGGGTTTTCTGGGGGAAACTGAATGGAAAGTTTTCACCCAAAAAACTTTCCACTGTCCTAAAAACAAGGAGATCTGATTTAGCATGTTTGACTTAAGTCTCTAAAAACAAAAACTTTAAAAGTGTGTCATGTAAATTTTACATACTATTTGAAAATTTTACCCAATTGCCAAAAATAGTTCAACTGGAGTTTCTGATTTGAGGGAAAAAAACCAACTTACAGAGCAATCCTATACCCTAGTTACACCAGGAGGCCGGATATGGGGGGAGGTAAGCAACTATTATGCCAAAAAAATAGCTGCTGCCAAATCCTACTAAAATAGCATTTTAGAAGAGAAGGCATTGATTATTGATTATTTAATTTCTATACTGCTTAATATGTTTAAAACATCTCTAAGCGGTGTACTAAAAGCTTTAAAAAGCAACAGACAACTTAAATATTACAAAAATACACCGTTACGTATTAAAATATTCCATTAATGCAAAGTGGCTAATATATATAAATCAATATCAATTCATTTTCCTTCTGACTTCTCACCCAGGATCCAAACAAAAACTCTGCTCACCCACAAAAGTCTCATAACAAGAAGAGTTATGGAAACAACAGACATCAACCTAGTCTCTAGACTTGCTTCCCTAGTGCCCCTTGACCCTTTCTCAACCATGGGTCCCCAGATGTAGCTGGACTACAACTCCCATCATTCCAAGCCAGCATGGCCAGTGGTCAGGGGTGATGGGAGTTGAAGTTCAAGAACATTATGCAGGCCCGGCTCGTCGTAGACCCCCGGTGGCGCAGTGCACCATGGTGCGGGGCTGGTAAGCTGGGCGCCGGCCTGGGAAGGAGGGCGCCGTGCGGCAAAGCCGCGCGGAAACCAATTGCGCCCTGCGAGGGCGGGGCGGGCGGCGGAGCGATCTCCGCCCCTCAGCACCAGGGCGCGCGATCTGCTCAAGACGGCCCTGCATTTGGGGACCCAAGGTTGAGAAAGGCAGATCTGGAGAGTGTGCTGGTGAAATCACTCACATGCATGGAGAGAGGTTGATGAAGGACACATCGCAGCACCTCCAAGCCATCAGCTCCAGTGACACAAGCAGCACCAACATAAGACCACAGGAGTCTCTGTACGTTGGTCCATTTTGGAGCACAATACACAAAGGGAAAGGAGGAGAGATGCCACCACACAGCACCCACTTCTTAATGTTTCACCCTATCTCGAAATGGTGGTAGTGTTGCTTGTGGTAAGTGTTGCTGGTGTGACACACTTTGGATCAGTCTGTGACCCAGTAGTGGGTCCCACCTTACCAGCTGAAGAACCGGGAACTACAATTTGTGCCACTGCCAAGAATTGTTCATGGCACATCTTAGTTTGTTGTTGCAGCTTTGATTTAATGCTACTGCCAGAGCCGACCCAAGGCATTTGAAGTGAACCGCAAAATGGGTTTGTCCCCCTGCCAGGGAAGAAGGGGTGGGTGACAATCTAGATCAGGAGCAAGTGGGGAATAATGACCTGTACTAGGAACAAGAGTGGGAGGAGACCAGCAGTGCCTCCTATTTGCCAAAAGGTCACTGTAGAGGTGGCATGGGTGGGGGGCTGCCAAGGAGGTGACAGATCCAGCCACCGAGAAGTGTGCCACAACTGCCACTGGCATTCCTTGGAGGCCAGATCTGCTGCCCTTGTGGATCCTGCCACCCAAGCTGGTTGCCTCACCTTGCCTGGTGGGTGGGCCCACCAGCCCTGAGTAACATGCAGTTTGACCCTAACTAGATTGTTTTTCTTTTCTTGTTTTGGATGCAGAGAGCCACCTCCTCTCCCATCCCCTTTTCCACTGCATGCAGGTCAATGCGAAAATATAATCCTCTAAAGGTACAATATAACTTTTTGAAGATCGGAGGCTTACTGTTAGGCTTCGTTCGGCATGATGCACTAGGAAGGGAACTGAAAAGGGTTCAGCTGACAGAAGGAGCCATGTCAGAACAAAAGGTTCTTGAGATGCTGCCAGTAGTACACTGGAGAGAGAAGTTAATGGAGTGCATTAAATCCTTCCAATTTCCCTGCTGTGCTGTTATTATATGGAGAGGTTGCTCCAAATTGGTTCTTTTACCACGTTGGCGCGTGGCACAGATCAATACCGTTTTTGTCTTTTAATGGAATAAAGCATTGCCTTCTCCAGAAGAATGCCCCGTCAGGAAGAGCGCACTGCCATAAAAAGCTTGCCTGTCTCTTTTGCCTACGGTGGTTGGCTCAATAAGAAAGCTGAAGGCGGAACGATGCAAGTTGTGCATCGCGTGCATACTCACTCTCTCACACACACACACCTTTTGCACTGCTATTCTCTCTGGTGGAACAGGTGTTGCAGGTTTCTGAAGCGCCACAAAAGCATACAAAACCTGTTCGGCAGAGCGGAGCGAGATCACAGCGACCACCACCCACACTGGAGCAATGACAGCTGTCATGCCGCCTTCAAAGTCCTGGGTCTAAAGCTCCGACCCCCTGCGTATTTCTCTCTTGCAGTAACAAGCGGATCAGGAGCATGACCCGGAGGGTCTATGGCCCTCTGGGGGCTGAAGGAGAAGGCGACCCTGGCAGCTCCCCTACTACGACTAAGCGGCTGCTTTCCCTTCGGGCCAAAGGGCGGCGGGTTCTCTGCTTCGCCCTCACTTCTTACTCGTTTCCTTGCCCAGGCCAACTGGAAGCGTGTCGGACTCGCCTCGGCGGGCAGCGCGTGATTTTGCGGGTCTGCCGCCGGCGCGCGCTCCGTTCGCAAGGGCCCGGCGGCCCGCGCGGGGGTCCCTGTGGCTCTTACCGGCTCCGCAGGCGCCCTTCTGGACCTGCACGACGGGCGGCAGCCCCTGCTGCAGAGCCTGGCGCTCGGCGCTCTTGAGGCGGCACCCGTTGGCGTACGTCCTGCCGTCGCTGCCGCACACCGGCGCGCGGAGCTTGCACTGGCACACGCCCCGGCCCTGGCTCTGGCCCGCGGCAGCGGGGAAGCGGCACGTGAGGTCGTCTCCGCACGGCGGGTCCTCGGGGCGGCCGCACGCCTCGCCCTCGCCCGCCGCGCACACCAAGCAGCAGTTGCAGCCGTCGGGCACGTAGCCGCTGGGGCAGCCGGGGCTCGGGCACCGCGACACGTCGCAGCGCGCCGGGCACCGTGCGCCCCAGCCGCGCGCCAGCAGCGCCAGCAGCAACACCAGCGCCCTCATCGCCAGCGGCCCCGCGCCAGCCCCGCTCGCCGCCGCCCAAGGCGCCGTCCCGGCAGCAGCGCGACGCCGAGTCCCGTCCCACGAGCCAATCAGGCCGAGAGCGCCGCCGCGGAAAGGGCGGGAAGGCCGGCGGGAAGGCGGTGCGCGCTGGCGCGGAGCTCTCGCCTCGGCGCTGTAGCCCCGGTGACCGCGGAGGCGAAACACAACACGCAGCGAGCGAGGGCTGGCTGCTGCTGGTGGTGGTGCCGAAGAAGGAGGCGCGGAGCGAGCCGCGGGTGGTAAAAAGGACGCCCTCGAGGCTACGTCGGGACACTGACTGACGCGGCTCTTCCCCGCTAACCGCTTGCCAAGGAGCGCAGCGCCAGCTGGAGGCTCAGAAAGGGGCGGCCAAGGCTGCGCGTGAAGGGTCGCCTGCTTTCGGAACACGGACGGACTCACCCCTCCCCGCCCTCACAAGCTTGAGCGCCATCATCTCTTTTTAGAAATGAGCTCCTGCCTACCCTACTTCCCGTGACAACAGGCGAAGAGTACGGCCTTCACACAGTTACAACTTGCAGTGCTTCCATGCCAAACAACTTTCATCTGCAGCAATGCAAATGCGCTGTGGAACATGAGACGGCGTTCGATACAAAAGAGAAAAACGATGCAGAAAGGCACGGGATGGAAGCACAAATTTGCAAAGGTCCGCAATCCGCACGTCAAAGAATAAGGTGGCTGGAAATGGCGACGGCGGGAGAGCAGCAAGTTCTGCGGCTGTATGTGTCTGCCACCACAGTGTAAACAAGATCTAGTTCAAATATGTTCCCAATGTCTCATTGTTGCAACTGCTGCCCTTGTTTCTGCTGTGCCTGAAGCACCAGACAGTGAACCTCCTTGTAATGATTCTTGCTATACTTCGCTTCCTTGCAGGAGAGTGTTGCTTATTAGTTGCCACCCAGTTCCCCCTGAGCAGGTGGTCTCCCCAAGGCAAAAAAGAAGGGTACTTCCCTTAACCTTATTCTCTGCTGGTACTACAGTTACCTGTACTTGCTTCTGGGTTTTTTCTTCACATTTTGGTGACAGTGAACAGCAGTGATTCTGTGTATCATGTGGCTGACTAGCAATGAAGGATTACTGGCCCTACTTAGAGTAGATCCATTGAAATTAATAGGCCTAAATTATTCACATCCATTCATTTCAATGGGTCTATTTTGAGAAGGACTAGTATTGGATACAACTCAATGGAATTATATTTCAGACTGAAGTTGCTGTTATGGAATCATCTTATTAAATGCAAACACAGATTCCTCACTCTGTGCATGCTCAAGCATTTCCTTATGAGGCTGGCTCATAATTCTGAATCATGTCTTCCCCCTGCTCAACTTAAACTCAGGCTTAGGCTATGTTATGCTTTGATTGGGTTGATGGTGACTAGCACATTTTCCTGCTCAGTATGCCACTTGGCATATGCCTTGTCTTTACATCTTCTTTTAACAAAACAATTCTCCAGAGGATCTGGAGGACCATAAAAAGACAATCCATGTTATTAATCAACTCATTCTTATGCATTTAGCCCTATCATAGTTTCAAACATACTGTAGTCATGTTTATTTAGGTGGGCAAATGAGGTCGCCCAAAAGTGCTGTGGACAGGGCCCCACAGACCCAAAAGCCACCAATGCAAAAAATGAGTGTATAATTGATTTTGCAGCTTTCCGTTGTGCTGAGTCAAGTGAACCTGACATCCTCAGGGATCACAGCAATTTCTGTAATCTCTGCTGGCCAGATTGATGGTTCTGAGACTGACAGGATCTATATGGCAATGCAAGCATTACTGAGATTAAACATGCCCTCGTTCTCTGCTGTTTCCCCACACTTCTGGTTCAGAGCTAGAGTGTGAAAGCAGGTTTGTGCTTTTGGTGGGGGAAGTACTGTCATCACAGACCTTTAGGAAATACTATAACTATAAATGCAAACCTGTTTCTAATTATTAGAGTCACTCCAACCCTCCCTCCATTCTCAAGGGAATGCAAGTTTTGTGAGAGAGCTGAATATTCTCTCTTCCAGTGTGCATCTACCTGCAAGTTTGTACCAAGAGGAGAGAAAATGTTATAACTATTACACCTCCTTGCCTTGTTGTTTTGTAATAAGGAAAGGCAGCAGACTTCAGCACAGAGCAGGCCCAGGACATTTTGCTGCCCTGGGAAACATGGATATACAGCCTCCAGTTGTTCTTTTGATTCCCGTAGCTCAGCCAGTTTTTTTGCATAAGCTACCTCAGGAATTCCTTTGCAGCTTGCATTCTCCATATCACAAATGTCCTAGCATTTATTGATTTCTAGGGTTTACTCTAATCCAGGCATCCCCAAATTGCGCCCTCCAGATGTTTTGGCCTACAACTCCCATGATCCCTAGCTAACAGGACCAGTGGTCAGGGAAGATGGGAATTGTAGTCCAAAACATCTGGATGCCTGCTAATCTATAACACCACCACTCCCGTAAAAAAAAACCAAAAAAACTAAACAAAAAAAAAACAGTTTTCCATAACTGTCCAGCAGATTTACTAAAAGCAAAGAATACCACAGTGGCACATTTAAAAACACAGTAACAGTTCATCTTCAAGCGATCTCCAGCTTCCTGGATTCCTCCAGGCCTCCCAGTAATTCCTTTGCATGCACTCTCCATATCAGAAATAACTAAAATAACATTTATTAATTTATAGGATTTACCCTAAATCTAGAACAATACGTAGCTGTTGGTTAATTCACACAGGTGATATAAGGAGGGACAAGGGTTTTTTAGAGTCATGTTATCATTTCCATCTTATATAGGAGAATGTGAAAACTTTGTTTGCTAGAGATGAGATTCAAGGATGATGAGAATCTTCAGGGAGTCAAAAATGTAGGTACAGTGGACCCTCAGGTTACGTTACCTTTGGGTAACGTTATTTTTGGGTTGCGAACACGGTTTCACCGCATGTGCAGAAGCACTCTGCGCGCCACGCACATGCGCAGATGCGCTCTATTGCACCGTGCACGCAGAAGCAGCACCTCTAGATGCGGATGTTTTGGGGTATGTACGGAATCCCGGAACAAATTAAGTTCGTATCCAAAGGGTCCACTGTAACTGGATTTCACTAGAGTCATTGCATGACCGTGCTACATCCAGAATAAATTCTCATGCTCTAGCCTTTAAGTTGCATGCTCAGAATGTTTGTTGCTCATGTGCACGCAACTGGAGCAATTTGCACAAAATCATAAGATCTAAAATAAAGATATGAAAAATAATATCAATAACAGTAGCAATCCCCACCAAACTATGCCCCCTAAATAATACCCCAGCCCAGTAGTCCTGTTCAGCAGCCTCAGCTTTTGTAGCTGGAGTCAGTCCCATGTGGGAAAGGCCTGCAAGGCAGGGAGCTGGTCTTTCAAGGCTCACAGGTCCTAAATATTTGCGCACTGACAGCTTGGGGAAGGAGATACCATGCCGGCAGCAAGAGGCATCTATTTCTTTCAGAATAGAATAAATGAGCTGAGCGGTCCCAGACAGTGCATCTGTGTGTGCTGCTATCATGCACAACCCTTCTTTCTTCTTCTTGGCTCACAACCATGGCATACTTGAAACTGTTGCACACACTCTCTGACTTCATCCCAATGCCATTTCCTGCAGCACGCTGCTTGTTTACTCTCCCTGGCTTGGCTTCAATGCTTGGTGCTGGGTTTTAACCTCCAAGCCTCTCTGACTTAGAATCTTAAACAGGAGCGTCTCCATCAAAAGCTCCTCGGAATTTATGTGCACTTTGAAACAGTTTGTGAAATAATTAAAAGTTCAGAAAATAGCAATGGGAAAGATCCATTAAGCAAACAGAGAAATATCTCACACTCGGGTCATAACTCATTTCTGAGCCTCCAGCTAACTTTGATTTTCTGTCTCAATGTAATAGATCCTTCATCTAATGATGGTAAGAAGCTTTAGAAGTTCATGAAGGAATAGCCTCTTCCCCCTCCCCCCGGCCATGATGTCTCGCCACTTGAAAGAGCTGTGTCCCAGGTTGCCCTAGACGGAGAATGTCCACACTGACAGACAAAAATCTTTCTGGTGGGTGGGAGTTTTTCTTGTGTCAGCAGTTCCATTTCAGTAGTTTCCCGAGGATGAAAGGTGCAGGGAGGATTACGGAGTATGAAGATATCATCATAATTGCACATGAGTTTGATTTATATGGTGAGAGCGACCACAAGGACTGTAGCAAGGCAAAACTCACCCAACACAAACACCTCTCAGAAGATCAGAGTGATAGTTGTTCCCTGGGTGAGTGAGTGAATGAATACAGGCAAGTACTTACCACTTACCACAGAAGCGGATTTAGGGAATCGCAGCCAGTTATAGAATCATAGAATCATAGAGTTAGAAGAGACCACAAGGGCCATCCAGTCCAACCCCATGCCAAGCAGGAAACACCATCAAAGCATTCCTGACAGGTGACTGTCAAGCTTCTGCTTAAAGACCTCCACAGAAGGAGAGTCCACCACACTCCTTGGCAGCAAATTCCACTGTCGAACAGCTCTTACTGTCAGGAAGTTCTTCCTAGTGTTCTACCTTCTTTCTTGTAGTTTGAATCCATTGCTCCGTGTCCGCTTCTCTGGAGCAGCAGAAAACAACCTTTCTCCCTCCTCTATATGACATCCTTTTATATATTTGAACATGGCTATCATATCACCCCTTAACCTTCTCTTCTCCAGGCTAAACATGCCCAGCTCCCTAAGCCGTTCCTCATAAGGCATTGTTTCCAGGCCTTTGACCATTTTGGTTGCCCTCCTCTGGACACGTTCCAGCTTGTCAGTATCCTTCTTGAACTGTGGTGTCCAAAATTGGACACAGTACTCCAGGTGAGGTCTGACCAGAGCAGAATACAGTGGTACTATTACTTCCCTTGATCTAGATGCTATACTCCTATTGATGCAGCTCAGAATTGCATTGGCTTTTTAGATGCTGCATCACACTGTTGACTCGTCAAGTTTTCGTACTGCTCTCAAGCCAGGTGTCACCCATCCTGTATTTGTGCCTTTCATTTTTTTTGCCCAAGTGTAGTACTTTACATTTCTCCTTGTTAAAATTGATCTTGTTTGCTTTGGCCCAGTTGTCTAATCTGTTAAGGTCATTTTGAAGTGTGATCCTGTCCTCTGGGGTATTAGCCACCCCTCCCAATTTGGTGTCATCTGCAAACTTGCTCAGGATGCCCTCAAGCCCATCATCCAAGTCATTGATAAAGATGTTGAATAAGACTGGGCCCAAGACAGAACCCTGTGGCACCCCACTAGTCACTTCTCTCCAGGATGAAGAGGAGCCATTGATGAGCACCCTTTGGGTTCGGTCAGTCAGCCAGTTACAAATCCACTGAATGGTAGCATTGTCTAGCCCACATTTTACCAGCTTCATTACAAGAATATCATGGGGCACCTTGTCAAAGGCCTTGCTGAAATCAAGATAGGCTATATCCACAGCATTCCCTTCATCTACCAGGCTTGTAATTCTGTCAAAAAAATGAGATCAGATTAGTCTGACATGACTTATTTTTCAGAAACCCATGCTGACTTTTATCCTGCCCTGGGCGTCGAACTATGTGGCAAATGCAAAGAAGCCTTATCACTTGATAGCTACACCACCACCATCTTAACTCTCCTTGAGAAAGCATGGGGGAGGCAGTGTGGTGTAGTGGTTAGAAGAGCCCCCTGTCTGTGACTATCTAGCAATCATGCATTTGTGATTTGGCTGCAGATCTTCCCACACAAGGAAGGAAGATCTTCTGAGGGAGCCTGTTCCACTGTCAAGCAGCTCTTAACCTCAGAAAGCTTTTCCTTATCTTTCAACAGAATCTCCTTTCTTGTTACTTGAATCTATTGGTTCGGGTCCTCCCCTCCAGAGCAGGAGAAAACAAGCTTGCTCCCTCTTCCATGGAACAGCCCTTGAGATATTTGACTCCTCTCAGTCTCCTCTTCTTAAACATATCCAACTCTCTTGGAGCATCTAAAATGCCTTGCTAAGGACTTTTCAGGCACTGCTAATCAGCTGGTCATTAATGCCTACAAATTCCTTTCTGGCCTGCCAGGCCAAAGTCACAAGCAACCCCATCCCCAGATACAAATATGGACCCACCGGACAAGAAACGTCAGGATTTTGCCAGCAAATGTGGATCAGCCTTCTGGCAAATAAAGCACTTGTGTCAAATTCCTCCCAATGGCATTTAAGGCTCTTCTACTTTGCATTGACTTTTGGGGTCATCATTTTGGTGTAAACCTTTCTGACAGCATCTTGTGATTCAGAGTTCTGCAAAGGGTTCAGTCAATCCAGGCATCCCCAAACTTCGGCCCTCCAGATATTTTGGACTACAATTCCCATCATCCCTGACCATTGGTCCTCTTAGCTAGGAATCATGGGAGTTGTAGGCCAAAACAGTTTGGGGATGCCTGAGTTAATCTGTTTTGCTATCTTTCCCTAGGTTCACTCTACTATCTATTCAAACAACGTGAGATGCCTATGAACTTCCATTGTGCATTTGATAGGCCACTCTCAGTGGACAGAAAGCTGAGAGAGTTGACCAGGGCAGTTCTATGGATGTCTACTCAGAAGTCCCATTCAGTTCAGTGTGACTTTCTCGAAGGTAAGTAACCATAGGATTACAGCCCTGACATATTTTCACAGACACATATTCTGACATGTTTGAGTTTCTTTGCAGATAGCACCCATCAGCTATGAGCTCAACGTAACACTGTGTGCCTAAAACAACTTTCTTCATAAATCTTAGTGGGAGGAACTGAATATCTGAGGAGGTAAGTCAGACTTTGAAATTCCTAGTTCAAGTGCAGATGTTGGTGTCAGATGAAGTGACCATATCAGTCTCTGGAAGAAAGGAAGAGGAATCCACCAATAGCCCTAGCCAAAACTATTTCCCCTTAACAAAAACTAGCAGAAGCCTAAATCACGTACTGTTCTGTTATAGAGAATTTTGTTTGTTCAGCTGTATGTCTTGGTGTGTATGGATTTGTTTAAAAATCCTATTCTTGTTTTCTCACAGTGTAATTTAAACACACAGAACCCTAAAAGACTATCCTCCACAGTGTGTAATGCCTAAGGATATATTTTCTGAGAATGAATAAATTTATTTTGTGATTTATGTGTAATGCCCTCCTGCTTTTTGCAGGACCAGCCCAAGAAATCTTGCTGCTGAGGTTGGGCATCAAATGCCCTTCATCCCAGTGGAAGATAGCTATTTGGGCACCTGAGCCAGAAAATCCCACAAATGGCTCTTTCCCATTCCCCAATACAATAGGAGAAATACCGCAATTTAGTGGAACCACCTGCTCCATCAGGGCCCAGCACGGGCCACATGATTTCCTCCAATGATTTTGCAAAGTTTTTTGCAGATAAAGTCGCTCAGATTCGGGAAGAGGTAGACTCCACTGTGGGAGCAGGGCTGGTGCGAGGGAGTGCTAGAGTCCTGTCTAGTCAAGTTGTGTGGGATCAATTTCAATCTGTTACCTCCGAGGATGTGGACAGGCTGTTTGGACGAGTGAAACCAACCACCTGTCTCCTTGATCCTTGCCCATCCTGGCTTATAAAAGCTAGCCGGGAAGGGCTGGGTGATGGGCTTCGCAGGTTGGTGAATGCTTCTCTCTCTGTGAGGGAGCCTTCCCAGACCCGCTGAAAGAGGAGGTTATTAAACCGCTTCTTTAAAAACCATCTTTAGATGTGGCCAATATGGCCAACTATTGCCCAGTCTCAAATCTTCCATTCTTGGGCAAAGTGATTGAGTGAGTAGTTGCTGAACAACTCCAGGCAAGCCTGGAAGATGCGGACCATTTGGATCCCTTCCAGTCGGGATTCAGGCCTCATCATGGGATTGAAACTGCCTTGGTCACACTGGTCGATGATCTCCAGCGGGCTAGGGACAAAGGTGAGAGCTGTTTCCTAGTTCTGCTGGATCTCTCAGCAGCTTTTGACACCATCGACCATAACATCCTTCTGGACCACCTAGAGGGGTTGGGAGCTGGGGGCACTGTCATACAGTGGTTCCGCTCCTTCCTCCTGGGCCGTGTTCAGAAACTGGTGGTGGGGGATGAGTGCTCAGACCCCTGGGCTCTCACTTGTGGGGTGCCTCGGGGTTCTGTCCTCTCCCCCATGCTTTTAAACATCTATATGCAGCCGCTGGGAGAGATCATCAGGGGGTTTGGGCTGGGTGTTCATCAGTATGCAGATAATACCCAGCTCTACCTCTCTTTCAAATCAGAACCAGAGAAGGCGGTGAAGGTCCTGTGTGAGTGCCTGGAGGCGGTTGGAGGATGGATGGCGGCTAACAGATTGAGGTTGAATCCTGACAAGACAGAAGTACTGTTTGTGGGGGACAGGAGGTGGGCAGGTGTGGAGGACTCCCTGGTCCTGAATGGGGTAACTGCCCCTGAAGGACCAGGTAAGAAGCCAGGGCGTCATTTTGGACTCACAGCTGTCAATGGAGGTGCAGGTTAATTCTGTATCCAGGGCAGCTGTAGTTTATCAGCTCCATCTGGTACGCAGGCTGAGACCCTACCTGCCCGCGGACTGTCTCACCAGAGTGGTGCATGTTCTAGTTATCTTTTGCTTGGACTACTGCAATGCGCTCTACATGGGGCTACCTTTGAAGGTGACCTGGAAACTACAATTAATCCAGAATGTGGCAGCTAGACTGGTGACTGGGAGTAGCCGCCGAGACCACATAACACCGGTCTTGAAAGACCTATATTGGCTCCCAGTATGTTTCCAAACACAATTCAAAGTGTTGGTGCTGACCTTTAAAGCCCTAAACGGCCTCGGTCCTGTATACCTGAAGGAGCATCTCCACCCCCATCTTTCAGCCCGGACACTGAGGTCCAGCACTGAGGGCCTTCTGACGGTTCCCTCGCTGCGAGAAGCCAAGTTACAGGGAGCCAGGCAGAGGGCCTTCTCGGTAGTGGCACCCGCCCTGTGGAACACCCTCCCAACAGATGTCAAAGAGAAAAACAACTACCAGACTTTTAGAAGACATCAGGGAAGCTTTTAATGTTAAATAAATTATTGTATTTTAATACTTCTGTTGGAACCTGCCCAGAGTGGCTGGGGAAACCCAGCCAGATGGGCAGGGTATAAATATTATTATTATTATTATTATTATTATTATTATTATGATTAAACAACAATAATTAATAAACAACAATTTACCAGCATTCCTTATTGGTCTTGTCCACTCCATCCACTGGAGCTTGTTTTCCAATGCAGGGGAAGTCCATAACTAACCAAGGGTTTAAGAGGCATCAGCTACCCTCTCTTGGTTTAGCCAGGTAGTCGAAGCTGTTCCCAGGGTGTGGCCACCATCACATGATGACAGCCTCTAGGAGCCAAAGGGTTAGGGCTAGGTTACGGTTTGTGTTAGGGTTAGGGCTAAAGGTGGACAAACTACCCTAAACAGAACCACCTGTTACCCCATTATAGGTCCTACCCCTCCCCTAAGGCCCTGTGAAGGATGGTCTCTTACATTTTGTTGACAAACAAATATTTGGGGTGCTTTCTGGGCAGGTCGGAATCCTGTATGTGCTTCTTGTGTCTTTTTTAAATATTTTATTTTCGTTTTTTTAACAATGTTTTTACACATTAAAATCATTTTCAATTTTTGCACATCTGAGATTAATTAAATCCCCCGTCTTCCCCGCCCTCCCCTGGTTTCCAATTTTTCTATTCTTTCTATTGCATCTAATTACATTTTTCAAATTAATTTTATATCCTTTTAAAACTTAAATTATAAACACTCTTTTCCAACAACACAAGAGACGACTCTACACATGGATATCACCAAATGGGCAGCATCGAAATCAGATTGATTATATTCTCTGCAGCCAAAGATGGAGAAGCTCTATACAGTCAGCAAAAACAAGACCTGGAGCTGACTGTAACTCAGATCATCAGCTTCTTATAGCAAAATTCCAGCTTAAACTGAAGAAAGTAGGAAAAACCACTGGGCCAGTAAGATACAATCTAAATCAAATCCCTTATGAATACAGAGTGGAAGTGAGGAACAGGTTTAAGGATTTAGATTTGGTGGACAGAATGCTTGAAGAACTATGGATGGAGGCTCGTAACATTATACAGGAGGCAGCAACAAAAACCATCCCAAGGAAAAGGAAATGCAAGAAAGCAAAATGGCTGTCCAACGAGGCCTTACAAATAGCGGAGGAGAGGAGGCAAGCAAAATGCAAGGGAGATAGGGAAAGATACAGGAAACTGAATGCAGATTTCCAAAAAATAGCAAGGAGAGACAAGAGGGTCTTCTTAAATGAGCAATGCAAAGAAATAGAGGAAAACAATAGAATGGGGAAAACCAGAGATCTGTTCAAGAAAATTGGAGATATGAAAGGAACATTTCGTACAAAGATTACCATAATCAAGGACAAAAGTGGTAAGGACCTAACAGAAGCAGAAGACATCAAGAAGAGGTGGCAAGAATACACAGAGGAATTATACCAGAAAGATATGGAGGTCTCGTACACTCCAGGTAGTGTGGTTGCTGACCTTGAGCCAGACATCTTGGAGAGTGAAGTCAAATGGGCCTTAGAAAGCATTGCTAATAACAAGGCCAGTGGAAGTGATGATATTCCAGCTGAACTATTTAAAATTTTAAAAGATGATGCTGTTAAGGTGCTACACCCAATATGCCAGCAAGTTTGGAAAACTCAGCAATGGCCAGAGGATTGGAGAAGATCAGTCTACATCCCAATTCCAAAGAAGGGCAGTGCCAAAGAATGCTCCAACTACCGCACAATTGCGCTCATTTCACACGCTAGCAAGGTTATGCTTAAAATTCTACAAGGCAGGCTTAGGCAGTATGTGGACCGAGAACTCCCAGAAGTGCAAGCTGGATTTCGAAGGGGCAGGGGAACCAGAGACCAAATAGCAAACATGCGCTGGATTATGGAGAAAGCTAGAGAGTTCCAGGAAAACGTCTACTTCTGCTTCATTGACTATGCAAAAGCCTTTGACTGTGTTGACCACAGCAAACTATGGCAAGTTCTTAAAGAAATGGGAGTGCCTGATCACCTCATCTGTCTCCTGAGAAATCTCTATGTGGGACAAGAAGCTACAGTTAGAACTGGATATGGAACAACTGAGTGGTTCCAAATTGGGAAAGGAGTACAACAAGGTTGTATATTGTCTCCCTGCTTATTTAACTTATATGCAGAATTCATCATGCGAAAGGCTGGACTAGATGAATCCCAAGCCAGAATTAAGATTGCCGGAAGAAATATCAACAACCTCAGATATGCAGATGACACAACCTTGATGGCAGAAAGTGAGGAGGAATTAAAGAACCTTTTAATGAGGGTGAAAGAGGAGAGCGCAAAATATGGTCTGAAGCTCAACATCAAAAAAACCAAGATCATGGCCACTGGTCCCATCACCACCTGGCAAATAGAAGGGGAAGAAATGGAGGCAGTGAGAGATTTTACTTTCTTGGGCTCCTTGATCACTGCAGATGGTGACAGCAGTCACGAAATTAAAAGACGCCTGCTTCTTGGGAGAAAAGCAATGACAAACCTAGACAGCATCTTAAAAAGCAGAGACATCACCTTGCCGACAAAGGTCCGTATAGTTAAAGCTATGGTTTTCCCAGTAGTGATGTATGGAAGTGAGAGCTGGACCATAAAGAAGGCTAATCGCCGAAGAATTGATGCTTTTGAATTATGGTGCTGGAGGAGACTCTTGATAGTCCCATGGACTGCAAGAAGATCAAACCTATACATTCTAAAGGAAATCAGCCCTGAGTGCTCACTGGAAGGACAGATCGTGAAGCTGAGGCTCCAATACTTTGGCCACCTCATGAGAAGAGAAGAATCCTTGGAAAAGACCTTGATGTTGGGAAAGATGGAGGGCACTAGGAGAAGGGGACGACAGAGGACAAGATGGTTGGACAGTGTTCTCGAAGCTACGAACATGAGTTTGACCAAACTGCGGGAGGCAGTGGAAAACAGGAGTGCCTGGCGTGCTATGGTCCATGGGGTCACGAAGAGTCGGACACAACTAAACGACTAAACAACAACAACAATAAGTGTTATAATAATCCCACTAGCGTTTTTAGATCTCTACAGTGGTCTTTAAGATACTCTATAATTTTTCCCCCACTCTTGGGTGTGCTTCTTTGTCATCTATCATGTAGAGTGTGCAGCTTGATTGTCTTCCTTGTGCAATTTCAGGTAAAGGGTCCCCTGACCATCAGGTCCAGTCATGTCCGACTCTGTGGTTGCGGCGCTCATCTCGCTCTATAGGCCGAGGGAGCCGGCGTTGTCCGCAGACAGCTTCCGGGTCATGTGGCCAGCATGACAAAGCTGCTTCTGGTGAACCAGAGCAGCGCATGAAACACCGTTTACCTTCCTGCCGGAGCGGTCCCTACTTATCTACTTGCACTTTGATGTGCTTTCGAACTGCTAGGTGGACAGGAGCTGGGACCAAGCAACGGAAGCTCCCCCCGTTGCAGGGATTCGAACTGCTGACCTTCTGATCAGCAAGCTCTAGACTCTGTGGTTTAACCTAATCTGCCCAAAACTTTGTGCCACAGCTCTCCTCTACTACTGCCAACAGGATCTTGCTCTGTTTACTCAGGCTTCCTTGTGAGTGCTGCAGTTCCCAGCCACATGGAACCTTGTTCTTGCCCTGGCACCTACAATAGGTTATTTTGTGTTCCTACTTCTGCAAAACAACAACAACAACAACAACACACAAAATCTATTGCCCTGATTTTCTTTCTTCTTTATGACACACAGCTGTATTTCGTAGCAGATGGACTGGTTATTTGAAGCGGCTCTTCCTAAGCCTAGTTTTATCAAATGTATTTAACACATTTAATGTTATGGGGAAACTTTCTTTTTGCTCTTGCATTCAGCAGCCTGTCTTAAAGACACAGAGCACCCTCTCACGGGCAGAGAAGTTATAAACCTTTTTAGCTAAATGTGTACAACCCTGTGTACATACTTGGGCTGCCTCCCAACTGGTATTCTTTGGTAAGTGAAGTTTGGCCACAGACTGGAAAATGTAGGTTGTGCAATTAAAGTAGATTTGGTGCTGTTGTGCAACAAACCCACTTCCAGTAAACAAACAAACGGTGGTGGAACTTTCTCTATGGGCAGTGGAGAGAGACACAGGGACAATTTGCACCAGCTCAAAATTTGCCTTGTTCCTTCGCTTACTCCTTCATTATTCTGTCATTTTACATTTGTCTCATGTCAACTTGTTTTCAGCTCGCTCACACACTAGCTCAGGTATAGATGTGAATGGGATATATTACAACATTTTATTCCCGAGCCCCACTTGGAAACAAATATTTCACAATCACATCCCAGAACATTCATACTAATTACAGAGGGAGCATGAGAAGTTTAAGGATTAGTCAGTCAGTATCTTTATTATTTCAGTTAATCGTATTTTAAGATTCCTCTGTTTCCAACAGTTAGTATGTGAACAATTTGGTCCAAAATCTGCTTGTAGGATGGATTGTTGCCAAAGCTCTCCAGGAACCTTTTGCTCTCATTTCACTGGACCCCATACAGCTGCTCATTCGGGGACAGAAGACACATTTGCAAACACATTTCTGTATGCAAGAGCTAAAGTAGCCGCATTCAGGTCAGTAACCCTATGCGCCGTGTACCATTTCACATGCAAAAGACTATGTTACAATTTGCTCTCAGCACAAAGTCCCCTGATGTCAAGTCCTCATTTGGCATTTTTCAACGGTGCCCTTGATGCCCTCAGACGTTGATCAGGGGCTAGATTTATTCTGCGAATATTAAGCTCTGTGGCGAAGGCTCTTGCCTTTTGGTAGAAGTAGAGAGACTTCTCTCGGTCCACCAGGAAGTTGTGGTAAATTATCGCAAGTCTTGTGTAAACCTTCAGTTGAGCCTTTTTGTTTCCCAAGTCCATGGCAGCTGCAAGGGCCAAGTTATAGTATCCGGCAGCATCAAAAGGGTCCTGAAACAGTGCAGCAAAATATGAGCCACGGTGGAATTTTATACCAGCAACAATTTACAAATATTCTAAATAATACCTACGAATAACCATCACACCTTGTAGGCAGTGGAATTGCTACTTTTTGTGAAGTGTGGCAACTATTTGTTCCCTTTTATAACTGTAGTAGCCACTCCAATTCCTAGAAGAGGGCAAGTTGTTGTGCCTATTTTTGTTTTGCTTTATGGCCTCATCATCCAAGTAGCAGCCTGTACTTTATCTCACTAAATTTGGATTTTCTCCATCCAATAAAGGAAGCAATATAGTATTTTTTCTAAAGGTTCTCCAGAACAGGTAAACAAAGACCCAGGTTCATGCCTACAATGGACCTCAGAATCAAAATAGATTTTGGAGCCATAAAAATGACTACATTCATGTGGTCACAAAGGCACATGAACGTGCACACAGAAACTGCAACCCATGCACACACAGAGATGCCCTAGGGGACACAAAGACTTTCAGACGCTTTAAACTTCATGCTTCTCCCTGTTATATTTCCCGCTGTATTTAGTGACAGGATGGTATCTGACCAGGGCCGGCGCCTCCATTTAGGCAAACCAGGCAATGGCCTAGGGTGCCTAAATGGAGGGGGCGCTGTCGAGCCTCCTGCCTGCCCGCCCTCCCGCCGACGCCTCCACGCGCGTTGCCGGAGCCAGAACCGGGAGCAACGAGCGAGCGGTGGCGGCGGCAGCGCCCGTAGCTGAAACCTTCAGCTATGGGCGCTGTTGCTGCCGACGCCACCCCTCGCTCGCTGCCGCGGCTGCTGAACAACTCACAGCGTCCCCTCCATAGGCGGGAGGCGCGCAAGCCAAAATGAGAGCTCAGCGCCCTCCCGCCTATGGAGGGGACGCAGCGGCGTTGGCGGCGTTGTGCACGCGTCATGACGCACGATGCACGCATCATGACGCATGTGCCGGGGGAGGCACCAGAAGGTGATTTAGCCTAGGGCGCAAAAAGCCCTAGCACCGGCGCTGTATCTGACTGTCATATTTGGTGTTGAATCTGATCTGCTCCATAAAATTATGGAACAGCTCAGAAACTCAATGTTATGAAAACATAAGCAAAACCCAGCAATAAGACTAAAACCAAGGCCACCCCACTCTCCTCTCTCATCCCCTTATTCATCATCTTTGAGACCAAGACAGCACTCCAATCCTCAGCAACGAAAAAAAAGTGGCTGCAAGCAAAATCCCCAAACCTTGAACTGATTGTTTCACTTTTTAAAATGTGTTTCTGCAAATTTGAACTTGAAAAACAAGTGACAAATGTTTGGAAGACAGAAACAGCAGCCAGTTGTAGGAGCGTACACTAACCTTTCACCCACTAATCATCTGAAGAGGGAATTAAATGGACCAATTCATTTCACACCAGCAAGCAAATAGACAAACTATTCCTAAGGTAGCACCTCGTAGGATATTTTTGATTTAGAATACTGGAATCCAGCCCACCTAGTCATGGCAGGACTGTATAATCTTGGTGCCGTTACTTAATCCAGAGCATGCAAAAATATTTTCCGTATTCATATATCAATTCCATCCAAGTGTCTCACCTTTAAGTCATAGAACGTAATGTCTCCAAGAACAAGGTACACTTTGACGTAGTATAGGGCTTCCTCATCGAACTCGAGAGGTGAGGGGCAGAGAGACAAGGCTTTTAAGAAGAAGTGCTCAGTAAGCTCACATTGCCCTAGATGATGGTAGACAACAGCCAGCCGGTGATAGGCTATCCTTTCATTCAACAGATTCCCTAATGAGGTAAGCAAAGGAATCAGCATGGAAATCAAAGAAAGAAAGAAAGGTTAAAACAAACAAGCACAGCACTGTATGCATCTATGAATGACTTGAGCCAGATTCACACATACATGCTCCACATGTGCGTGTGTGAAGGGGCCATTGCAGGCAGAACTTAAGTATCGTATTAACACACAAGTTTTTCAGTGGACTGGCATTCAAACATCCAGGGTCAAACTTCAACCTGTTGATCCCTTCTCTGTCATCTTCATAAAAGAGTATTTGGGGCCTTAGGTGAGAAGCGGCTGGTTAACTATTGTCCTGCGAACCATTTTCAGCTTTCCCCAGCCACCAACACATACATCTGTTTCCCCTCGCAAGGTTCAAAGTCTGCATTTGTGAAGTAAAACCTGCACTATCTGTTTGCCCCCTTATGGCTGCATGAGGTTGTGGATTCATTTAGGACAGAAGAAGGGAGTCTTTTTAATCTGGCCAGCTGCTTATACTAAAAGAGAAATGCACCAATATCACATATAGGCATGTATTCCTCTTACACCTATAAGATCCCCTTTCACTACTAGTTTGATTAAAAGACACAGGTAATCCAAAGATGGAAACTGTTACTGGGAATCGAAAGAGAAGGTGGTCATTCTCGCTCCTTGGGCTAATTCCACTGGCTACATGAAGCCCCTTTGAAATGAGGCAAGCATTATCTTGCTCCTTTATAAATACGATAACAGCCTGACACGGCCCCAGAACAAGGATTGGGAACCTGAAGTTTGAGGGCCAAATGATGCCTTCCAGGTGGTCTATCCAGCCCTTGCGACTCTCCCCAGGCCAGACCCATCACTGTTCCTGCCTATGGGGCATTCCTGTTCCTGTCTGCAATGCGTCCTTGGATTCTGATAATGTGTCTTGCTTGGCTAGATGGAGACATGCATGTGTGTATAGACAGCTCTGAATGTGCAGCCTACTCCATTCCAGCCATTAAAAGGGCAAGTCACATCCATAGGAAACAACTGGGGGCTGGGGCCTACCCCTCAATAATTTTATTCTGGGGAAACAGTCCCCCTCAATATTCCCTCCCCCACCCGCCTTCCTGCTCCCTCACTCCCTGCACAGAGCAGCCCAGCGGAAGTGCATAGGTGGTTTCTGTTATACTAAAATAATTATTATCATTTATTCATTTATTTATTCATTCATACCCCGCCCATCTGGCTGTGTTTCCCCAGCTACTCTGGACAGCTCCCAACTATACGGTAGTCAACAAACATTGTAACTAAAGATTAATATCCAACTATGCAAAACTGGGTAAACACTAAATTAAAAGCAAAAGGTCGCTCGAGGATTGCTCAGTTTGCCTTGTAGACTTCAAGTTCTTTTAACCCTGAGTTAATCCTGTTGTAGCAAGAGGAGGAACATCTGTTCTAGTATAAAGGAATAAAGATAGTAGCACACAGATTGTGCTCACAGCATGAGACATGGAAACATTTCAGAGAAATCTAAGGACTGGTTTACATATGCAGTCACAAAGTGATGAATATGCAACCTCGTTTATTGATTTGCTTGTTTTTAATTTAGTATATTCCAACTGACCTATTGTATTGCAATTAGGTGGTAAACCAACCAAGTAGATCCATTAGTGCAATGACTTCTGGTGGCACAACACAGCTTCCCCTCCCCCTCTCTCACATGCCTCCAAATCTTTTCTGGGTTTTCCCTCAACCCTCTAGAGCAGATCTGGGGAGATGAAGTTTTGTTGCACACACAGAAATCCTTGCATGAAACTACTTTGCTGGATACTGCCCATTAACCTAAAGGTAAAGGTAAAGGGACCCCTGACCATCAGGTCCAGTCGTGACCGACTCTGGGGTTGCACGCTCATCTCGCATTATTGGCCGAGGGAGCTGCTGTACAGCTTCCAGGTCATGTGGCCAGCATGACAAAGCCGCTTCTGGCAAACCAGAGCAGCACATGGAAACACCATTTCCTTCCCGCTGTAGCGGTTCCTATTTATCTACTTGCATTTTGACGTGCTTTCGAACTGCTAGGTTGGCAGGAGCTGGGACCAAGCAACGGGAGCTCACCCTGTCACAGGGATTCGAACCACCAACCTTCTGATCAGCAAGCCCTAGGCTCAGTGGTTTAACCCACAGCGCCACCTGGGTCCCTAACCTCAAGGTAGCATACAACAAATTTAGAAGCAAAATTAGTTGAAAGCCTATCACAGAAACAACTACCAGCAGTGGTATAACCATAAAAACATCTGACTCCGAGAGTTCAGGAGGAAGAAGCTCACATTTCCCTTCTGGAAATCCTCCTATGACATCATGGCAGCTGCAGAGAAGGCCTTGCTGATTGCTGCAAATGCTTCAATGTCATGAGCTGACAAGAGCATGAATTACCGTCCTCAAAGATGACCTCAGCTGGCAGGTGGACTCATATAGGGAAAAGGCAGTCTCTAAATGGGTCATCATCCACAAAGAGAAGATTGGTGCCCCTTCAACATGCTTTCAACAGATAGTTCATACATTGTTGAGTTGCCCATTTTTAAGCACCATGAAATGCAGCGATGTATATGCATGTCTGAATAGGCCCCAAGTGACTTTTAAAAGACTTCTATACAGTTTTCCAGATATTCTCCTTACCTAAATTGACACTGAGCATTAACGCTGTTTGTGCATACTCCAGACATTCCTCATACACCTTTAGAGTTAACAGCAATCCCACCAGTTTGTTGAAGAGTCGGAGCTCAGCACTGCTGTTCTTCATCTTAATAGCAAGTGGTAGAGCCTTGTCCTAAAAGGAGTACAAAAAAAAAACCACCAAAAACTTTTTTAACAATTACTGGAAAATGTGTTTCCACAAAGAAGATCACCACACTGCATTATTTCATATGGGCCACAACTGCAGCCTCATCCCTCCGACCAGGAGCGGACAGCGCAGAGTTAGAAAGATTAAGAACAGAAAACCAACCCACGCTCGGATAATTTCTATATAGAGTGGCTTCTTTCCGATGCTAACTCTAATGTGTCAGCGAAGGTAGCCAAATTCTGTGCTAGAGTCATAAAAATTCGGTCTAATCTAATTAGCAGTGTCCAAATATCTTCAGAACATCTTGAGGACTAGCTAAAGAGGACCCAGTGTTATTAACTGCTGTAGTCTACCTCCCTAAGTAGTAACACTCCTTTTAATCAGTTTTCTTTTAAACAATTGTTAAAACCTATATTTATTGCCTATTTTTTAGATTATTACTGTTTTTCTTTTATTGTTTTATGTATTGCATATTTATGTGTGCTGGTCAAGAACCGTAATAAATCAATCAATCAAAACCAACCCTGTAGAAAGGCACTGCTTTTTCCTTTTCCCATTCTCCATTAAAAAATATGTCTCCTGAAGCTTCAAACAATTCCATTTGCAAATTAGGATCGTGAGTACACAGAGCAGCATTTTGGGCAACCTAGAGAGAGGAGGGAGGAGAGAGAGAGAGAGAGAGATTTCATAATTTTGGACCTCTAAAGCAACAATAGTGACTGTTTCAAACAGAAGCACTACATCGGGTAGAGAGCATCAGCCCAGCCAGAATGGTCTGTAGCCAGGACTGGTGGCAGCCGCACCTGGAGGGTGTCACACTGGCTACTCCTGGAGTATTTCAATACAACCTTTCTTTTCTTTCTTCTTTTAAAAAGTTTTTATTAAGGGTTTTCTTGGCTTTAAAGCAGGAGCAGTCACTGTGGTGGGACAGTGCCCAACACCAGCATCACTGCTGTTTGCCTGGATGAGGTCAGGGAAGAGCAGGATGAGCACCGGATTGGACCCATGCAAGCCTAACCTTGCTGCCATCCTGCCCTGGCCTGCCCAAGTAACTGGCAGCAATCCAAGGCATCACCCGGCCACACCAGCTGCTCCTGCTCTAACAAATCGGAGGTGATGTCAGTAACTTGTCTTGTCCACCGTTCTGATCATCGCATGCCTAGGAAACACGGGTCCAAGCAGTTTTGCCTTTGTCCTGCCGTTTTACCCCAGGAAACACACTCTTTGGCACTAAATTGGAGCAAGCGTCAATCTGGATAAAACCCAAGTGACGTTTGCTCCAATTCAGTGGCAAACATCAGGTTTTCCCGAGGGAAAGTGGCAGGGCTCACCTGAACACCAGAGTTCACTGGGGCTCACCTGAACACCAGAGTTCCCTTCCAAAACTTTCATTTCCTCTATTCTGTTATCCAATACTTTTACAGGTGATCTCACAGAGCTTGCCTCTTGTTTCTGGGAGGATGTGAAGATACCTTTTAAAACAGCTGCACACCCACCCACTTGGACTATGCTTCAAACACACATAGCATCTATAAAGCTTGCAAATATCTCAGTATGACGACGTCTCTTTGCAGATCCCTCATTTGGCACCACTTGTTCTCTCCCTTTGCTTTCTAATCAGATTAACATGTTCCTAATTTATATGCTCCCGACAGAGTTAGACAGTTGCTCTATCACTGAGGCAAAATAACAGAAGACAAAGATGACATTAAACTGTATTTTTAACCTATGCAATCTCTTTTTAACAAGGCTATCCTTGTATCCTTATTGTATCCCATTACAGCTTCACTTCCCAAGGCAGCATTAATCTTACCTGGATATAAAGATCTACAAGCTCGTTCTGCCTCAATTTGTAATATATCTTTCCTGCCTGGAGCCAAGCCTGTGCCTCCCTCTCTTTTGCTTGAAGATCAATGAATATTCCAAGGCTTCTTTTGGTGTACTCCAGGGCAGATCTGTATGCCCTAAAAGAAATCAGAGTAAGGAAAGGAGACACCTGTCCCCACTAACATTGTGTGCCACTTTGTTTTCAAGGAAGCTTCTTCCAGCTACCACATGCTATTGTTGTCAAAGTCACCGCGGACCATCATAATATATCCATAGGTTGCTTTAATACTGACAGTTCATGGTCCAAGTAAAACACAAACACCTTTCAACTAATAATTTACTTGAAGCTTAAGATGAAATATCAGATGGCTATTTATCAAACATTAGACTAGGACAGCAGCAGGTGTGTGTGTGTGTGTGCCATTTTCTCTTCCAAAACATCCTGGGGCAGCCCTGAGGATGGCTGCGTGTATGGAGGGAAGGCTAACAAATTGTGCAAGTCTCCCTTATTACTTCCGATCCATAGTGGTCAAGCCATTCACCAGGAGCAGTGATGAAGGGGGCTTGTCCTTGTGGCAATGTTGTGTCTGAGTGCGTGTGGTCCCCCACATGGCAGCCATTCACTTATTTAAGAGTCAGACTGCAGACCTAAACATGCTCCCTGCCCTGATCATTCCATTTTCTGGCATGAGAAACGGGGATTTGCTTCTTATCAATGGCATCCCATTTCCCAAAACAGAATAACAGAAAGAAATGGCGCTTGCTACACAAGTCATGGAAGTTGTAGTTCAGCAACACCTGGCACACTGGGAGTCAGCAATTGTTTTCTGACTCTAGTTTCTATCCAAGCTAGATCCAGGCACCTATAGAGCTTGCCTCTCCTTTGAGTCAGACTTAACAGGGCACTGAAGTTCTTTTCCAGTTGTGGCCCAGTAGCAGGGCCTCACCGGCATCTTTAGTTGCTGCCTCTCTGCACCTCTGTGCTGCTGCAGCTAAGAGCATCAAAATAATATGGGGAAAATGGGTAGGATACAAAAAAACTAAGAGTCAAAAAAGAAAACATCCAAGCACACTGCACAACAGCTTTACAGGGCTAACATGTAGCCCAGGCATCCCTAAACTTCGGCCCTCCAGATGTTTTGGACTACAATTCCCATCTTCCCCGACCACTGGTCCTGTTAGCTAAGGATCATGGGAGTTGTAGGCCAAAACATCTGGAGCGCCGCAGTTTGGGGATGCCTGATATAGCCTGTGGCAGCTCTTACATATCCACTTGAGAAAGAGGCTGCACAAGCTCTAGGGCAGGGGTCAGCAAACTTTTTCAGCAGGGGGCCGGTCCACTGTCCCTCAGACCTTGTGGGGGGCCGGACTATATTTTGGAAAAAAAATATGAACCAATTCCTATGCCCCACAAATAACCCAGAGATGCGTTTTAAATAAAAGGACACATTCTACTCATGTAAAAACATCAGGCAGGCCCCACAAATAACCCAGAGATGCATTTTAAATAAAAGGACACATTCTACTCATGTAAAAACATGCTGATTCCTGAACCATCCGCGGGCCGGATTTAGAAGGCAATTGGGCCACATCTGGCCCCCGGGCCTTAGTTTGGGGATCCCTGCTCTAGGGCAGATCAACCTGCTGACCTCAAGAGGTTTGGAATTGCAACTCCTTTTAGCCCCTGCTAATTGTAGTCCAAAAACTGTTGTAGATCAAAAGCTCTGGACAGTCCCAGGCTGGTGAAGGCAGCTCAAGGCCAAACAGAAGCTCTTTGCATTCGTTTCACTTTTCTTGCATAAAGCTCTAGCACGAGGTGTAAAAAAGTTTTCCCGCGAGTGGAAGGTGGCTTTTTGCATGCAGAAGGGCACCTTGGGGTCTGGCTCACTGACATAAAACTAGCAATGTAACTAAAAAGCTTTCAAATTGAGACAAATCAGCTTCCTGTTCTGCCTGTTGTTACCTTTCTGTGCCTAAAGATAGATACAGCTGACTGATCGTTTCCAGTATCTGCCCCTCCATGACTTTGTCGGATGTTTTCCTAACTAAGGAGAGTTGATACTCATTGTAGACGACACACAGAGCTTCGTCTGGAAGAACCGTACTGTAGAACTGACACAGATGCTGAACGGCCCGTAGCTGCCCTATAAAGAAAAGGGAACAAATGATTTAATGGAACATGCTGGTTCCAAGGGACCACACTTGCTATTGCAAGGCCCCTGCATAGAGATATGGCTTGGATATCCCATGTTTTCCTGAAGGTTCAGAGTAATTTATAATAGGCTGAACTCATGCTTCGTACACAAGAACTCCCTGGCTTATTGACACTGATGAATTAGACAAATAAAAAAATGCTGCATTTTTTATCCACTGGTCTATAATTACTTTCATTCTAAGAATCTTGGTCATCCAGCTGAAGTGGCCAACACATACATTGAACAGGGCAAGCTGTCAGTCTGCCACTCTCAAAGGAAATTGTACAGGGGGGGGGGAATGGCCGCTTTCAGTGTTTATGGCAACAATCAATCAAACAAAACACATACACATACAACAAAATCTTCTAACGGGCGGAGGGGTATGTTCACCGATGAACATTGGCATTAGCCCAATTTACCAGGTTCCATCTTATCTAACCTCCCTTTCCGTGGCGTCACACAGATTTGCTTTTATTAAAGCGAGGTTTAATGTTTTCCCATCAAATGTGCTGAGACACAGATTTACCAAGGTCTCTGTTTTGTGTGGTTGTGACAACAAGTCAACTGAATCCCTCCAGCATATAATGTTCAATTGCCCCATGTATAGAGCGGCTCAGGTTAGTATATTGAACCCGATAATCCAGAAACTAGCTGATAAGCCAGTTGAGTCTCACCTTGCATACATGCTGCAAGACACGGATCCCCATAGAACCTTGCAGGTTGCAAGGTTTTTTAACCTCAGTTCTCTCGCACAAGAGACGTTCTGGAATGCTGTTTGATTACTGAAAGTTTTTATTTATATTAATCTTAATCAAAAATTTGACTCTCTTGTATATTCTTTGTCTCCCCCAATTGCCGTGATGCGTTTTAGGATGTATTTTGTAAATGGTCTTGTGATTTTGTAATGGTTTTGTCTAGTTCTGTTATGGTCTTGTTTTGTTTTGTTTTGAAATACATTCTTTTTTAAACCAGATGGAAGCAGTGCTGCAGCCCTCAGATACCTTGTAAAGCAGTGATGGCCAAACTTGGCTCTCCAGCTGTTTTGGGACTACAACTCCCATCATCCCTAGTTAACAGGACCAGTGGTCAGGGATTATGGGAATTGTAGTCCCAAAACAGCTGGAGGACCAAGTTTGGCCATCACTGTTATAAAGGAATCAACAGGACTGCAGATTCTGAAAAGGACTCAGGATCTGATCCCGGTCACAATGCACCTTGATTGGACCAGGTGTTGGCTTAGGAATCCCAACTTCTGAAGGTTCTTCCCCCATCCCCAATTAGGGGTTTGATAGAAAGTGGCCGTTTTCATCACCTCACCCTGGTATTTACATCCATTGCTTGTTCCAGCTCATTATAACAAATGAAGAATTTGGAGGTAGCAATCTCTGTCCTGAGAAGCTTTTCTAGCAGGATGAGGGAAGGGACACAGGAAGGGACACTTAATTGATAATTATGACAAAGAATGAACAAGCTAATTCAAAAGTAGCAAATGAGTTTGCAAAGGAAATAAGGGAACCAACTTTTCTCATATTTCCCTTTGCGGAGATAACTTCTCATCTAAGCATCTGAAATACAAGTTACCCCAGTTTTGAAAGCAAGATAATATACGTACCTTCCAAATGGTTTGCTTCCATTGCTACCAAAAATGCCCATTCATAACAACATCTCCCTTTATCTTTATAAAATCCATTGGCATAGTAGCATCCTAGCCTGAGAAGGATGTCTATAAAATCTCTGCCACATTCAACACTTGGCAGTTCAGAAAACAGTGTGACTGCTTTAATTAAGAAATGCTCTCCAAGACTTCTGGCAGCTGAATGCAGACAGAGAATCCCAAGGTTGGCCAAAGCCACAGCCTGGTTATGTACTATTCCCATCTCTCTTGAAATGCTCAGGGCTTTATAGTAGCTTTCAGCTGCCTGCTTGGTATTGTTCATTCTCTTTAAAACAATGGCAATCATGTTATAAACAATACCTAACTGCTGATGACTGCTCTGTGTAGACTCTACTACAACATTTAAAATGTCCAGAGCCACAGTGTTTTGTTGGTGGAGAATATACAACCAACTGAGGGAGACTAAATGACCAATAAGTTCCTCACTGCTTGAATGTGCATTTGTATCTATTGCCTTCTCCATGTAGTCGATTGCTTTTCCGTACTGTTTGTGGTGGCTATAGAGTAGAGACAGATTGCAACAAACCATGCTGCACAACTTTGGGTGTTCTTTGCTGGTCTCTAGCAAGTGGAGTACTTGTCTGAGATAATACGCAGTCTGGGAGGGATGTCTTTGTCCCACAGTTTTCAAACAATGGACTTTGGGAGCATTTTTAAATACTAAGTCAATGCTTCTGAATAACTCCAGCAAACTACATGAGCTGCAAGAGGCGGCAACCTTAACACAGCTTAGCACAAGGTGGGGCAAACACTTCTGACTGTAGAGTGGACCTAGCTTAAAATAGCAATCAGCTGACAATGAGCCATTTTGTAAACCCAAGGCATTATTCAGAAGCTGCAGCCTTTCTAGAAATGGCAGGGCTTCTTCACCCTGGCGAAAGTTCAGATAGTGTTTTGCTAGAAGGAAGCATGCTCTAGCTTCTGCATACTTGCTTTGACTAAGCACTGCCCTTTTTAAAGCGTACTTCAGAATATCTGATTCCATTCTGGTGCTGCTGATGTAGTTGGGAATTCCCATCAGCAAAGAAGCAACCTTTTCAAAAAAGCAAGCACATTTTTCCTTGTTCTTTTGTTTCAGGTAGATGCCAGTTAGATTTGTATAAAGAGAAGCTATAAGGAAGAGGTCACTAAAATCTCCCAGTGTTGTCGCCAAAGCTTCTTCAAAATAAACTCGAGCTTGAGAAAGCTTGAACTTCCGGACGCTCATTCTCCCCAAGAGATAGCAGAGCCTCGCCAAAGCCCTTGGCAGACTTGCTCGTTTTGCCGCTTCCCTTGCCAGTACAAAATAATCAACCAGATCTTCCTCGCTGGCATAACCATGGAATAGGGTGCTAAGAAAGGAAAATGAGAGGTCATATATGTTTTTGAAACTGCTCTCATATCCTTTGCAGTTCAGAAACAACAGTAAGGAATCCAGGATTTCTGGCCCACTAACTCCATCCTCTGGGCATATGCAGAAGTGTGGATCCTGGGATTTAGAAGGCATCTCCTCATCCGAAGCAGAGAATGGCCTTTTTTCATCCTTGACCTCTTCCCTGTGAAACTGCGAGCTTCTCACTTTTATCAAGGACTGCACCATATTGTCTTTCATTGTGCCAGAATGCTTGTTAAGGAAGGAATGAGACATCTCTGAAATACAAAAGACAGAGAATTGCAGGAAGTAAGGAAAGCATAAGAACACATTGTGATAAATGGGTAAAGGTAAAGGGACCCCTGACTGTTAGGTCCAGTCACGGACGACTCTGGGGTTGTAGCGCTCATCTCGCTTTATTGGCCAAGGGAGCCGGCGTACAGCTTCCGGGTCATGTGGCCAGCATGACTAAGCCGCTTCTGGCGAACCAGAGCAGTGCACGGAAACGCTGTTTACCTTCCCGCCGGAGCGGTACCTTTTTATCTATGTACTTGCACTTCATGCTTTCAAACTGCTACCGTAGGTTGGCAGGAGCAGGGAGCAAGCAACAGGAGCTCACCCCGTCGCGGGGATTCGAACCGCCGACCAGGGGCGTACCCAGGATAAAAATTAGGGGGGCAAGGGGCGGGGCAAGGGGCGGGAGGGGAGGGGAGGGGCCACCGTGGGAATGTGGGCGGGGCTACGTTGCCTGTGCCTCCCTGGTCTTCCGAGGAGGCGGCCCCAGGCTCCTGCTCCTGGCGCAAAGCTCCAGAAGCGCGAGGGGAACGCGAGCCTGTGGATGCCTCCTCCGCTTACGCTCCCCACTCCTGTTTAGCGCTCCTCCGCTTACGCTCCCCGCGCGCCTCTGGAGCTTCGCGCCGGGAGAGGGAGCCTGAGGATGCCGTGCCTGCGCCCCTCAGCCTTTTGCTTCTAGGGGGGCAATTGCCCCCTCCTGTCCCCATGCCGCCGACCTTCTGATAGGCAAGCCCCAGGCTCTGTGGTTTAGACCACAGTGCCACCCGCATCCCAAGTCTAATTACCAGGTTAGAAGTCAGTTTTTGAACCATGTATGAGAGAGAGGGACTTCCATAGGCAAAGCAGAACAAGGGTACATGTCGGCCTGAGGTACTTCTAGATCAGGCATCCCCAGACTTCGGCCCTCCAGGTGTTTTGGACTACAATTCCCATGTTCCCCGACCACTGGTCCTGTTAGCTAGGGATCATGGGAGTTGTAGGCCAAAACATCTGGAGGGCCACAGTTTGGGGATGCCTGGTCTAGATGATAGATGATAGATGATAGATAGATAGATAGATAGATAGATAGATAGATAGATAGATAGATGATAGATAGATAGATAGATAGATAGATAGATAGATAGATAGAGTTCACAAGCAACATCTGATAACATTCTCAGAGCACTTGCAGATGACCTGCTTATGGGATATTTATCCTGATTTGTCTGCAGAGAGATTAGACAATGTTTGCTCTTTAATGAGCATTCATTCTGATTTGTTTATGGGGAAGACTAGAGGGTGTTGCATACAATCAAGTGCTATCTCAAACTTCCCATTGCATTTCTCAGTCTCTTTCTTTTTTTGCAAAAAGTCTGATATTTTGGGAAAGTGGCTTGTTGTGTAAGACATCGCAATCAACTGCAATGGCACAACCTGGGATTTGCCACTATGGAACTGAACCCCACCTGAAAATAGCAACAGAAATAATAAGATCCGGTCGGGTCCTGCTCGACAAAGGGCAAAATCTGCTTATCAGAGGAAAAAGTAAACTGCATTACATTGTTGATATACATTTATCTCACCGCACAAGAAGACATACCAAAAACTACAAGAAAAAACATTGGACCACAAACTAGGGAAAACAGAGTAAAGAGCGGGACAGGATTTCAATCAGGGAAAAGGCATCAGGAAAGGATCGAGCTGCTTCCTGCAGAGCCTTTTCCACAATCCAGTGCAGCTGTCTGGAAAGGGTGGGGGTGCGGGGAGACACACATACTGATAATCCCTCTGCTTTGCCCTTTTACCTCGCTCGGTAGATTTCTCAAATTCAAAATCTTCTTGGCAATCTAATAATAGAAGGGAAAACTTTTAAGCCACCCCATCGCTGTAGTTATTGCAGAGAATGAAACTACACAAAATATGCAATGTGAACACAATCCTCTTCATTAAATCCACCTGCACCTGGTCATTTTCTGGCGTATTAAGCACAACCCTGGATCACAATAGCCATATTGCATATATTTTGTAAATAAGAATCTGAAATTTCACAGAATGAAGCCAGTAGAAATTGTAATTCATATGTGGTGTGCTGAAGCAGGTCCGTCTTAAGCATATCTGGTGCCCTGGCGCCGCGGTGCGAAGATCCCTCCGGCGCCCACCCACCCCCACCCCCCCGTTTTCCAGTGCAGCTGCTGTCTGGCGGCCCTGCGCCACCCAGCCTTGCCGTAGGGCAAGGCAGAATATGAATTTTGAACAACTTGCTCATGATTTCAAGTCTTATCAGCGGCTCTAATGAAAACGAAAACATTGGATTCTGCCTGTTGTTTGATGTGATATTTTTGCAAAAAGAAGCCACAAGGAAGGCTGAAAGGTCAAAGCCAGGAAACAGCAGTTTTTATATTTAATGAGGATTTTATCCTTATTGTATATTAATTGGCATATGGATGGTTATTGTCTTTATAAATGGATGTTTTGCGAAAAATATCCCCCCCCCCCCCGGTAACTGTAATAGACCTTAGCTTTCTCCAGAAGAACTCAAGTTACTGAATCTGAAAGTTGCTTACCTAATTGATATAAATTGCAAATGTTATAATGTGATGTTTGTGCCAAGAGGTTCACTACATTTTCTTCCAAAAGGGCATTTTCTTTTGCAGAAAAAGAATGCTCATCTTCAAAGAAAGCCAGGCATGGTGGTCTGAAGGAAGCACACGATACAGAGGAGTTAGGACATAGAAGACAACATAGGACATAGAAGGAGTGGTAGGAAAGCTGTTCGGGTGACTAAAGAAAGAGGGAGAAAGTAAGCAGTAGCCTGACAAGGACAAGCAGGAGGAAATAATGTCCTTGAGACCTGGAGGAGCCAAGAACACATGACCAATATAATGGTGCAAAATAGCAACAAATTCTGAGTTTTCATTAAAAACAAACAAACCCCAAACCCCCAAGTCTCTATACCCTCCTAAAAGGAAAATTATGAAACAAAATGTGAAAAATAAGCAATTCCTGTGAGATGATCTAGTCCAACTGCCCTTTCCTTTTAGTCCTTTTTGCCAGTGGGTGAAGTACATAGCTGCCAAGTTTTCCCTTTTCTCGCGAGGAAGCCTATTCAGCATAAGGGAAAATCCCTGTAAAAAAGGGATAACTTGGCAGCTATGGTGAAGTAAGAATTGTGAATAATGGGTAAATTTTTTGACAGCAGATTACAGGAAACCCTGGGGTCTCAAAGTGCCACTGTTTTCCCCTCCCCTTTGGTGCTGTTATGTACTGAGCTGAATCCTAGAACAATAGGATTCAGAATCAGCAGTCTGATTGGTCCGCAGGAGCCACCCAATCCAACTCCAGGTGGAAGTGAATCCGCAACCTGATTGGACTGCAGGAGCAGCCAATCAGGCGGCTGGCAGAAGTGAATCTGCAACCTGATTGGCCTGTAGGAGCAGCCAATCAGGCTGCAGGCAGAAGTCAATCCACAACCTGATTGGCCCACAGGTGTAGCCCTGAAGTAGCCAATCACGCAAGGCCCATTGTGTAAATAATGTATATAAGCAGATGGTTTTGGGAAAAGAGCCATTCTTCTCTTCTTCTCCTTGATATGAGCTGAATAAAGAGCATGAAATTCACTCTCGACTCCAAGTATATTTCAGGTGCACTTTTTCTTTACTGATTCCGTTTCGCTTTCTAGTCCTTGGAATCCCTTCATTTCTTCCTAGCAACCAGGACGCATCTTTCCTGTGGATTCACTTGAGATCAAGCCAGTGCCTGGGATGTGGAATTTTTTGTAGGGGAACTGTTAAGACCAGAGGTGCTAGCTTGCGAAGGCAATTTTGGTGGGAACTTAAATATAGGCAGCCCACTATGTTTGAAGAGCTATATAAAGTAAAATAATAATGTTAACACAGTGAAATTAGTATTCATAAAATAAGAAAACAATTCTGCAACATTTTAAAAACCTATTAATTACCTTAGTGGTTGTGCTGTTAAGGCAGAACATTGGAAAGTGGGAGCCTGTTTTATTTTATTTTTTTACTGAGCAATTCAGAAAAAGACAGACTTCCTTATTATTTAACCTATACGTAAAATAGTAAAATGTTTTTTTAAGAAACAACAACACACATTTAAAATAGAAAGCAGATCATTTATTTCACTGTCTGCCACCCCAGTGGCTAAATACCTAAGATAACTGTGCTTAGGAATCAATCCCACTTACCCAAAATGCCTAAAATGCACAATAATCAGGCCAATTTATGATTTAATTTAAGCCTTGGAGTTGTACTAATTGGTGCAGGAAGTGGGGGTGAGGAAAGCATAGCTGTCAAGTTTTCCCTTTTCTCACGAGGAAATCAGCCCGGAGTGCTCACTGGAAGGACAGATCCTGAAGCTGAGGCTCCAATACTTTGGCCACCTCATGAGAAGAGAAGACTCCCTGGAAAAGACCATGATGCTGGGAAAGATTGAGGGCACAAGGAGAAGGGGGCGACAGAGGACAAGATGGTTGGACAGTGTTCTCGAAGCCACCAACATGAGTCTGACCAAACTGCGGGAGGCAGCGGAAGACAGGAGTGCCTGGCGTGCTATGGTCCATGGGGTCACGAAGAGTCGCACACGACTGAACGACTAAACAACAACAACATTTCATGTGTTCCTGGGGGAGGGTATTTTGGGAATGGTGCCAGAGCCCTCAACTACCTTAATCTGTCCTTGGCTATGAACAAGAGGAGTAAAACAAGGGGAACAAACTTATACCTTTGGCCTTCAGAACGTAGAGGCTGTTAGAAAGGGAATGGGGCACAGAGTTGTGCTGGGTCTTTAAGATGCCCTTTCTGCTGTGGAAACCCTAAGCATGCAACAAGAGCACCAAAACCAAACCCAGGGATGCGTCTCTCATACTGTACTGCTTTGACCTAACCTGCCAGTTCTTTGCTTGAAGGCTTCCAGTCTCAACTGCCACTTGGAAAGAGCTATTATTCCAATATTCTCTCTAGTTTTCCTCAAGTAAACATACCTAGTGGGCATAGCCAGGGGGGGCAGGGGGGCAGCTGCTCCCCCAAAATCAAGTAAATCAATAAAAATACTTAACTGAGGTTCTGCCCCCCCCCAACATGAAGCCTACTCCCCACTAACATAAATCCTGGCTACACCCATGCATTGAAGTCACTTCTAGCCTTCGAGAGCAGTAAGCATAACTGGAGAACAGAATATTCCTGTGTCTATTACAATATAGTTAGCTAGAAAGCTTTTGAGTTCAAAGTCCACCGTTACTTGGAACAGGTCCTTGATGTAGTCACTCAGAACTTCCTGTCTTCCAGGACCCCAAGACCCTAAGAAAGATACAATGCACAAACTTGGGGTACAAACTTGGAGTCAAAGATGTACATTCATGACCTCCGATGCACAGCAGTAGAAACATTCCTAAAAGTGTAATTTGTTGGCGGATAGATGTAACTGCCTGGCTTTATGGGCATCCATAGTACTTACCGGTACTCTGCTGCAGTCGTCTCAAAGTCTTCAGGTTTGACATGGCTACTCTGCACAAAACCAACTTGGCCAGTAGGGGCATGTCTTCCCACAAACCACTTCATGCATTTCATAAAGTAGCCAATAATTTCAATTCTGTCTCCTTTCTGGAAGCCAATTTCCTCAGGCACAGCACTTTCATGGCTAACAATTGCTACAGAAAATCCTGTGGCTGAATAACAAAGAATTGGGAAAATCGGTAACTTATTTAAAATAAGGTATCAAGGCAATATGTTGTCAACATCATTACTTTTAGTATTAACAATGTCACATGAGAAATAATAGTCAATAGATTTTGATGCAACAAAGAGAGGCAAGAGAATGATTTAGTTGGGTGGTGGGACTTGATGCATGCCTTAATTTGATGCTACAGGTGCAATCTAGTATCAGCACAGCCATTCTCTGTTACAGCAAACAGTAGCATTTGCAGGAGGTGAGAAGGGACTCACAATAATTATAAGTAGGGATTCCCCTGCCCCAATGTGGACTAAAATAGTTACATACACCAGCAACAACAGGCCATATATCAGAGATATAAACACAGAGACCAAACCCTCCAACAAACCCAGAGGTCAACTTTGTTCCCGTATTTACTTAGGCAACCCTATTAAAAGACCCCGAAATGTCAGCTAACACACCCAGGATTCATTCACCTGCTCATCTTCCTATGTGATCTATGGTAAGTGATTTGATTCCCCTCCCCATTCTCAGCAACACAATGTTCCTGAGCTGTTCTAAGTTAGGCGTTGTTTGGAGACGGCTGGCAGAGAGGAATTGTCTGATTTTACAGGATTTCCTGGGGGAAAGCAGTGGGGCAAAGGCAATACCGCTTGGACCCATGCCTGGGAAGAATGGGACAAGTGGACAAGTCCTCCATGTAAAGGGGGACTCCTATGGTAAACAGTGATGCAACACAGCTGGTTGTCCTGGGCAAACTGGTTTCAAAGCATAGGCATTGCCACAAGGTCAAATTCCCAACTTTTTATTTTTTTTATTTAATCTTTATTGATTTTATGCAATGAATCACAGTTGTAACTCTCCATCAGTAGTGTAAATAAAAGAAGTAAAAAAAGTTGGGAATAAGGTAAAGTTATTCCTGTATTGAGACTTCCCTCCTCCCTAACCTGGGCTCTCTACATTTCTGTATCAACTGCATATTAAACAGCATCTATTTTGCAGTTATCCAATACAGCACATCCAAGAATTACATCACATTGCAGAAGCCATTCAAAGCCTGCCAAAGATTTTACATGTTTATAGTGATCTTTTAAATATTGTCTGTATTTATCCCATTTTTTGATCTTCCTGATCCCTAACTTTCCCTGTCAATCTTGCCATCTCAGCATACACAGATAATTTCGTCTGCCATTCCATTTTTGTCGGTATAAATTCCCAACTTACCAGTGAGCCCAATTTGCAGCAGAACACAGCACTAGGAGGGACAACAGTCTTTCCCCACATGGTTTGCCTGGCTGTGGGGAAGGGACTTCCCAAACCAGGGAACCAATCAGGGACAGGGCTCTGGCTTGGTCGCTGATTCTCAGGGCCCGAGAGAATTTTTTTATCAGCAGACGGATTGGCTATGGTTCTGCTATGGTTTTGCCTACCTCATAGCAATGGCACAAAATGGAGTTTTCTCCTTTCCATTCTCGTCACAACTCGTCAGAACTATTACAGCTTCAGTCTTGATAGCAGCTACTTACCTATTTGATCTGTGACTGCAGATTCATTTTTTACAGCAAAATCAGCAGGCTCTGTGTTTTCTTTCAGAAACCATCTAGCATGGGAAAGGTTCAAGGAAATTAGTTTGGCCTGCCGTAACAGTAATAGGAATCTTAACACCGCCTCAAGCATCAGATCAATTTCAACGTTCATTTGGTTATAAGAAAGGGAAACTGCACCAAAGGCAGAAATATAGAGAAATGATGAAGCATGTTAACAGTTTCCTGGTGATGCAAAACACCACTGTTCAAGGCACACTTAACTCTGTTGGATTGTGGCTGCTATATTATCTAACTGCTGTTGCTAAATTTAGATTTGCAAGAGAGCTATGTTAAAATATTCACTGTGAAATGTTACACTTAGTTTTTAGCATATAAAGCTGATTACCTAAAGCCCTATGTACTACTCTGTATAGCAATGTTTATTCCAAATGGAAAATGGCAGAGCTTTCAAGACCGCTCATTTCATCATCGGAAGACATCAATTAAAAAAGCAAAGCAACATCAGGACTATGCAAAACAATTCCCCGTTGCATTCAGTGAATTATTGAGACGGCATTTGGAACATGCCTGCAAGCCATGCTTGCCTGCAGTGAGTGACCACACATGGAAGGCTGTGCTTTCAGAAGGTGGAATTCTGCCCTCTTCATGCTGGTGCCGTATGCATGGCCAACAGTCACATGATCCTACTGCTGCCCTCAAACATTCCTTGCCCCTGCAGCAGCTAGACTGGTGACTGGGAGTGGCCGAGACCACATAACTTGAAAGATCTACATTGGCTCCCAGTACGTTTCCGAGCACAGTTCAAAGTGTTGGTGCTGACCTTTAAAGCCCTAAATGGCCTCGGTCCAGTATACCTGAAGAGGCGTCTCCACCCCCATCGTTCTGCCCGGACACTGAGGTCCAGTACCGAGGGCCTTCTGACGGTTCCCTCGTTGCAAGAAGCCAAGTTGCAGGGAACCAAGCAGAGGGCCTTCTCGGTGGTGGCACCTGTCCTGTGGAACGCCCTCCCATCAGATGTCAAAGAGAAAAACAGCTACCAGATTTTTAGAAGACATCTGAAGGCAGCCCTGTTTAGGGAGGCTTTTAATGTTTAATTGTTTTATTTCATTTTTCTGTTGTAAGCCGTCCAGAGTGGCTGGGGAAACCCAGCTAGATGGGCGGGGTATAAATAATATATTATTATTATTATTATTATTATTATTATTATTATTATTATTATTATTATTATTAAACAAATCCAGGGTGTCTGAGTCTTCTGAACACCCCTGCTGTTGCACACTGTTTTCATATAGTCAGCGTTTGTTTTGTATGGTAAGCTGGCCAATCTTTTTCTTTTCTTCTTCTTAGACAAATGGCTATACAGTATTTTGTGTTCCGGTTGGATATGGCATACGTTCAAGGAAATACCCTGTTTCTCATATTTTAAGGCATCCCCATAAAATAAGCCATAGCAGGATTTTTAAGCATTCAAGGAATATAAGCCATACCCCGAAAATAAGACATAGTGATAGGAGCAGCAGCAATGCCGGCCGCGGCAGGAGGAGGAGGAAAAAAATAAGACATCCCTTGAAAATAAGCCATAGTGTGTTTTTTGAGGAAAAAATAAATATAAGACGTGTCTTATAATATGAGAAACACGGTAACAATTCTTGCCATACATAGAAAATGCTATCACTTTCACTAGACATCAAAATATTTAAGTATCAATCCTTCTCCACCTGCTGTAGAACTCGGCGGAAATTATGAAGTAATGAGCATGTACTCTGATGATAGAACAGTCATTTGGTGTATATTTGCAAATACACGTGCACACACAGGTGGAACTGAAAGTTAAGTTCAGAGACCTACTGATGAAAAGGGATCAGGGGCTCTGGAAAGCCCTTAGCCAGGTTCCCCCCCATTTCTTCAGGGGCTTTCTCAGTAGCGGACCAATTCAACTGGTGAATTCCGACTCCACAATCTGCAGCTCTTCTCTCACTTACGTTTTCATTATGATATACAAAGAAGGTACCTTAGGGGGGGAAAGCTGTATTTAAAAACATATCAAGTATTTTTGCAGTCATTTTAAGATGAGCCACATGAAATGAACCCCAAATGAGTCCCCCCAGACCCTGTGGGAGGGCTGTTTCTCTCTCTGAAACGTGAAGTACACTGAGCATTGTCTTTTCTTTTATGTTTGATGCTGTTAATTCAAATAAGGGGTGGTGGTGAAGGTTTTATGGTCATATTTTCAGGGGTTGGACTAGATGACCTTTGGTGGACCACCCAACTCTAAAATTCTATTATTCAGTGGTTCTATGGTTTTTTTGGGGGGTGGGGTGGGGTAATCCTGATGTATACAGTATTGTGCTCTAGGAGGCTTAGTTTGGGCATATTCCTGCGTATAAGACTACTTTTTAACTCAGGAAAAGCTTCTCAAAAGTTGGGGGTCGTCTTATACGCCCAGTCGTCTTATATGCCGGAATATACGGTATATGCTTCCAGAGTTAATGCTAAATACATTACTTCTGGTAAATGAGCCACTAGAGGGCCGTGAAAATTTGTGTCCCAGGCTTTTAAAATTCATCTACTCATGTACTATCTGAAACCGAGGGGGTGCATTGGTTGCCAGATGTGAAATGTCTTGGCATTATTTTCAGCTCTCTCTCACCCCACTATCAAGTCCTGGGCAAACAGGGATTTCAGGAAAACCAGGGAGGAAAATGTTTTCCCCCTTTCTCCACTAACTCCCTTGCCCTGAAGAGTTGGACCCCTGGCTAGAAGCATCTCTTTCTAGTGAGAGGGGCCCATACACCATGGCATTTTGTAATATGGAAAATTCAACATTTGTTCCCAGAGATCATCATGTAATTTAATTCCATGAATATTTAGTATTTCCGGACAATTACCTTCTTGAATTAAGAGGCCTCTGTATATCATACCAAGACATTCCTCATCGAGACTGACATCAATTCCAACTGATTCCTCTGATGAAGAGAGCCAGAAATAGTCATCTAGCAACAGATTCTCCACACAATGATTTAAAAAACCTGCCGAAGAAATTTTTCAGTGTAAGAGGATTTTTTTTTTTAAAGTCCCTTTTTCATAAAGCCAATAATAGCAGAAACAAGGGCTGGTAACAAGGTGTTAGCTGACCTGTGAGTAGTTTCAAGATCACAGTTTTAAATTGCTGGGTTTTTTTATTTATTTAAATGCATCTTATCATTTTGTAACAGTTTTATGTGAACTGTCCTGCGAGATCTTTGCCTTAAAAGATGACCTTGAAATAAAATATCCTGGCCAGGGCATGTTATCGCTGGAAGTAAGATTGATAACATTTTTTTCTAATCTGCATACTGTTTGTATATATTGCAAAGACAGCAAAGGTTATTTGAACCCATTTCATTCATAAACGGCTTCTGCCCACCCTCAATGATATGAACCCTTTAGGGGGCATATTTTGAAAACTAGGGCAAGAGGGCTGTGCATGTAACCTATTTGATGCATTTTTGAATTCAGTTCATTTGTCGTAACAGAGATGAAATGAACTTTTTAAAACTAAAGAAAAAGGACTTGAATGCAAGCATGGAGAATAAAAACTATATGCTCTATGCTCTGGTAACCTCTAGGTTAGATTGCTGAACCTTGTTATGTTGTGTATTGAGTCAAAGGATTTTATATCTGTATTACTATTGTATGTATTTGCATTAGGGTAAAGTAACTGCCTTTTGGTTCCAGAAGGGACAGCTACCGTACTATTGGTTTATTTAAGCTGCTGTATTTGGATCCTCTGTCTTAATGGTTTCCTCCAAAAGGCAGTTACTAGAGAACTGTCTCCAGCCTATTATGTCAAGAGAGCTGAAATCATGAACCCCACGTCACAACACATTATATGTAGTGCTGCCTCTGAAAATGGTTCTGAAACTTCAGCTGGTGCAGAATTTGGCAGCCAGATTGCTCACTGGGGCAAGATGGTTCGGGCACATTACACCGATCCTAGCTGGACTGCACTAGCTGACAATTAGTTTTTGGGCCCAATTCAAAGTGCTGGTTCATACCTATAAAGGCTTAAAACGGCTCAGGACCACAATACCTCAAGGACCACCTCTTTCCATATGAACCTACCCGGACCCTGAGATCATCTTCTGAGGCCCTCCTTCATGTGCCTTCTCGAGGTCTGGAGGGTGGCAACCCAAGAATGGGCCTTCTCTGCAGTGGCTCTCTGTGGAATGGCTCTCCCCAGGGAAGTTCGCCTGGTGACTTCATTATACACCTTTAGGCTCCAGGCAATAACATTCCTTTTCAATCAGGCCTTTGGCTGATTAACAACCGGTGCCCTATTAAATGTGTTGTTGGATGGGGGAACTGTTAGTTTGTTTTCCCTACTTTTATTATGTACTTTGTGCTTTTTATTTTGTAATTTTATGTTGTGAAACGCCCTGAGATCTACAGATGAAGGGCAGTATAATAAAATAAAATAGAATCTTTGTCATTGTCATCATCATCATAATGCTCAATGATGTACTTTTAGTTTATGACACCTATCTTCAGCCAAACAGAAATGGAGAGCCCTCAGTTTTATCTAGTGGAAGCTATGCTGATAAATATTTCATCCTTACAAGTGTTTTCACTTTGAGTAATGACCAAAGATGTTGAAAACACTTCCATTTTCAAGCCCTTTGTTATCTGCAAAAACCCAACAGCATGTTTCCAGAAAAGAAAGCAGAAAAAATAGCAAGCATTGAAAAAAGCTGGTTTATATTTCTTACTGTGCAGAAATGTACTGTGAGGACTTAATATTTATAATATCAACAATCTCAACAAAAATCTTAACTTTCTTATAGGCAGAAGTGCTTTACCAAGGGAATAATAAGTTACAAACTTCCAGATTTCTTCAAAGGTCCAGAATGTCACCACTATTAGTTGGTCTTCACTGTGAATGGACAGCAGCCTGGCAGACAACTCCTAAGAAAGGCAAAAAACACCCGTGTGTTGCTGGTTGTTGCTTTTGATTAAATTTATATCCTGTCCATCCTCCCAAGGGAGCCTAGGGCAGCGAACAAGTGATGAAACATCTTTGAAATATATATATTTAAAAACAGTTCTAGTACAGATGAAGACAATGCATATATGTGAGTCCTATGGAAGGAACCAGTTAAATCATATTTGAGCTAAAAGAGAGAAAAAAACATGGTGGGAATAATTAAACCACAAGTTTGCCCCAAGAGAAACAGACCTATAGAAGCTACATTAGAGAAAAAGCAACCTAGATGCACTGAGTGAAGCAAAAAACCATACATGTGTTTGGCAATTAGGGCTTTTGTTTCCTAAAAAAAAAAAGAGGTGCCAGAACTCAGTTCTGGTGAGTTCCAGGTGGGGGAAAAAAGCTGTGTTAAGAGGAATGTAAGTTGAGTGGTCAATGTGCACAACTGGCCATTGTGCACAGTTACCAAGTTTCAGAGAATGTGCACATAATCCTGCGAATTGGTCTTTGAGATCACCTTATGCCATATCTGCCACCAGACCACTTCGATTTGCGGAACTGGCACTGCTGCAGGTGCTGCATAATAATTGTTCAGTGTTCGAAAGAAATCAATATTTGAGCGTGCCAGCACTCACAAGATGTCTGCCTACTGACATCAGGCGAGCACCTGCATTGTGCTTTTCTGAGTGCTCACTAAAAAACATTTTTGTTTAGACAAGCCTAACCAGATATGCAGGGACCCAGGTGGCGCTGTGGTTAAACCACTGAGCCTAGGGCTTGCTGATCAGAAGGTCGGCGGTTTGAATCCCTGTGACGGGGTGAGCTCCCGTTGCTCGGTCCCAGCTCCTGTCAACCTAGCAGTTCGAAAGCACGTCAAAGTGCAAGTAGATAAACAGGAACCGCTACAGCCGGAAGGTAAACGGCGTTTCCATGTGCTGCTCTGGTTTGCCAGAAGCGGCTTTGTCATGCTGGCCACATGACCTGGAAGCTATACACCAGCTCCCTCGGCCAATAATGCGAGATGAGCGTGCAACCCCAGAGTCGGTCACGACTGGACCTAATGGTCAGGGGTCCCTTTACCTTTACCTTTAACCAGATATGCAGAATGTTCACATATGTTTTTTCATCCATTTTTAGCCTATTGCTGTTTTAATTTTTATTGGAACACTTTAAATAGTTCCTTTAACTGTTTTTTTACTGATTATTGTATTGTTTTGTAAACTGCTTTGAGATGTATATATGTATGTATGTATGTATTTTATAATCAAGTGGTATATAAATTGTAGGAAACAAACAAACAAACCTTTCATGAAGAGAGAATTACATATTCCCAGTCGATATACATAATTTCCAACAGGCCTTGGGACATGAGCATATATTTACTGAGTTTTATACATTCTCAGGATACGATGCATAATCTCCAAAGGGATTTGGGCATGTGTCAATTGCATTTGGTACATTTGTCGGGTAATATGCACATTGTCCGGTTTGTATGCAGTGTTTCCAAGAAACATGCCATTCTCTATTTCTTGTTCAGACGTGTGCAATCTGCACTCCCTGGGCTGCTTCAGTGCCAATCTATAATCTTACATGGGCCACAACATACCCAGCCAAGCCAAGTGGGGGCCCACTAGATAAATCCTAAATCCTAGATAAATCCACTAGATAAATCCTAAATTTTGTCTGCAGTCCAGGTCCCTTCTCACCAACCTGAGCTGGATGCCCGCCCTCAACTGAGCAGCACAGGGGGGATTGAAGAGGAAGGAAAGTTTTCACCAGCAGAGGAAAAGAAGGCTGGACTTGGACTTTTGGAGTAATCTTTCAGCAGTGGACTGAGCCAGAAATGGCAGTGGGCAGGATTAGAGGTACTTTACACCCTTTCTCTCCCAGTCCTCTTGCCTGGTTGAATATCCCCTCCCCTGCAGTTTCCCATGATAATTGGGAATTTAATTTAATAGCAGCGGTGGTGGGGATGAATCAGAATGATGGCAGGTGGAGGGAAGATTTAAAGTTTCCTTTCCCCGCAATTCCCCTTGTGTGGCTCAGCTGACTGGGGAGCAGCTGAGAGTGGGGGGAAAGGGAGCTGGACTGGGGGGGGGGAGCTAATCTTCATCCAGAGACCTTCTTCCTGCTGCTCATCTGATCAGATTGCACATCACAATAATCCTACTTGGGTATAATTGTGAGGAAAGTGGGGTGGGGTGTGGAAACACCTCCTGGGAAGCAAAGTGGGCTGAAAGAGATTTCGCCTGAAAGCAGCGGGTGATCATGTGAATATCCCTCCTCTCAGGCCATTTAGGGCTTTCAAAGAATAATACTATAACAGCAGATGCTGCTATTTCAGCTTTATAGTATTCTAAGCCAAGTTGACAGCTTTGTTTTATCATAAAGCATCAAGAAATAAGGTTGGCTACAGCTATAGAGCTAAAATTATTGCCCCCCTTAAGTTGGGACCATTTTGTGCTTTTCAGGTAGCAGAGACAAGGGATGCCCAGCCTTATTCTCTACATGAAGGATAGCAGGCTGTGCAAACACAATTCCCATAGCTTATTATAGATCCCGGAAGCTTAATTTTGTGGCACTGAAGGCAATTGTGGATAATAATTGTTTGTAAATGACTTACACAGAAAACTGCCCTGGCTTTTTTGTCATCGTTTTCCAGAAGACGAAGTTGTCCTCTCAGATAACCCTGCAGCTGAGAGTCAGGAAGCCCAGTCTTACATTTCACCATGGTTATCTTCAGGGGTAAATCTGAAAATATGTGTTTGGTAGACTGTGAATATGAACATATGATTAACCTACCTTATACTGAAGTCAGATTACTTCATCTAGTTTAGAACTGTCTACTTTGCAGAAGGGTATGTGAATATTTGCAGTATTTCACTTTTTTATTATGAAAAAGACAAGGAATAAATACTATACGACACCAAATATAAATAAATGTGGTAAAACTCAGAATACCAACAGTAGGACAGTTCTATGCATATTAACTCAAAGTAAGTACCAATTTGGAGCTTACTCCCAAGTAAGTGTACTTACCTAAAACATCAGAAATGTCAAAAAGATATTTTCATCATATGTATATAGCAGAAATATTCCATTGTTAAAAATGTGTTGAATAATATTATGAACGGAAATACTGGGAATTTAAGTAATGACGTATATGTTCTTTCGCAGAGCAATCTCCTGAACCACAGACAGATGAATGCAAGCTGAATGCATTCAAGAATGCGAATTATCCCCTTACTTAACAGAACTTTTCATTAGACACTCCTTTTTATAAGAACAAAACCAAATAAATAATACATAGTTATCCCTGTGATTTTCCCTTTTAGACATAGAGGCTAGTGGCGCGGAGAACCACGACGCCGGGTGCTGGAGGGCGCTGGAAGGGTGCCAAGTGAGCACAGGGTTCCGGCGATCTGGCCAGGACTGCGCTCCTTCTCCGAGGACTCCGCGCTGCGCCTCCTTCTCGTTTCCCCAGCGCTGGGTTCCGCTCAGTCGAGCTTCGCCACCAGAGTGCGCACAGTGCCCAAGCACCTCTTGCTGGTCCCGTGGTGCGCACGCTGGTGGCGAAGCTTGACTGAGCTGGGGCAATGAGAAGGAGGCGCAGTGCGGAGTCCTCAGAGGTGGCCTCCCGCTGCTGCCGCGGTCCGCTTGGCATTCCCGGGCCCTTGGAGAGGCTCTGGAGGGGGGCGCTGGAGGGACCTAGCGCCAGGGCGCTGGATGGGCTTTAGATGGCCCTGAATGCTACCATAATTGACATTGTTTCACTGGCAACATATGAATATTGAAGCAGGTTGAACTATTATTGTTATCATAGCTGTCAAGTTCTCCCTTTTTTTTAAGGGAAATTCCCTTATGCTGAATAGGCTTATGCTGAATAGGCTTCCTCGCGAGAAAAGAGAAAACTTGACAGCTTTATTATTATTATTATTATTATTATTATTATTATTATTATTATTATTATTTTAAATAGTTTTTATTGTTTAAAATCAGCAAAGCAACAAATACACACTTACGTATAAAAAGGAATAATAAGGTGGGGGAGAATAATAAGGGAGGGGGGAAAATCAGCAATACAATAAAGAAGATCGATAAAAAAAGAAGAAGAAAAAAGAAAAAAAGAAGAAAAAGGGCAAGAAAAACCTTATTCTTACAATATTTCGTCAAAACTTATCCTCACAGATTTACAGAACAAATAAGAATACAAAACAGATACACTCATCACATCTACATATAGATACTTATTATTATTATTATTATTAAATGTTTGAGGGTTGAGGAGAGGCGAAACAACTGGAGGGCGTTAATAGGCCTTACCTTTTTGCTGCTGCTGCTGCAATACAACTCCCTCATTCACATTGGACAAAGGCACAAGCTTGCAAGGAGAGGTGCTCTCTCCCAGTAGCTTGGCATTCTCTTCCCAGCTGGTTTTCTGCTTGGGTTGCAGGTATGAGGGAGAGATGCAGGGATTCTGTCCCTCTGTGACAGCATCATACTCAGAAACAGATGTGGCAAATTGTTCTCCTCCTGTTGCTACTGAGGACTCCATCTTTTTCAGGTACGACCAGCACTATAAAAAGCAAAGTACCATACAAACTCTGTTGGTGTAGCTGACCTGATATAGTATTGCCATGAGACTGAGCGACCACTGTCACTAAAGAACTCAAGAAAATGTCTCTCATACCTAATCATAGTTAGGTATGGGGAAAAGAATTTGTTTTGAGATAATAGTCACAGCTGCAGAAATCCAAGACTGTACAGTGGTACCTTGGGTTCAGAACTTAATTTGTTCCGGAGGTCCATTCTTAACCTGAAACTGTTCTTAACCTGAGGTACCACTTTAGCTAATGGGGCTTCCCGCTGCCGCCGCACGATTTCTGTTCGCATCCTGAAGCAAAGTTCTTAACCCAAGGTACTATTTCTGGGTTAGCGGAGTCTGTAACCTGAAGCGTCTGTAACCCGAGGTACCACTGTAGTTTTTAAACAGGCTTCATTAAGGTGGATTGAGTGGCTAATAATAAGAACATTAAACCCATCCACTATGGTAAAGGTACCTTTGGACCAATCAGTGACTGTTGGTATTGTTCAGCAGTTGATGGCTGAACAATTAAAAATGATCTGATCAATGTTGGATGAAAATTAAGAAATGAACCAGATATTAATGGAAAAAAGGAGCCAGAGGAATATGAGGCAGAAAATTGAAATGGGAGAGCAGGTGGGGGCGGGGCTGGTGCACGTTCTGGGGGCATGGCGTGCATTCTGGGGGTGCCCAGCGTGGGGGGGCAGCCACAATGGAACCCCACCGGGATCGCGCTGCCAGGGGGGGTTCCCCCCCGCACTCCTCTACCTCTGACAGTGGGCAGGACTAGATCAAGAAATGATCAAATGGAAGGAACCAGGTGGTCATGTGGAAAGGGAAAAGGAAATGGAGATGACCTCCACACAAGGATTTAGAGGAGAAGTAGAAGATAAAGTCACAAATTATTTGGATAACTATCTGGATGTAGTGTTGATGGAGTGAAGAGCAGAAAAAAAGCTTTCAGTCTTCATTCCTGGCCATTTTTTAGTTTTAGCAGAAAGAAAGTACTTTGCATACAATCTGGAGTGAAATAAGAGAATGTTGCTATTAAAACTATGGCACTATCTCTGGAAAAAGACTGGGGAAAATAAAAATGGAAGGTCTAAGAGGTGGAGATTGGGATACCATCGTAAACACAACAGGACATGGAGGTGAACATATGGATCTGGATATGAACAAGCAGATATAGAATGAGAAACAAAAATGGAATACTGGTCCAATGTGTGATTTTAGCGGAGGGACTATGGACATGGATGGTATAATTTAGTATTATTCAATATGGAGTAATGATGGGGGGAATTAATAAAGGTAAAATTAAAATGGTTAAAATTCATTAAAAATAATAATAGGTGGTGCTTCTTCTTAATTTGGATCAAAGCTGGTTTGGAGGGAAACACATCAAAATGCAGTATTTCATAAGATACAAGATATGGGTTGTTGCTAACATTGTGGGTACACATCTTCCCAAAGCAGTGCTTGGATCACACTGGGTGGGAGTATGGACACAGTCCTTGTTATACAGTAGTTGCCACCTGACCACCCAGGACCAAGGCAGGATCCAGGAGCACCCTTAAGCCGCTGATCTTTCAAGAAGCCCCGTATATTTTATTTTTATTTTTTTTAAATATATTTTTATTAATTTTCCAATTAAAACCAATTATATCACATTCATTATTTCAAATTATACACATATATATCAATCAAACCGAATGTTATGCCAAATCATCTAGAATTTTTTTTGGGTTCCCATGCTTCAAGAAATTGGGGATTCCTCGCAACCGTCCACTGCCGTCTTTTTTCTAAAGTTCAAATCGTCTCTCCGAGTTCATAATAATCCAGATCTTTCCCTTACAGTCACATAGATGTTTTCCTCTTTCAACCGATTATTTCCCAGCTGCTGAGATAAATGTCAAACAAAGTTTCACAAATGTTCTTTCTCCTGTGTGAGTTAATCAGTCCAGCCTCCCCATAAATCTTCTTGGTCTGGAGCGTCCCTATTGCGTCGACTCTCAACACGAAGCAGCGCCATCTTAAAAAAACTCAAATCACTTTCGTTTTCTCTCATAGATTAACGATCTTTATAAAATTTACAGCTTTTCCAGGCAGAAGAACCAGACCTCACACCATGCATAGACTCTTGGTAAATTAATGGATCTCCTTGCCCTATAGCTGAACTTAGCTTCAGGTCGCTGCTCCAATTCAAAGTGCGTCACAACTCATAAATCCTCCGAACGCGTCCAGGCACTCCTCCCATCCAACTAGAGGGGGGCTTTTCTCGTCAGCAACTCCTCATCTTCAAAAAATATACTCAATAACAACAGTTTATAAAGTTCAACTCACACAGTCTTTTGCTTCTCTTTCACTCCAAACAAGCCAGGACATCACGTCTGGGAAGGTACGAAGTAACTCATATGAAAAAAAATAAAAAAGAAAGACTCGCTTCCCTTATCGCTCCGTCCCCATCAATCCTTCTTCCAGATGAAATACAGCTTTTAACTCCTCACCCTCAGCAGCATAGATTTCTCGGCAGTAAACAGTGCTTCTGCCCCTCCTTCTGAAGTATGTCCATAGATTTAAGCCTAATTATCTTCTTTAATCATGGAAATCCCCGCCATGCAGATTAGCGTCCGGGAGTCCTGGCCCTCGTAAGTGCTTCAGCCCAAGCTCCCCCCACTCCATAAACAGTCGGAGTGGGTCTGGGGGCATCGCGGGCCAGCGGCCCCTCTCCGTAACCCCCGGAGAGGGTAGGGGGTTGCCATTTACTCCCCTAGCAACCGCCAAATTCCTTACGAAGGTCAGAGGGATGGAAAACAGGTCCGCCATTCCTGCAGGCGGAAACCGGAACCTCCCGTATATTTTAAAGTAAGCAACCCCCATCCAGAACAGGCTGCAGAGCTAATCCTGGATTAGTTTTCCTATTGCACCTCTCTGCCTTTACATGATTAAACCTCAGCTTGTTAATCCACATCCAATTAATCATTGCTCCCAGAAAAAGAAAAAAAAAGACTTCTGCTGTCTCTCTGGAATCAAAAGAAAAGGAGAGATACAACCAAGGCTCATAACCATATTCATATTTATGGCGCCCCATCCTGCACTACGTTTAAGCAGCAAGCACCAGAAACTCAACTCAATGTATGCCATCAATTGCCAAGCATTTGCTGGGGTGCATTTGGAGGGGAGAAGCAGGAGATAGCTGGGAGGGGCTGTTTCGTCCTTTCCCGGCTGCTGCTTTCCCTTTGCATCCCCCCCCCCCACTTTTCCCCCTTGTTAACCTACAACTGGGAGAAAGTGGCCAGGGAAAGGAGTGCAAGGGAAATAAACTTTCAGTAGTAAATTACCCCCTCCTGCTGCTTCTCCTTAATAAAATGACCCCCACTTTGAACACCCACGGTAGACACCAGCCAGGAAGCTCTTGTTTACAGTTGACATTCAGCTTTCATTCTGTTAACCCCCAAACTACACCAGCTGTCATTTTGACCTACATGCAAAGGGGGGAAGACAGTGTAAAGTGTACATGTGGAAGTGTGGGGTGTGTGTGACAAAGGACTTAGGACTTAAGGGTTCATTGGACTTCATATTCTAGGAAGAGAAAATAATCTATCCTGTGCAAATTCCTGAAAAGCTGTTTTACATCAGTTTGCCATTCCCCCCCCCCAGGCACCGTAACTATTTTATTTTACAGACTAATCCCCTTCTCTTCTCTTCTCGTGCATTCAGTCTTCCTGCAAAAAGCTGTGTTACTTGCCCAGTATTTGAAATAGCTGCAGAGAGGGCCAGCCCAAGACATTTTGCTAGTTGAAGCAGAACGCCAAATGGTGCTTCACCCCAACCCCACGTTAAGGTCAAAGGACCATAGTAGGGAAAGTTATGTTGGCACTTGAGGCAGAAAAAAAATCTCACAAGTGCCTTCCCGACAGTCAAAATACAACAACAACAAAATTAGAATAGCTAACCATTTGTTGCCCTTGTTCTGAAGTAAACACCTCGCTCTGCCTAATGATAGGGTCAGCCCTATGACAGACACAGAACTAAATCAAAACACACAAACAAAATGTCTGAGAGTATACCTACCTCCCAGTCTTGCTGGTTCCTAATTTTCACTTCAGCAACATAAGGCACATTTTACCACTTTTGTTCCAACCAATTCCCCGATACATCCTTTCCTGTTTGAACCTCCCCCCACTTCTCTTTTCCTGTTGGCTCACATCGGATCTGAACAGTTTAGCTAACTCTGCAAGTTAGTTGACCATTAACAGACACTGCTAATCTTGAGAGTCTCTTCTTTAAAATTGACTTGTTGCTCTTTGCCTGTTGAAATCCTGAACTCCATGTTAGCAGATTATATTCTTTTTATTGCTTTCTGCTTTTAGAACCAGCACATCACTCACTTCAGCTTTGCTTTTGCCTCCAATCAACAGCAGAATAAATGGTGGGGCTCAAGTCTTCCTGACCAACAGCTCAGGCTGGAAGCCCTTCCCCCAGTCCCCATCAAGTGGGGACTCCCATGTTTACTCCTTGGTGAGCAAAATGCCAGTGTTCAGGGACCTGTTTTCTCGCTTCATATATCCTAGGGTGGAAGCCTTTGCACAGAAAACAGGCACTGTGCTGAGCCCTGGATCAAATTCAGCCCTAATAGGCTGAATGATGATACCACAATGGTTAAAAACATTTAACATACTGACTATAATCCAGCCAAGTCACAACTGTCTCCATAGTAAAGTAAATGTGCAAGTCAGGGTGACACACAAGCAGCTCAGCAAAGTTAGCACAGTTCCACTGGGTGTGCCAAGGGAAGAATCGCTGCACGAAAGGTCCTCTCTGACACATGGTCACCAGGTTCATAGACCTAGGCAGCGGACACACCAAGATGGCCTCTCTGACTGAGACCTCAGTACGCCGTCTGGCTGGTATGGGTGCACATGGTCCATCACATAGCTCAGGCCCATTTAGGATTTTATATGTTAAGCACTTTAAAATGGGCCAAAAAACATAGTTGGTATAATACAGGAATTCATGAAGCTGGCTGTTGTGCACCCATCAGGACTGTGGCAGCCACAATTTGAACCAGCCAAAGTTTCCAGTTTGCCTCTAAAAGCAGCCACACATAGAATGCATTGCAGGAGTGCAGTATGAACATGACCAGAGCATGGATCCCTGTGGCTCGGTCTACATTCTCTAGAAACATCTGCAGTTGGGTGGAGCTAATTAAACAATCCTGACTACCAGATTTAAATGTTTTTATGTTTAATGTTTAATTATGCTTTTATGTATGTTGGAAGGCACCCAGAGTGGCTGAGGAAACCCAGTCAGATGGGGGGGGGAGTGCAAATAATAATCATAGTTTGTGTGCGCCTGACTGGGGAAGCCCAGGTAATGTTTGTTGTTGTTGTTGTTGTTGTTGTTGTTGTTGTTGTTGTTGTTGTTGACATTACCTGGGCTTCCCCAGTCAGGAGCACAGAAACTGTGACCCAGGGCTTTTGCAATCAGTCTTCCTGACCAATTTAGTTTTTCTCAGCCTGGAACCATTCATGCTCATCTAGATTGAGTCCACATGGGTGGGTGTGGTTACTTACTACGCATTTGAAAACCCTCCCCTTGATTAGGTTAAACTGAGTCATTATTAACACAACAATGTAAGCTGATGCCTAAACATCAGGCTCATGTGACCAACTCCTTGGTGACCATGATAAAATTAATGCTGAAGACCAGATTCATTTCAACTCAGGGCTTATCTACCCTTAATCTTTTCCTGCTGCTTTCTTCTGGGGGAAACCACTCTTTAGTGCTCAATTGGAGCAAACAGCGATTCGGGTTTGCTCTGGTTTAGCACAAAAGAGTGAGTTTCCCCTGGGAAAGGAGTGGGGCAAGGGGAAAACTGTTATTTATTGGTGAATATAGTTTTCCCTCAGGTCCTTGGCAGTTGTTTTAGGAGAGAACTTTAGGAGGGAACTTTGAATTATGGTTGCAACATTGTTTGAGCCAGCCATCTATAAAAGCAGGCTGGCTCAGCAATTCAGTTCAGTTCTGTTCCAGCTTCCAAATAAAGAGCTGCTTTTGAAGAATCGCTGTGTCGTCTACCCACTATTTTACAGAGTTGTGCTTTCTAGGCATGGAACAAGCAGAAGTGTTGGTGAGCCCTCACAGGGGTCTTCTTTAGTGGTCAATGAATATACAAGTCATAATGATGTCACTGAAAGTAATTAATTTGACTGATCCATATAGATATGGTTACCTAACCTACAATAGAATGTATAATAGTTAATTGCAGCCCAAATTTATGTTACTCTATAATTTTCTGACTCATAGGTCATATTTGGCCCAGCAGGGGTCCCAATTTCACCCACAAGGCCATTTTCCAAAAACCATTTGATTTTAAGTGAATTGCCATCTCATCCAAATTCCAGCTTTTGTCAGGTGGTAATCTGGTCAAGTTATGCTGTTCCTGAGAAGGGGGCAGGTGTGAAGAAAATTTAAATTAGACATGTTTTTGCCACATGTATGATTGATTTTGACCTTTTCTTGCAACTACCGCATCTTCTGCTTTCATAAATACTACTAGAAGGAATACAATTTAAAAACTCCAGACTTGGGGCTTGTCTACATTCAAGCATTATTTAGCTGTTGATTGACTTTGCCCTTATCTGAGTTAGACAAGAGTGATCTACACTCACATGAATTTCCCTTCATAACAGTAGGCTTTCCCTTTGTGTTCTAAGGTGTTGGTTCTATTGTGCCTACAAAAATACCAAGAGGGCATGCAAAGAGGGCTTTGTGTGTGTGTTTACTATTGCACATAGGCAATAGTAAATTCACTTGTGTGGTTTTCTGAGAGATGAAATGAAAGGGGGAGTGAAGTAGGATGAGTTACAAGCACTGCCAGAAAAGAAATAATTGAGCAAGTAGTGGGCAGGGAAAGAGTAGTCGTGTCCGACTCCAGGGCTGCGGCACTCATCTCGCTCTATAGGCCGAGGGAGCCAGCGTTTGTCCGCAGACAGCTTCCGGGTCTTGTGGCCAGCATGACAAAGCTGCTTCTGGCGAACCAGAGCAGTGCACGGAAACACCGTTTACCTTCCTGCCGGAGCAGTTCCTATTTATCTACTTGCACTTTGATGTGCTTTCGAACTGCTAGGTGGGCAGGAGCTGGGACTGAGCAACGGGAGCTCACCCCATTGCAGGGATTCGAACCGCTGACCTTCTGATCAGACCCTAGACTCTGTGGTTTAACCCACAACGCCACCTGGGTCCCATCAACCCTGCATTAGGTAAACCTAAATTTTCAGGGGGGAAGCACAAAGATTTGCGTTTGAGGGTAACATAAGATGGACTATGCAAATTAAATGCAAATACAAACCGTCCAGTGCAGCCAAACCCTAACAGTACAAGTTAGCCCCATTGAGTTCAATTGTATTCAATTACAAGCATTTATTTACAGGATTGTAGTCTGTTTGTTGCCCTTAGGCCCAATGAAATCAATGTGAAAAGAATGTCAGGTCTATCTTTTTTCATTGATTTCAGTGGGCATTATGTGCAAAACAGCATACACACACTATACCTAGAAATCACATTTGTATTACCATTTTCCACCTCAAAGAATTCTGGGCACTACTATCATTGACCCCTCACAGAGATATAATTAGCAAGATGTATATCCCCTTTATGTTTAAGATCACAAGCTGTATGTGATAATTCCGTTCTCATTCTACTCAGGTTCCAGATCCAGCTATCACTTGGCTCTTTCTACCTACAAAACAAATACTCAAAACATGTCCACCTCCAATCCCTTTTGGATAGTTTGGTGCATTTAGGCCTCTTTTGAAAGGAAGCATGACATATGAGCGGGGGAAAGAGAACATTTCCTTTTATTGTTTTCTTCAGGGCCAGCACAGCTTCCTGCTTCACTGTGTCTGCATGATCAGCTGAATGCGCAGCGGATTTTCAGATGCAACCAACTGAAACACCCTTGTGTAGTGCAGTGGTTACAGCGTTGGGCTGAGCAAGGAGATTCGGCCTGAAATCTCCATTCAACCACAAAACTCGCTGGGTGGTGATACGGGGCCAGTCACTTGCTCTCATCCTTGGCTTCTTTAGGGGACTGTTGTGAGGATAAAATGGAAGTTCTGTTTTCAACAGAAAATGAACGACTAGTAGCCTGAAATCCAAGGCATTGTAACATATTGGGTCCCAAACATCTGAAATATTGCCTCCTCCTTTATAGACCAGCCGGGAAAATTAAGAGGAGGAAGGGAGGCTTTGTTGGCAATTCTGTCCTCCTCAGAGGTCAGTGAGATGCTGGCACCTAAACAGGCCTTCCCAGTAGTGCCCCCCCCCCCAGAACCTGGAATTCTCTGCCCCTGGATGTGTGCTAAGACCCAAATTTAGGGATATTAAGGCAACATCCAAAGGCATCCCTCTTTACAGAGGCTTTTGGAAATGTTTGATTATTGTACATCCTCTGTTCATCATTTTACTGGTTGTCCTTTTAGTGAGAGTCATATATCTGTCCTCCCTTTCCGTTGCATCACATAGATTTGCATTCATCAAAGTGAGGTTCAATGCATTTCCATCTAATGTATTAAGCCACAGGTTCTCCAAAGGCCGAGTTTCCGTTTTATGTGCTTGCGATAATAAATCAATAGAATCCCTTTACCATATAATGTTTAACTGCCCCCTGCACACTGTTGCTCGGACCAGCATTCTAAATCCAATAATTTTGGAGATGGTGGATAAACTATCTGAGTCCCATTTAGCATGTGTGCTTCAAGACAATGACCCACACAGAACATTGCAGGTAGCAAGATTTCTGATTTCAGTTCTTTCGTACAAAAGGCGAACTGGAATGCTCCACAATTTTTGAATTCTAACACATTATTTGATTTATTATCAGTAATCATATGTGATATTTAAAGATTGCGGCCCCTATATGTGTTTTAGCTTTATAATTTTTATAGTTACATTTTATATATGTATCAGAAATGTGTATGTGCGTTTTATGTTTCTGATCTATTTTTATTTCTGTGGGCTTATAGCCGAAATAAAGATATCTATCTATCTTAGTGAGAGTCATTATTTATGTATTTAATTTAATTCTTTTATTATGATACTAGCTGTACCCAGCCATGCGTTGCTGTGGCTAATCCCTGTGACTCTCCCCACCCCGTCCCGACCCATGTGATCTGTCCCGACCCCGTCCTCCCCCACCCCCCCACCCAGGGGAGCCCAGACCCCCACTCAGCTCAGTGTGGTCCATCCATTGGCACAGCCTCTGGGGCGGCCTGGCTCGCAGGGTGTGGGCGCGGCCTCCTGGGCAGCCGGGCTCCGTTGGCGGCGCGGCCTCCGGTCCGGCCTGGCTCCCGGGGCATCTGGTCCGTCGGCGGCGGTGCCTGCGGGGTCCGGCCTGGCTCTTGATGGAGTGAGATTCTGGAGAGGCCTCAATGGGGAGGTAGGAGGAGGAGGGGGCAGGATTATGGCGTCTGTTCCTTTGACGTCCACTGGAGGGCGCTATGTTTTTTAAAGACAAATACATTGTTTTAACTGTGACAGGTGTGAGATCTGTATAATCTAAGATTATGGAAACCCTCAGGTAGTGGAATAGAATGTTGTGTCCAAATTTGAACGCAATCGGTCAAGCGGTTTCGGAGAAAAGTGGACTTTAACAAACATGGACCTTCTAATATATAGATATAGATACATAACCCATCCTTACCTTCCAAGTCCCGGACTGCAGAATCCAGGACCGGCAGCCCCGTGACACCGGAAGTTGCATCGACACAACTTCCGGTGTCGCTCTGCCCATCTATGGGCACCCAAAATGGCCGCTGCTGACACCGGAAGTCGCGTCTATGCACTTCCGGGCATGCGTAGATGCAACTTTTGAAGCCGCCGGCGGCCATTTTTTGTGCCCATAGAAGGGCAAATCAGGGGGGGGGGGAATGGCCGACGGCAGGAGAAAATAACGGAGAAAAACAGGAGACGAAGTGATACGGGGGACCACCGGGAAAAGGTAAGTAAAAACGGGGGGTTTCCCGGGGAAAACGGGGTACTTGGCAGCTATGAACCCATCCTGGGACCTTGAGTGCAGAACAGGTAATAAACGTTTCTTTAAAAAATAATAATAATCTGCAAAGCTTTGAGATTCTGAATCCGCAAGGTGGGGGTGGAGGAGAATTAAGTGTGCCTGGAACCAATGCACCCCCTCTAGCAGTCTCCAACACCTCTGGTTCCTTCACCAAACCTATTGGACCAAGGCTTATGGCTCAAGGCTGCCCACTATGCTTCAGCATCAATCTGAATGCTATCTGCTAGGCACAAAGGCTGATTCCGATTCACCATGCTCTATAAACATCTGAGGAAGCCACTGTGAAAACTGAAGTATGGCAGTCTCTACATGTCACAAGAAATGCTCTCTCACTCAATATACTGTAGTGTAATTTAATTATTGGTGGGTAGGGAGATAATGTGTGGCATAAAACATTTATTTCCCCTCTGAATCCATTTTTTTAAATAAAAAGGGGAAGATGTACGCCTTTCAGTACTGAAGCTGAAGGATGTGCAGTCAGATACAATAATGTTTCTTGTGATGTTCCACAACAATGTGCATTCAATGCATGTCAATAGAATGCATATTAAACCAGTACCAAACTGTTTGCAGTTTGGGGTACATCAATTCTCCCCAATCTAGATCTCCCTCCATACAAGCTGCTATTTTCTCCATCTGGAAGGCCATGCAAGTATCTGTATGGAAAATAGAGATTATAGACACACCAACATCTTGTCTAGTTGTCCCTTAAAACTGTGGAATTCATCCAGCCTCATATAACCAACATGTTTAACTCTAATTAATGCCTGAAGGGGTTAAGACCATAGAGTAAGCTGTTCTGTCAGGCTTAGCTAGGTCACACCCCCTCACCTCGGGAGGACAGGTTACCTAACTCTTTGTTCTCTTCCATTTACTCTCTTCCACCATGTCACCCTACCAGGAAGGACATCTGGGCTGGTTTCCCCAAGCTCACACCACATGGCTTTAGCAAGCTACTGTATCTTTGTGTTTCTATACAAGTTTAGAAACTCTTACCACTTTTAAAAACTTTGTTGCACTGCCTGTTTTTTTCTTGCTGTTGCATGGAAAAGCACATGAATCTGACCTCTAAAAAAATTGTCAGTGAACCATTTTTAACTTACCAAGCACGTGATCTCTTTCTATATTAAGGAAAGTGAGAAACTTAGGAAAGAAACTTAGAAGGGGGTGTTTTAAAAGTCTAACAGCATATATTTCCAGTACAGTGGTACCTCTAGTTGCGGACATGATCAGTTCCGGGGTGCCATTCGCACCCCAAAAAGTCTGCAAC